>NC_063340.1:39758443-39778168 GCF_021869965.1 Rhincodon typus | reverse complement strand
TCTAGGCCTGAAACGCCAGCCTTCCTGCTCCTCTGATGCTGCTTGGCCTGCTGTGTTCATCCAGCTCTACACCTTGTTATCTCAGATTCTCCAGCATCTGCAGTTCCTACTATCTCTGAAATGATTAAAGTCTATTGGCATGAACACCCACAGGACTGGGACAAAGGATTAGATTTCTTACACTTTGTTACAAGAAATTCCTCAATGAATCTATTAGGTTGAGTCCAGTTGAATTGATCCGTGGTCATGAGATTAAATGTCAGTTAAAATGTCAATTAAAAGGAGAGATATTATAGTCAACAAGATCAAACGCAAGGTTGGATTACGTGTTCGTGTTTCTTGAGAGACTTGTAGGAACATGCATAGTTACAGAGGAGCATTTGAAAACTTTACAGGCAAACAGGAAAGAAGGGACAAACAAAACATGTCTCAACTATAATGTAATTGATACAGGAGATAAGTGTTGGCTTGATTGACTTTACAATTTGAACCTATGAAAGTGAGATTCAGTGGTGCATATAAGGTAGCTAGGAGTACTAGAAGTGGCTTAGTTTATAAATTCTTCTGATCACAGGAAGAAAAGTATTATGTCGTGTGAACATGTTAAAGAAATATAAACACAGGGAAGAAAAGAAGGACTAGCCAATGTGTCAGGTGATTGGAATACTGGAAGATCACAGGTAGAGTAAGACAAAGGTAGAAGGAGGGATATTTCACAAATATCAAACCCATAATTTGACCAGCCAATACTGAAATACTGGGACAGTTAGATGATGTTTCATGTGATGAAACAGCACTTTTATTGGTTAAGCTTGGAAAAACAAACTCAGCTAGAAATTAAGAGGCAATATATGCTAAAAATAATCACCAGGTTTAATCTAAACCAACAGTTGGAGTTCACTGGTAGTATTAGTTCCTAAATCAGATTCATTTCTAATTCCTTGGTTATAATATTATATTGATAGGGCTTGTAGTGCTTCATTTCTTTCTAACATTGATCTATTGATGAGGCACTGGCAAGTACAATTGGCATCAAAAACTAAGACAGTATCAGCCTTTATTACACTGAGACAAGTGATGTCATTTGAGTTTATAAATGCTCCAGCTATATTCCAAAGACTTATGAATCAAGTCATAGTTAAAGTGCCAAATTTCTAGTTTATTTAGACAATGTAATAATGTACTATAACACTGAAGAAATAGCATGTAAAGCAATTAGAAAATTGTTAAGGAACTACGGTTGGCTAACCTACAATAAATCTCAACAAGAATGAATTTGTAAAAGCAAGGGTAACTTACATTTGACATTTCATAGGTCAAGGGCTGGTTGTTTTTAGACTAGTGAGAATGGAGGTTCTGATAGAAATCCACTTTTCCAAAACTAAATGGAAAATCAAGTGATTTTGGTGATTTTATGTTTTTTTGTTAAAGATTTGTGCCTAACATTAGCACAATAGCTGTATCTTCAACAGATTTTTAACAAAAGCACAAAAGGAATTTTACTGTCAACAATGTGCCTAGCAGCCTTTGAAAAGCAAAAGCAAACCTAATTAATGAACAAGATTCAGCTTCCTTGACTTTACAAAAAGCTTTCAAAAGGGCAGTTGATTCTGGTGACTTGTGGATAGCTGCAGTGTTATTGTAAGATGATAAATTAAGGACAGAGAAGTAGTTGGGGTACTTTTCTAAGAAATTAAACCAATACCCGAAGTACTCTAGCATGGAAGAAGGGAATTTGGAATGATTATTGCCTCTTCTACATTTTGAGGTATATGTGTGCCATGGTTGCAAACAAACACTAATATATTTGCTAATTTTTGTAGAAAAGAGACTCAAAATCTATTGGGTGACACGATGGCTCCATGGTCCACTGCTGCCTCACAGACCCAGGGACCTGGGTTCGATTCCAACCTCGGGTGACTGCCTGTGTGGTGTTTGTGCGTTCTCCCTATGTCTGCGTAGGTTTCCTTGGGTGCTCAGTTTTCCTCTCATGCTCCAAAGATGTGCAGGTTAAGTGGATTGACCATGCTAAGTTGCCCCATTGTGTCCAGGGATGTGCAGGTTAGCCATAGTAAATGCAGGATTACAGGGAAAAGGAAGGAGACTGAGTCTGGGTGGGATGCTCTTTACAGGATTGGTGCAGACTCGATGAGCCCAATGGTCTCTTTCCGCACTTTTGGAATTCTAAAATGCAAAATTATAACATGGTGCTTATTGATTCAACCATTGAATGTAAAATGTATTCACATTTCTGGATAAGATAATGTCCTAGCTGATACATTATCAAGAATGTGCATGTACTGAAATAGTTTAAGAATTTAGGATGTACATGACAAGAAATTGATCAAGTACTATATAAGAACTGTGCAAGAGTGAACGATTGTAATCTTTTGGGATTGAGTATGTGTTTTGTTCACTTGGAAGTGAAATGCATTTAAATGCAGCATATCATTTTCTATAAGGATGGAGGCATGTAAAAGATTACATATTTTTCAGTTTTTGGAACTATGAGCTGAAACAGAAGTTTGACTGCTGTCATTGGAATGACAGTAAAGTTTCACAACTTGAACATCAATTGCTGCATGTTGTTAAACTGTACAGTGCCATGTTGCTTTTTGGAAGCACAAAAAGGGAGCTTTTGAGACAGAAACGAACCAAGAACTTTTTTTTTGAGTTGAGGAATTTCTGCATGTCAACAGGTATCAGTTGCTTGAGCTGCAGAATGTTGGAAAAGTTGTAAGTGCCTTGAGGAGCAGATAATTCTTTATAGCCAGAGCCTGCTGAAAACCCAAGGAAGGTTAAAAGAAAGAATTCCTGCAAGATAAATCTAAGATCACCTGGTCAACTATTGAGTCAAATGATGACTGTCACTGTACAGACAACAGCTTTTTATCATTATAGAAAAAGAACTTTCCACTTTGTGGCTTGGAATTTCAATCTTCAGAATTTGGTTTACCTCTACATTTTTCCCACCATAGCACTAAACCATTTGGCTTTTGTCTGTCTTAAATTGTGATTGTGTGTGTGTGTAATTGGGGTTTTAAAAGGGGTATACTTTAAACTGCACACATTAGAAATCATTTCTTTTTGCTGCCTTCATTGCAGTTAGGTCTGTTACAATAAATTGAGATATTATTATTTTTACTGAAGTAACCTGACGTGAATTGCTTTTGTCCTGAGTAGCAGTGAGTCAAAGAAATTGGTTATTTTGGTAGTCTTGGTGAGATTTTATGTATTTATGCATTTTCTGATGGCTTGTTTAACAGTGAGATATAATTATTTGTGTACCTTTCCCAGTTAAATGGTGACAAATTTACCTGCTGTTTCTTCATTCCCAGCACGTTGAGTTACCCTACGGCATTCCCCTCCTTAAATCTGCAACTCCCACCATCTTAACCCTCCTTGTTTCTATCACTGTTATTCTCCCTTCTATATCCTAGTTTCCTCTGTAGATTTTCAGGATCCTTCCAGTGTCCCCATATGTTTTATGTTTCAATCTCTACTATTCCTTTGTGTCTAACTTGATTCTTTTAAGTTGAGCCCCTTTTGAGTTAAAACTGGCATTCACACTCCGGTCAGGTTTGCTAGAATTAGCAAGTGTGGCTGCCTCACTTGGGAAGGCTGGTTAATCTGGCCAGACTTCATCCCTTACATTGTAAGCATTCATAAACAACAAACAAGATGCCAAATGACTGGGCCATTTCATGAACGAATTGATGCAGTCAGGCTTTGCCCCTTATATGACAAGCATTTAGGAACACCACACAAGACCACATATGCCTGAAGCTTCTTATGAGCTGATTAACCTGGTCAAGAGTTTGTACCCCCAGCATCTCCCCCAACTCCCTGTCAAAGTGCTTGTCAAATATATTATATGTTAATTGGGTTTGTGAACACAAAATCCCAATTATGCCAAACTGAATTTGTGCCCATGAACACTGTTCTAGGTGGCTTCATATTAATAAGTATTCTTGGCATATCAATGAAAACAGAAATGTTCAAGACTATGAATGCCAATCCACATGACAACTGAGAACTTAACACCAAAGTTGTAACCTGCCATTGGAGGACCTTTTTTTTGCTTCCTGCCAGATTGAGCTCCCTTGCTGTTCTTCTAAAAGTTCCACAGGGGCCCCCAGAAGATGTTACCTCTGAGGATAGTAAGAATGAGGAAGTTAGGCATGTTAATATCAATGCAGAAGTAGTGCTGGAGAATATCAAAGGACTAAAATATGACAAAGCTCCCATTGATCTGATTGGCTACTTCCTAAGGTCTAAAAGTGGTAGCTGCAAAGGTAGTCGATGCACTGGCTATAACTTTCAAAAATTCTCTAAATTTTGGAGTGGTCCCAGCAGACTGGAAATGTAACGCAGTTATTCAAGAATGGAGGGAGAGACAAAACAAGGAACTGCAGGCCAGTTGTCTAATATCCGTCATTGGGTAGTGACTGGAATCTATCCTTAAAAAGATCCTAACAATGCACTTAGAAAAGCATCCTATGCTTAAATCAAGTTAATATGGTTTATAAAAGGGAAATTCCATTGAACAAATTTATTAGTGTGTTTTGAGGATGTAACTATTAGGACAGATAAATTGACACCAGTATCTGCAGTCTTCTTGTACTTTGACAGAGCATTCAACAGATGCTTCACTAAAGGTTAATATACAAGCGAAGAGCCAAGGTTTTGGAGGTGTGTGTTATATTAGCATGGATAGAGAATTGTTTAAGGGGCAACAAGCAGAGAGTAGTGATAAATAAGGATTTTCCAATTGGCAAATTGGTGTTCCGCAAAGATCAGTATTGAATCCTCATTTTTTTACTGAGGACTAAAATAAGGGGAGATTTCTTTACTCAAGGGTTTGTGAGCATTTGGAATTCTTTATCCCAGAGGGGTACAATTTTAAGGCTGGAATGGATACATGTTTGGTACCTCAGGGAATCAAGAGACAAGAATGGGTGGGAAAATGATCTGCCATGATGACATTGAACAGTTGCATACGGTCAACAGGACAATTAGTCTTCTGCTGCTCTTATTTCTTAACAATGCACATTTCACAACTGTTAGACATAATTCTGTGAAAAGCTGAGAAAATGCGAGTGATTGAGTTGTACTCTGTGTTAGTGCCAGCAATATATAATTGGAGAATTTGGGTGCGTTACTACAGTTACATATGGATGTCAAGTCATAAATTCTTTATCAAGGGTATGGCTCATTTTCATTTTCCTCAGAAATGACTCAAAAGGATTTGTATAACTGAACATATAACAACAGCTCATTTGCACCAAAAAATGGGTAAGAAATTAATCATTGTTGAACCGGATATCATTGGCAAAAATTAACGGTTTTGCAGTTGTTATACTTGAATCTGAATACTTGAAAATGTTTATCTAAAACAATTATGGTCTTTGCAAATACAAGTAAGAGATTTTAGCCCTAATTTAAAACTCCTGGGGAAACTGTTTTGTCTTCACATGTGGCAGGTCACATAAAGGTGCTATCCCATCACTCAGCCACATCAGTGTATGAACAAATACAAAAGTGTTCAAAATTGTGAAAGCCAATCCATCTGACAACTGAAAAATTAACAGCAAGATTGTAATCTGCCATTGGAGAATTATCTAGCATTTACCTCAGGGTTATTCCTGAGGGCCTGATGCTAAGTAGCACATAAGTTGTTTTATGAGATGTGTGAGCTGTTTGCAGCAACACAGTTGCTTCCACAGGCTTGTAAACTTACTAGAGTTTAGAGTTATACAACATCTAACACATCTGAAACTTTTCATAGCTGTCAGTGAGCACTTTGCATTGGTCTCATAGAATCATTGAATCTCTACAGTGTGGAAGCAGGCAATTCAACCCATCGACTCCATACCGACCCACCGAAGAGTGTGCCTTGTAGACCCACCACCCCTACCCTATCCCTCTAACCCTGCATTTCCCATGGCTAATCCACCTAACCTACACATCCCTGGACACCACGGGCAATTTAGCATGGTCAATCCACCTAACCTGTGTATCTTTGGACTGAGGGAGGAAACTGAAGCACCTGAAGGAAACCCATGCAGACACATGGAGAACGTGCAACCTCCACACAGACAGTCACTCAAGGGTGGAACTGAACCCAGGTCCCTCCCTCTGTGAGGCAGCAATGCTGACCACTGAGCCACCACACCATGTTCATGAAGATATTCCTGCAGTGACAACAAAAAAAAGTACTTACAATTTGTTGTAAGTTCCTTAGTTTATTCCTTTAATTTTTTAAGCTCAATGTTAATAGCAACATCAGTGATCAACTATTTTAAAATGCATTATCATCTAAGTCTTTGGAATTAATTTCTCCAACAATGTCCAGTCTTGAAACCCTGTTTGAAATGTAATTAGTAAACACCAAAAGTCTGTACATGTATAGCAGTGTCATGTACACACTTTATATATAGGTAAGATAATATTATTAAGTATTGATCATCATATTATTAACATATGCATTCTTGCTATTCTAACAAAGAGGACCACTTTTGGGACGCAAATTTCTAACCTTGATCTCTGACTGTGCTTCAAGCACTGCCATGTTATTGAAAGTGGCTTCCATGTATGCCTGGCAGCCAGATAAAACAGACTTTTGTGCATATTTTTATGAAGTCTAACATCTGCTACTGAACTCCTTCTAGAAATTTGGCAGTAATGTGTGAACCTTGTTCTTCTCAGGACCCTGTGGTCCGCATATAACATAACAGAAGACCCTTACGGTTGCTGTAGGCCAGCACTGAAACGTAAGATATTTTCATTTACCTTTATGTGGAGCTATGAGCGCACTTCCTAACCTCACAGCATTGCTCTAGACTTTCGCGAGTCATTTGCTTTGTCTTATTCTCTTCCCCTGCCTCTCTCTGATACAGGACTTAGAGCCACTTCCAATGAGGCAATTAGTTCAAATTAGATTGAACAAAGTGTTGAGTTATTCCAGAGGCATGATAGGCCCTGAAGTCATAATTATTAAAATGAGCCTCAAAATCCAATTTAACATGAGCTTCGGGACCTTCACGTCTCATTCACTTTCTACACATACTTGTTTTCTGCAATTGACTATCTGTCAGCACATCGCCATAAGCAACATTATATGTGGACTCCAGTAGAACAGCAACTCCTGGTTGCTCTTTTTCTTTGGTGAAGCCTTCTCTTGGATGACTCTATAAATTACTTGTTCCTGCTTGTGTTTTGCCTCTATTGTTAAGACACAAATCAGAAGGGCCATGATAAAGATCAGGTATGGTTCAGTTGTTAGGCCTCTTGCCTCTTAGCTTTTTGGTTCAGTGTTCAAGCCTTACACCAGAGCATGAGCACGAAAAACCAGGTTGACACTCCTAAATAGTATAGAAGGGATGCTGCATTGTATGGCACACTGGCTCTCGGGTGAGATCTCAATAAGGGTTCTCATCTGCCTGCTCAGATAGACCATGTTGCTGTTTGTCAGAATTTGCCTTGTGCAAATTGGTCAACAGTGTCCAACATTACAACATTGACTCGAATTCAAAAGTACTTTATTGGCTGTAAAGTGCTTTGAGACATCCAGTGTTTATGAAAAAAATGATGTAAATATGAAGCTTTTAAAATTCTGTCACAGAAGGCTAGAAGAAAAAGAACATCCCTATATGGAAGGCAGAACAACTGTGAAGAGAGCTCTCCAGTGAAAGCTGATGTTTTGGCTAAAACTTGTGCTGAATTTAACTTGTCCCTGGTTTGACCATTAACACAAGTAATTTTTCCCTCTTTTTGACAGGTTTAGCTTTAGTTGAGTGCAAATTGTGGTTAAGTGATAGAATTTCAGAGAGAACAGGTTTCACTCTTACTGTCTTATCACATACAAACGTAGACTATTTTGAGGATGGTCATATCTTGCAGCTAACATTCTAACAAAATTTTGGATGCATCTTAGAATGTGACTCTTCAGCTGCAAATAGTAAAATAGTGGCAATATCTTCATTAAAATTTAGTAAGGCCGACATTTCACTGACATGGATATTCATGGTTAAAATGTTAGGAACAAAGCTTTCTGCAGAGAAATTCAATATTTTTATTTGGAGTATATACCCTCCCTCAGTCTCTCTCTTCTCATAGCAGCTGGCCAGCATAAGGTACTACTGTCATACATAGAACTGCATTGCCAATTAAAGCAATTGTTCACAAGATCATCTGAGTCCAAGTAGGAACAAATCTTAGCCCAATAATAAATCCAGAGCTCATTAACCAGCCATGTCATTAATCAGCAATAGTGCTGTAAAGTTAGCAAAAAAAAAATTGTAGTCAAAACCCCAAACAGACCGTGCTTATCTTCCCTCAAAAAATGAAATAACTCACAAGTGCTAATTTCTGCTTTCCATACCAGAACACAGAAGCTGCTCACAATGCAATTGTGAGCAACATGACTCTTTGTAAGATGCCTGTGCACATTAGGCACGTTACCCCATTATACACTGAATTTTGCACTGAATTCTGGATAGAACAGTAGTGTCATTTCAAGCTTCAATGTCATATTTTCAACACCTGTTGTAACAACCTTCAGAGGTTCATCAACAAGTAATCAAATATATCATCAATATCTGCTTAAAATGTCGCAAATAGATCTAAACTGGAAAGCTAACATTGTTTTAATATCTAAATCTAATATAAGCCTACATTGCAATTGCTTAATCCAGATTATCATCGGATGATACCACCGCTGACTTCTTTTATATTGATCTATTTTATACTCTGTCCAAGGGGACAATGCACTTAATTTTATTAATATTGCTGTAATCTTTGTACAGACAGACAACTTTTGAAAACAGACAAATTTCCCCTTAATCATTGGACAGAATTAAAGAAAAAGATTTCCTATTTTAAGGCTTTTACTGTAATAAACAAACTAAAATCAAAAATATATCAAACATTACTTTATGGACATTTAGTAAACCAAAGTAGCAAAAATGTAGAAAATTCTGGAGAAACTCAACAGGCCTGCCAGCATCTGCAGAGAGAGGAAAACAGAATTAAAGTTTTCTGTCCAATGTGACTTCTTTGAAACATTAAGTCCGCTTGTCTCTCCACAAATGCTTCCAGACCTGCTAATTTTTTCCAGCTCGTTTTGTTTTTATTTTGGATTTGCATCATCCACAGGACTTTGTTTTTACTAAAGGGTAGGTACTTTTGCATTAATTAACTAGCACAATCTTGATATCTATAACAAGGTTTGATTTTTAGTCCATGTTTCTGGCAGATATGTAACAAGAACAAATCGCAGATTATCCACAATTTCCCAGCCATCTCAGTTACACTGTCACATTAAGCTGAAACTTCTAAAGTCCTTCAAAAATGGTTCCCCTGAGTCTGAGTCCTACTGATCTAACTTTTATCAGTTAGGCCCACCTTGGCAACTGCTACTTGCTTAAATCTCCAAAAGTCGTGACTCTTCTATCTTATTCTTTTTAAATGGAGCAAAAACTCTCACAAGCATCCTTTCAGTAGCTAACATCAAGCAGTCTTTCTGTGCTCTTCATAGAAATAGATATATTGTTCCTCCACAGAATAGTAATTTCTTTGTCTTTCTCACTCTTTAAATGTCAAAAGGCAGCTGCCCCTTTTCCGTAGGTCCTCTGCTAGAGTTTGAAATCTATTATGACTTCTTTTAACTTTTTCTCCTCGCTAACTTGATCATGTAGATCTGTTTCCAAGCACGAGAGTTAGATATAACCTCACCATTCCCATTAGAATATTTCTTTTCACTGTGAGCCAAAGGAGAGTATTTTTTGTAAACATTTATGAACAGTTTGGTGTTGCACTTTAATCCATAGGGCAGTGTTTGCCAGGAGAGTTTTTATATCTGCCAATGTATCACACCATTCTCATAGGTCAGTATTGCTATAGGCCTGTAAAATAAAATGTAGACAACTTTCAGATGCCAACTCCTTTAACATCAACGGACTTTCACTTCTAAGCTGTACAGTCATCGTAGCTACCTGTGGTTGAAATTACGGCAGTTCTGTGTCCGGCTTTACAATGACTGGACCCCATAAAGAGAAGTTCCTTATGCTGTTTGCTGTTGGGTAGCTACGTCTGACCTCAGATAAAGTTGCTGATATCTTGGCAGCTGTGGCCAAGCAAAACAACAGAAGGTACATGGTCCAAAGGTGTGTTATGTTTGCATCATTGGATATTATAGGAACATTGGAACAAGAGTAGACCATTCAGCCCCTTGAGCTTGTTCTGTCATTCACTAAGATGACAGTGATCTATGGTCTCAATCCGTATACCTGCCTTTGGTCCATATCACTTGCTTAACAAAAACTCATCTAACTCAGAATGAAAATTAATAACTGATCCAGCTTCCATTACTGTTATAGAAGAGATTTCCAAATATCTACCATCCTTTTTGTATATTGAAAATGAACTGTTTAAAAGCTCTTTCTGATTTCTCTTTCTGTTTCAGTGGGCAATTTGACAATTTATGTCTTAGAGAACTGCTGACATATTTTGTCTGTGTCTTTTTTTAGTCACTTGAAAATGCCAAAATGATCTCCTATGCGTCATTTTGTACTTTGAATACCACAAGCTGCCAAATCGGCTCTGATCAAAATTAAGAGTTGAACTTGGATCAGGCCAGAGATTTAAAATATCACTCTACATTCTTCACCAAATTCTTCTAAATTCAGATAAGAGAATAGAGCTCGCGACTATTTTATTGATGAATCGAGGCATTGATTGAAAGATATGAGAGCTTCCAAAGAATTTGAAGCCATATGTTATGCACTTTAGTGCTAATTGGGAAAGATAAAACCATTTTCACACAACATTAAGCCTTTAAGGATATGGAAGCACATTTACATTATCAACAATGCAATGCACAAAACCGATGTTGTAAGAATATTTTTAATAATACATATCACTGCTATGTATGTCTTTTCTAGTGTATCCATTTGTTATTGCACACTACCATTTGAAAGACTTTTGGATACAAAAATATATTTGCATGTTGCCAAAGAAAGAAATTCTATGCTTAGAGGCTCAGTGAAATTGCTTGCTTCACAGGATCTGGACACTTGCAAATTTAATCAGATGCTACAAACAAAGGCACAAAACACTTTTGATGAGGAGGCAGCAGGACACCCAGAGATCAAATGGTCAATGGTTCATAAAGGATGTCACATCCACAACGTTGTGAGATCATTGCTGGATGGTGTTGATAGATGGCATTATGACAGTGAAAAAGAGAAGCACTGATCTTAACCCATCCCTATCTCAAGATGCAGCAACATGGTTAAATTTTAAATTTTGGAATCATATGGCATATCCCCAATTAGCCTTATTCCTGTCTACTATAATATTTGCAATTTCAATTCAGATCTTCGATAAAGTTCCGGCTGAAAGCAAACAAGTGTCTATTTAACATTCAGAAAATAACAAAATATATCTGGAAAGGCCAGAGAAGGTCAACAGCAGGAATGTGCTGCCATAGTTCTGGATATTGTGCTGCAAAAGGTTCAATAGTGTGAACTCAGAAGAGATGAGTAACGTGGCTCACTCAAGTGCAAACTATTTACTCTGCTCTTCCTCAGCCTTCTCCTGCACAGCACTGCTCTTATCAGCAATACTTGCAGCTATAACCTTCCCTATCTGTCAAGAAACTTTCTCACTTTTCCACTTGATCAATGAAACTTGCCTTAAGCTTACAGCAATATCACAATAATCCCTCACCATCAACCTGCACGAATATCCGTTGTATCAAAACATTCCTCTTCTCAAACTCTTTCCTTGTTGGCTGCGAACTGGATATAGTTCCCCAGTCATCTTCACCTCGACAGCTGTAGTGGAGGATGAAATAGATATAAGCCAGGTTTTGTCATGGTTTGCCATTGGTGATTGAAGTAATAGGGGTTGCATGGTAGAAAACTCATTGAGGTAAGGTAATGCTGTTGTACAGATATATGATGTTCTGCACAATTATGACTTAGAACCTCATCTTGTTGGTTTCAATTTGTGTCTTTCATCTCCCACGTTTGATTTCTTAAAACAACCCTTCAAGAAGTGGTACAGAAGGATGATATGACTCCCATAGGAGGTAATTCATTGTCAGATGCAGCATAACAGGAATCATTTGTACAGTCCGCCAGCTCAGACATGTACAGCTTGGTGGGCCTGCCAAGATAGGCTGTCATGGGCTCTCAAAGCATTTGCCATAAGTGAGAAGAGCAGGCAATAAAGACAAGAGCAGCAGTGGAGAGACCCTGTCAGGCTGCACAGGCTCCTCCGAGCTTTGTTGGTCTGGATACACATGGAAGTGGAGGACGGGTGTCATTGAAGAGGAGCACCACCAAAAAATGTGTGATATTCTGTCAGCATTTCCAGAGAAACCATGCCCCCTTAGACTGGCATCATAGGAGTCCTTCCCAGCCATGAGATTATGATGTCAGAAGCTGGGAACCCTGCAGAGAATAACTCATTTCCTGACTCCCCGGAGCCTGTCTACCATCTACAAGGCACAAAAGGAGTGTGATGGAAAACTCTGCACTTCCGTGGATAAGTGCAACCCCGCACATAGCAGTCCACTGGATCTGTACCATATCCTGTGGGCTTTTATTCCTGCCTTCCCTAGTCCATCTGGTTTACTCCAGTTATCAATAACCCAAAAATAGTTGCAACAACAGGGTATAACCAATTCTTCTATATGACAAAAAGCTATATGACAAAATGCTGCAATGGCAGCAATTAATCACAGAACTGCACGTACAATGCTTACATTTATAAGTGACCCAGTTTATATAGATCAGACTGAAAAAGGTGATCAGCCTGTTCTGTCCCAATCTCATTTATTGGTCAGATGACCCCTTTTCCTGAGCTAGCAATCACTCTGAGGCACATTCCCTTATACTTCTTTCCAGGAAAGCACCAGCATGTAAATCAATCCTTGACACTGTCATTCTCCAAGCAATTGATTGCTTGACCAATAGCAAACACCACAAATGTGTCACATCGATCCCTGTCTCTTGATCTTTCACTCCTTAGGACATCTGCTTGTTTTCTCTAGAAGGAGGCTGATCTCTCAGTTTTAGCAATTCTTGACTCCAGGCCAGCCTGCTCACGGCTGCTCATTTAAGCTATTTCTTTGCAGCTTTTATGTCGTCCAACCATTTGTATGACAGTTACACAGGAGAACTCTGATTAACTTTGTTTTACTAACAATGATTATCTATCATGTCTAGAGCCCCGCCTTTAGTTTTAATATGACTTTACTCAAACTGTGTCACCAATTCAGTACATCTCCTACTGAGTCACAACACTTAATTTAAACACACGTATCCCTTCAAAAATCAGTAAGTCACCTTTTGACTGATCAAAATTTCAATAGAGCAGGCTTCATATGTTTTTTCTCATTTTGGCTGACACTGTAATTTAGAGTTACAATCTACAGCACTCACACTGTCCACTACCACTGCTAAGTAAAAACAGTGTGTACTATCTATAAAATGCACTGCAGAAATTCACCAAACCTTCTAAGTGCCAGCCCTGTCAAACCAAACATTAGTCACCTGTGAGATGTGTTTACTTGTGGACTACAAATTAAGAGATTCACTGGACATAACATAGATTCATTTAAGAATGCAAAGGTGAAGAAATTAAGGATTGCTGTGATCTTGACCACCACTGGCAATGTATATCCACTTGCTTAACTTAGAAGGAGGTCTTCTTTCTGGAGGCTGCAAATGTTAGGAACCACTTTGGAAATGGGAATCTCCGAGCCTCCTGAGAGACAGGTGCTCAGTCACATTCAGCAATTTTACCTCCTGTCTACATACTTCCAAATAAAAACAGAAATTGCTGGAGAAACTCAGTGTCTGCTCATCTAGTCTGTACATCAATCTGTACAAAATTAATTTGGATTATTTAATGTTGTAACTTCTCAATGTTGTGCTTGATGATTGGTAAATCTTCCTCAGGATAATTTCTCATGCTTGCAATGAAACTGACAATGTTCTGTAACATTCAGATAATTGGAAAGATACAGTAAAACTTTAAGGCATTGTTCCATAGTCATCAAGCGAAACAATACTGCATTGTGAGTCTTCTTCTATTCTGAAGAAGAGTCAAATTAGACTCAAAACATTAACTTTGCTTCTCTCTCCATAGATGCTGCAAGACTTGTTTAATTTGTCCAGCATTTTCTGTTTTTATTTTAGATTTTCAGCATCCAAAATATTTTGCTTTTATTTATATAGATATACACTATGTAGGTGATATTAACTAATTCATAGAACATAGAACATAGAACAGTACAGCACAGTACAAGCCCTTCAGCCCACAATATTGTGCCGACCTATTATGCTACTAAGATCAATCCACCCTGCATACCCTACATTTTACTATCCTCCATGTGCCTATCCAAGAGTCATTTAAAAGTCTCTAAAGTATCTGACTCCACTACCACTGCTGGCAGCGCATTCTACATGCCCACCACTCTCTGTGTGAAGAACCTACCTCAGACATCTCCCCTATACCTTCCTCCAATCGCCTTAAAATTATGTCCCCTTGTAATAGTCATTTCCACCCTGGGAAAAACTCAGGCTGGAGCTGTGGGCTTATCTCCTTTGTACTGTGGAGTTATAGATAGTTGAGAAGAATACTGCTACAGCTGCTGATGGTATTTCGGATGTTGCTACTTCTCTTATTCCTCATCTGAAGTCGAGATTACCCATACTGCCCTGAGGCTGACAGCTAGTTAGTGCAGGTCAAGAGCAAAAACTTCCAAGATAGTAAAAATAATCTGAAAATACAGCCAGTCAAAGAACTGCACAAAATTAATTTGAGACTTTTAATGTTACAATTTCTCAATGCTGTGCAGAATGCTTTGTAAATCTTCCTCAGGATGATTTGGCATACTTGCATTAAAACTGACAATGTTGTTTAACATCCATCTAATTGAAAAGCTATAATAAACCTTTAAGGTATTGTGCTTTAGTCATCACTTACATTAACGCAGTGTATGGACTTCGTAGTTTTCTTTTCTGTAGCTCCTACAATAGCGCAGTGGCCTGTCTGCAAAAGGATGTAGACAGGTCATCTTTTCACAGGATGGTTACTCACCAGCCCACATGAGTCTTTTGCTCTATTTAACTTCCATGTAATTAGATAAAGCAGAGAAATGACAAAGTCAGAACTTGATCTGGAATATTTAACTAACCCACGTATATGGCACATTGAATGATCTCTCTTTGAATGCAATAAATTGTCTCATTCAGGAAAGGTGTGCAAAATTGCACACATTGCAGTCAATCACACTCAGAACTTAAGGTTGTCATTGGTATCATACTACCAATTTTTTTCACAAACTGGAATGCTTAGGGGAGAAGATGTGTCCCTGTTTTCTCTTCAAATGCAACTGTGATTTCCTGGATCCATCCACAGATGACAGTCAATTCAAACGAATTTGGATGAACTTGATAGCTCAGGACATCAGTACAACAGGCTCCTTACATCTACCAGCAAAGTTGCCACCACAGTGGCAGCAGGCTTGAACTGTGGTGGGACCAATGTCCTGAGGAATCAAATAACCACGTCTATAGAGAGGACTTTAAACTTATTAGAGGGGGAACATCTGGAGAGGGGAAAAGTAGACTTAGAAAGCAAGGGGATATGGCAGCATTGGAAAATGATACCCAGGGTGGGGCAGAAAGTGACAGAACCTACAAAAAAAGCAATAAATCAGGTTAAAGGCTGAATAGGCAAAAGAAAAAGTCAAATTTAACAGCTCTTTACTCAAATGCATGTAGTAACTGCAACAAAATAAATGAATTAATTGCACAAATAGAATTAATGGATATTATTTTATAGCCTTTACAGACAGAGACATGGCTACAAGGAGATCAAAGCTAGGAACTAAATATTCAGGGGAATATAACTTTTCAAAAGGCAGGATGGAATGGGTATTGCTTTGTTACTATTGAATGGAATAAGCATTATAGCAAGATATGATCTTAGATCAGAAGATGTCGAATCCATTTGTGTGGATGTAGGGCAAAACAAGAGGAAACATATACTGGTGGGAATACCCTATAGGCTTCTGACCAGTAGCTATATGATAATGCAGCAAATTAATCAGAAGATAATAAGGGCAAATAAAAAAGGTAGTATAATAACCATGCATGATTTTAATCTTCATGTAGTTTGGGAAAATCAGTTTGGCAGAGATAGTCACAAGGAAGAATTCATAGAGTGTATATGGGAATGTTTCTTACAGCAGTATATTGTTGGTCCAAATAGGGATGAAGCTGTTTTGGATCTGGTAATGGCTAATGAGACAGGATTAATAAATTATCACAGACTTAAAGAGCCTCTTGGAAACATAAACCAAAACTTGGTCGAATTTAGCATTCAGTTTGTGAGGGAGAAACTTGGGTTGGAAACAACTCTACCAAATATAAATAAAGATACTTTCAAAAGAATGAGGTCATAACTGGCTGGAGTGGATTGCAAACCGAGTTTAGCAGCAAAGTTGGTTGAGGAACAATGTTAGACATTTAAAAAAATAGTTCATGACTCACAGCAAAGATACATCCCAGTGAGGAAGAAAGATTCTTGGAAAGGGATAAACTGATAAACTTTAGGGAAAGTAAAGATAGCATCAACTTGAAAGAAAGCACATAAAATGTGGCATAGATTGGTGGTAAAACAGAGGATTAGGAAAGTCTTAAAAATCTAAAATAAGACAACCAAATGGAAAAAAAAGGGTGAAGATAACATTTGAGGATAAACTTGAAAGTAGTAGTGAGACAAACAGCATTTGATTATTTAAATATATGAAAAGGAAGACAGAGAGGCACCATAATTCATATAGGCCTCTTTGAAAATGAGGCTGGGGAAAGATAGTGGGGAACAAGGAAATGGCAAAGGAGTTGAACAAATACTTTGCATCTGTATTCACAGTAGTAGATCTCAGAGACTGAAAAACTGCTAATGTAATACCTTTGTCTAAACAGGAAAGGAGATAAAAAAAAGCCAGCTATTAGTTATTCCAAGAACAGGGAGGTCTTACTACAGTTTTAAAGAGTGTTAGTGAGATCACATCTGGAATATTGTGTACAGTACTGGTCATCATACTTTCAGAAGGATGTTAATGCTTGGAAAGCAGTTCAGAGAAGACTGACGGACTAATATCTGGAATAAATGGATTGTCTTATGAGGAAAGGCTAGACAGGCTAGGCCTGTATCCTCTGGAGTTTAGAAGAGCTAAGCATACAGGCGTAATCTTGGCAGACGCAAGTTAATGTGAGCAAGTATGACGATACTTTTGCAGGAAGAATAGAGGAGTTGAATATTTGTTAAAAGGAAAACAACTCCAGGAAGCTGCAGCACAGAGGGATTTGAGAATCCTGTCCACAAATCACAGTTAGCACCCAAGTTCAGCAGATAATAGGGAAGGCAAATGGAATGCTGGTTTTTATTTCAAAGGGAATACAGCATAAAATTAGGGAATTCTTGCTAAATTATGCAAGGCACGAGTTATACCACACCTGAAATACTATAAACAGTTTTGGTCCCCTTATCTAAGGAATAATATACTGGAGGTTCACTTGGTCAAACCTGGGTATGGAGAAACTGTCTTATTAGGAGAGCATGAGTAGGATTGGCCTGTACTCATTGGAATTTTGAAGAATAATTGGCTACCTTATTGAAACATACATGAGTCTTAGGTGACTAAGACAGAAAGCTTAGTTCGCCTTCTGGGAGAGTCCAGGGCTGGTGGGAATAATTTCAAAGTAAGGGATTGTCTATTTGAGAAAGAGATGAGGAGGGCAGTTAATTTGTGAAATTCTTTATCATAGAGGGCTGTCGAGTCTATGTTGTTAAATATATTCAAGACTGAGACCAATTTTTAATTAGCAAGGGAATTAAGGGTTATAGGAAAAAGACCGAAAAGTGGAGTTTAGGATTATAAAATCAGCCACAATCTCATTGAATGGCAGAGCAGACTTGATGTGCTGAATAGCCTATTTCTGCTCCTATGTCTTATGGCTTTATGGCCTGATTGTGAACGTAGATTGCAAATTATGACTCAGCTTCAGTAAAATGTTGTAATTTCTTGTTTGCAATGTTTTATCTATCAGATGTATGTTCAGAGTTTGAAATGCAGAATGTTTCCAAGACATTTCGCAGCCAGATTCAGAATTAAGGCTGAACTCCACTTCCTCAAGTGAATGCTAAATTAGTCATGAATGCAGCTCTCTTTCCCAATTTCACTAGTTCATTGAAGTAATATTTCTAGTGCTACCTTGTTATGTAGATTTTTTTGGATAGAGATGCCAGAAAGCCATCTTAATTATATAAAATATTATTTGCAAGGAAATTGATTTTATGGCTTATCTAAAGCTCTCAAATCCCCTTTTCAGCTTACTAAGGAAAGCTTTGGCTACTTACTAGTTAGTTCTTACTGAGAAACTGATTCATTCATGCCAATTCTTTTCGAAATAAAAGCTAACGTTAACTGGTCATCTGAGACTCACACAACTTGATTTTAAACAAGGTTTGATATGCGTGGTCAGCTCTCCCCCTAAAACAGTTAGGGTCTTTGCTAAAAGATTGAAGTTAGGCTCCTAGGCTGCATTTATAGGGTCCTGGTGTAATCGCTAGGTATCAAAAGGCAGCACTGCAGATCATAAACCATTGCTTCCCTTCCCTGGGGTTGATTTCTCATGTCACCTCTCCACCCTACACCCCAACACTCTGTCCCCTTGTTCCCAGCCCTTGTTAGCTCTTCCATACTCTATGCATGACTATATATCAAGCTCATTGAGCCCTGGTGACTTACTGAATTTATTCAGATGCGATCCAATACAAATATTGTTATGATTCCAATTGATGGCAATACTGGACAAGTCAGATTTCCGAGTGAACCCTTGCTTGATAGACCTAA
This sequence comes from Rhincodon typus, assembly GCF_021869965.1. Taxonomy (NCBI): domain Eukaryota; kingdom Metazoa; phylum Chordata; class Chondrichthyes; order Orectolobiformes; family Rhincodontidae; genus Rhincodon; species Rhincodon typus. Next base: position 39,759,228 of record NC_063340.1, on the reverse strand, counting down.
GTTTTGTTTTTGCAGTTTTGTTGCCATGATGGGAAGTTGTTGAACAAGAGCCCGCCATCCTACCTTTACCAAGAGAATATAGGTTTATCGTACAAAATGTAAAAAAAGTGATAATTTTGAAAGATCCTATCATAAACAGCTAAGAAGAAAAAAATCCCCCCTCTTTTAAAGTAATAACATTTGAAAATACTCAATCCCAGTGAAAATCACTTTTTCCTTCACTTTAAAATTTCTTAGCAAACAGACAAAGCTGTTAGTACTTCCATTCAACAACTTTTTGCACATTCACCAGAAATCATTCTCCTCACTTCTCCCTGAGACATGACAACATAGGCTAACACATTGATCTTTCTCTGACTTGACCAAATTGAGGCAGCTAAAACAGCTTAAGACATCTTTCTAGCTCTGTTGGCCTAGAGTCTGCCAAAATTTAAAACATCCTTCAACTGGTAAGGACCTTTTCTTCTGAAAACAACCTGTTTATAGCCCCAGAGATAACAAGGTGTAGAGCTGAATGAACACAGCAGGCCAAGCAGCAGGAAAGCTGACATTTCGGGTCGAGACCCTTCTTCAGAAATGGGGGAGGGGAAGGGGATTCTGAAATAAATAGGGAGAAAGGGGGAGGCGGATAGAAGATGGGTAAAGGAGAAGATAGGTGGAGAGGAGATAGACAGGTCAATGAGGCGGGGTTGGAGCCAGTAAAGGTGAGTGTAGGTGGGAAATTAGGAAGGGGATAGGTCGGTCCAGGGAGGACGGACAGGTCAAGGAGGCGGGATGAGGGTAGT
>NC_063340.1:39705465-39753443 GCF_021869965.1 Rhincodon typus | reverse complement strand
GGCCTAGACCCTTCTGATGAAGGGTCTAGGCCCGAAACGTCAGCCTCTCTGCTCCTATGATGCTGCTTGGCCTGCTGTGTTCATCCAGCCCTGCACCTTGTTGTCTCGGATTCTCCAGCATCTGCAGTTCCTACTATCTTTGGTTTATTCTAACTTTGGAAAGCTAAATTGTTTTTGTCCATGAACACCTTAATAGCTTAATGGCTTCATAAAGGTCATAATAGCGCCAACTCTCCAAAATGAAATTAAATAATTATTGCTTTCAGTCTATCTTTGCTTCTCTTGTTATGGAAATATTTCAGCAACAGATGTTGGTTTGTGTGGCACATTTTTGGTACTGAATGAGTCTGAGGAGAGTGCAAGGGCTAGGCTTTGGATAGAGTTTGTGTGTGGGGATTAAAGCAGAGAAATTACAGCTGAAAGCATGAGAAGGATGTGAATTTTCAGCAAGGAAAGCAGTTGCATAAAGATGAAAATGGACTCATGAAGGTGTGTTGGAAGACAATAGCCTGGTCTGATTACAAGTATCTAATTTTCCAATTAATTAAATTTGACATCAATTCTTGAGGTGTAGTGGTAGTGTCTCTACCTTTGCACCAGGCACACCATGTCCAAGTCCCACTTGCACCAGAACGGTGTAATAACATCTCTGGAATGTTTGATTAGAAAATTTCAATAAATTAGCCCTTGCTCTGTTGTATTAAAGAATTTAAGTCAAAATTATGTGTCACTTACTGCTTGATGTTCAGTTAATAGTTCCTTGTAATCTTTCTGGAACAGATCAGTTTTGAAAATGTCTGAACTGGAAAATTGCTCATTTATCATAAAAATTTAGATAAGTCCATTTTTTTGGTTCTTTCAACTGTATTGTGATCTCCAGCCAAAAGTGGATTTGAGAGTAATCTTGTTATCTATTCCAGTATTCAACTGTTGGATGCAGGGAGTGTTGTAGATATCTGGTGTTTTTCTTCAGACAAAATATTCACTCAGGGTTTTGCTCGCATAATTTACTTAAACATATTATGGTTGTGTTTGAAACATGCAGGATATTTTCTTAGATAAAATTTATTCCTCTCAGATGTATTCATGTTATTTTCCTTTTTATCTCTGCTGTTCATTGGACATTGTTGTTACAGATTGATGGCATGATAAGAGTTGTTGTACTGAAAAGCATTTTGAGATATTTCAGTGTGCTAGTGCTCTATGTAAATAAAGTATTTTCCCTTATATTTCTTGCAACCAAAACATTACTGTAAATCAGGGAGAGGATGTGATAGATTGTGTTAGTTAATGATTTTTCATTATTTTTATTTTTATTCTTTTAACAATTTTGGTTTAGAGCTGTGAACTGTGAATTGTGACTTGGGACTAACTTGTGGACTTTGGGGCAGCCAGCGGTAAAAGGAAAAGAACAGACCATGCAAGTTTCACTTGTTTGTGAAGCTAGGGTTGGAGGCAATTGCAGACTGGTTCTTGATTAAAAATGTTCCAAAGACACAGTGGTCCTGGGAAGAGCATTGTGTTTTAAGAACAGAAATTGGTTGTTAACAAGCTAAGTAACTGAGAATTGGTGCCAGCAAGTCTGATAGAGACCCTATATTCAAGCAGATGGTAGTTGTCAAATGGTAACTGAGAACCAGGGAAGAGGCAGTCTTTCAGGGTGGATCTATAACTGAAGATTTTTCTTTAACTGTGTTAGAAATGAGCTTGGCTGCTGACAGCACAGCATGAAGATTTGAAAGCTCCCCGCCTAATCTCCCTCACCAGCTTCTGAAAGTCCAAAGAGTGAAAGCTGACTTTGAAGTGTTGCTGCCTTTGCCTGGATTAACTGAAAAGGTGATCCTGATTGGTGTTCGAGGAAAAGCAACCAAAGAGCCCACACCTAAGTCTGAGAAACAATGCACTTTGAAAATCATTTTAGTAATCTGGCCATTTTTTAAAAAATTCTTTTATTTATCCCCTAATTTGTTTTCTGTCTGTCTTTTGTGTGAATGGGGGCTGAAAACTAATGTTTTGTGTTTAAAGCAAAGACATTAATCAATGTACCTTTTATTTAATTTTTTCTGCTAAATGTATTGCGTTGAATAGTCAAGTCTTTTGTTTGAGATACAAAAGTGGGTCTGGAGTTAATTATTTACAAAGTCTGAAATTGGTTATTCAGATGTCTGATTAGGAACGATTGGAGTAACAATTGTGGTTGTTCAACAATTTAATTTCACTGTATTGTGTATAAAAGGTAGAAAAGCTAATCTGGTTTGGCTGTCTGTCTCTGTGTCATTACAAAAGAAGGGGAGGAAATAAAGAATATTAAAGTCACAAGAAAAGCGGTACTGAGCAAATTGTTGAAGCTGCGTGCTGACGTGTCCTCAGAATATGAGGGGCTTCATCTTAGGGCCTTCAAAGAAGTGACTAGTGAAAGAGCTGATGCATTTGTATTGTTTTTCCAACTTTTTCAGATCCAGGAAATGTTCGATTGGGTTGAAAGATAATGAATACAACTCCTCTATTTGAAAAGAGAGACAGAAAGCAGGGAACTACAAGCCAGTTAACATCTGTCATAGGGACAATGTTATAAACTATTGTTAATGAAGCAATATTAGGACACTTAGAAGAATTCAAGGAAATCAGGCAGAGTCAACGTTATTTACCTTTTACAAAACAACATTTAATCAATTTTTGGGTGCTCTTTGAAGAAATAACGAGTGCTGTAGATCAAGGAGAATGAGTGGATATATTGTACTTAAATTTTCAGAAGCCATTTGATAATATACCTTATCAAATTTCTTGCAGAATTTGAAGGTTCAAAGCATAGTAGATAATATGTTGGCCTGGATAGAAGATTGATTAGATAAGTGGAGACAGAGAGTAAGCATATTTTTTTTTTAAACCTTGTTGACAAGATGTAACATGTGGTATGCCATAGGAATCAATACTGGGCCCTCATCATTTTGCTATTTATGGAAATGACTTGATGAAGGAGCCAATAATATTTTTGCTAAATTTACTGATAACTTAGATATGAAGGCAAACACATTGTGAAGATGATACAGAGACTACAATTGATATAGGTAAGTTGAGTGAATGGCGAGAGATCTGGCAAATGCAGTATAATGTAGGAAAAGGTGAAACTATTCATTTTGGCAGCAAGAATAAATGGTGAGAGATTGCAGAGCTCTGAGATGCAAAGGAATCTGGGTGACCTAAAGTATGAACCATGAAAACTATCATTCAGCTGTTGCAAGTAATTAGGAAAGCTAATAGAATATTATCATTTGTCACAGGTAATTGAATAAAATTTAGGGAGCGTATATAGCAGTTACACTGGTGAGACTGCTTCTAGAATACTATGTACAGCACTGGTCTCCTAAATTTATAAAGTGTTTAAATGCATTGGAAGCTGTTCAGGGAAGGTTTACTAGACTAATGCAGTATGTTGTGTTATGAGGAAAGGTCAGATGGTATTGCTCTGAGTCCGTTGGAGTTTAAAAGAGCAAGAGGTGACCTGATTAAAATACAAGATCCTGAAGAAGCTTGACAGGCAGATGTGGAAAGGATATTTTCTTTTGTCCAAGAATTTATAAAACGTAGTAACTGTTTAAAAATAAATTGGTTTCCATTTAAGACAGAGACTAAGAAGATTTTTGTCTCTCAGAGGATCTCTTTAACTCATCCTCAAAAGGCAGTGGAAGCAGAGTCATTATTATTTTTAAGGCAGCAGCAGATAGATTCTTGCTAAGCAAAGGGGTGAAAGGTTACCTGCTTAGGGTGGAATATGAAATTCAGGTTATAATCAGATCATGCATGATCTCACTATGTGGCAGAGCAGGCTGTAGAGGTTATATGGCCTACTGCTACACCAAACTTGTATGTTCATATATATGCAAGAGAACAACAAGCATGATACCCAAACATGTAAGGCCTATATTTCCTGAAACTGTGAAAGAAAGTAAAAGTTGGTTGAAGTCATTTTGATTTTGGATGATAAAATATTATAGACTGTTGATTTACTCAGGTGACATCTATACTGTGCAGAGCTACAAGCGTGGTGGGGATTTGTAAATATAAAAGTCAAATGTACAAATTTACCTCAAAAATGACCAACATTTTGAACACAGTTTCTTTTCATAACTTTGTTTTTAGTGCTCAGGAACACACCAAATTAAACATCAAATAAGGAGGTAAAATATGGTCAGTTTGACTTATGCACGGAAGACAGATACAGCAAAGACAAGGTAGCAGTTGTTCACTCGACTTAGACCTATTGAGAACTGGGAACCTTGTTTCAGGCACACAGTTCTTTCAACCAGAATTTGTGTCCCTTTGTGTCAAGGACTTAATCAATGCTCCACATAGCAGCAACCATTTAAGAAGAGTTCTACCTGTGCAATTATCCATACATTTGTATATTTCTTTCTGGAACTATTTCAACTCACCTCCTGTCAGTCATGACAGCATGAATCCAGCAGAACCACTCTTCTTTGCTATGTCAATCTCCATACTTTAATTTCTTCCTGTTGGTACTGCATCTGGGATTGCTAGATGATATGGGCCCGTACTGCTTATTATCCAAAAATATAACTGATTGTTACACAAGTGATTAAAAAAGCTTTTAAGATATTTTTGAAATATCTTTTAAAAAACAGGTACAGATCACCCTGACATTTTGAAGTAATTCTCAATTTTCCTCACAGCCATTGCTTCCAAAGGCTGTCACAATTTCAAGATTTTCACTTTGGGTTTCTTTCCCTTTGGCAACTCAGATAACATAAGCAGGTTTCTGAACTGAGGTTTTTATCCAGATTTCACTATTTTACCTTGAGTTAAAGGATTATTTCAATGTTTAACCACCTTGAAAATTTCAGCATTCATGACAAATAGTCAAATCAATATCTCACATTTTTGCATTAATCAAAACTCAAAATTACCCCCGTTCTGTTACGAGCTGGTGGGTGTTCAGTAATGTAATATTGTAAACATGGTCACTTTAATTCAGCATAGGTCTGACAAGGAATTAATTGTTGACATTTTAGGACAGGTTTACCATACAGGGTGTGTTATTTCACCAAAGGTTACCAACAGTATTCATTAAACAATTGTCTTGCATTTTTCATTTTTTAATTTGTTTAAACATACAATAACAAGCAGTGCTCTTGGCTAGTCTCCCATGATCCATCCTCCATAAAACAGATCAGCCAAAACTCACCTGCCTGTTTTAGCTCAAGTGCTGTTCCCTTACATCTATTATGCTAACTGACCTGGAGCAGCTCTCAGTCGGTTAACATCTTGATTTTAAAATGCTCATTTTTGTTTTGAAAGCCCTCCATAACCTAGCCCTCTGCATCTTTGTAATCTCCTCCAGTTCCACATCCTGAGGTATCTGTGCTCTTCTAATCCTGGTGAATAGTGCATTCCCAATAATAATTGTGCTGGACCATTAATAGTCATGCCTTCATTGCCTGGACCAAAAGCTCCTCCTGTGAAAGAACTTTGGATATTTGAATTAGTGGTGTTTCTGTTATTGGTTGTGTCACCAGATAGTAACACAAAAAATTATTTCATCCTTGTGTGATATATAGGCTGGAAACAAATTTTCCAATCAATTTGTTTTTCTTTTCTCTGATAAAAGGCGATTGAACCAAAACATTAACTCTGTTTCTTTCCATGAGTACTGGCTGAGGTATTGCATATTTCTGGAATTTTCTGGTATTGTTTCCAAATAATCTTTTTACCCAAAGAGTTATAAGATTGTGGAACTCATGACTAATTGGAGTAATTGAAATAAACAGTACAAATGATTTTCAGGGGACAACGGAACACAGAATCGCAGAATTGTTTTAGCAGAGAAGGAGGCCATTCAGCCATTATGTCTGCACTGGCTCTCTTCATTTGAACGTGGTATTTCCTGTTGTATTCATTCTACAAATTGTTTCTGTTTAAGTAGTTATCCAATGCCCTCTTGAAATGCCTCATTAAACCTACCTTCACAACACCTCCATTCAATACCCTAACTCCTTGTTGAGTGAACAAATTTTTTTTTGCTCACCTGACACTTGCCTCTTTTGGAAAACACAATAAAACAGAACACTCTGGTTCGTGAAGCGATAAAATGTGGAGCTGGAGGAGTACAGCAGGTCAGGCAGCATCTGAGGAGCAGGATGACCAACATTTCAGATCTGGACCCTTCATCAAGATTGGGGAAGGGAGCGGAGCTCAGAAATCAATAGAGGGAGGTGTTGGGGCTGGAGGAAGATAGGTGCGATGGTGATAGGTGGATGTAGGTAGGGGGTTGTAGAGATTGGTCAATGGGAAGGGTGGAGTGGGTAGGTGAGAAGAAAGATAGACAGGTTGTATCAGGTCAAGGAGGCAGGGATGAGAGGGAGGGTTAGCCATGGAATGAAGCTGGGGGTGGGGAGATTTTGAAGCTGGTGAATTCTATGTTGAGGCCATTGAGCTCTAGGCTCCTGAGGCGGAATATGAGGTGTTGTTCTCCAGTTTATGTGTGATCTCATTTTGACAGTGGAGGAGGCCCAGGATGGACATGTCACCAAGGGAGTGGGAGGGAAAGTTGAAATGGCTGGCAACTGGAAGTTTGTATTGATTAGTGCATGCAGAGCACAGATGCTCCGCAAATTGGTCCACGAGTCTGTGCTTGGCCTGTCCGATAAAGAAGAGACCACATCTGGAGTAACAGATGCAATAGACCAGGTTAGAGGATGTACAGGTGAATCCCTGCCAGATTTGGAATGATTGTCTGGGGCCTTGCACGGAGATGAGTGGGGAAGTGTAGGGATAGGTGATAGTACTTCCTGTGGTTGCAGGGAAAGGTGCCGGGTGTGATGGAATGGTTGGTGGGGAGTGTGGAGCTGACGAGGGATTCGCAGAGTGAGCGGACCCTATAGAAAGCAGATAGGGCTAGGGAAGGAAATACCTTTTTGGTGGTGAGGTCTGATTGCAGGTGGAGGATGTTGCATTGAATTTGAAGGTTGGTAGAGTGGTATGTGAGAACCAGGGGGACTTTATCCTTGTGTCACAAGTCTGTTGTGTGAAACCGTGTCAAATGCCTTTTGGAAGTCCATGTACACCACATCCAAAAGGCTTCCTTCCATCAACCCTATTACCTCTTCCAAAAACTCCAGCGTGTTAGTCCAATGTGACTTTCCCTTAATAAATCCAAACTGACCCTTCTGAATCAATCTACTTATTTCCATATGACTATTAATTCTATCCTAATAATTGTTTCTAGGAGTTTCCGTATAAGTTAAACTGACTAGTCTGTAATTGCTGAGCTGATCTTTCCAACCTCATTTTTTTTTCTGAACAACAGCATATTGTTTGCAATTCTTCAATCCTCCAGCATCATCCTCAATTTCAGACAAGATTGAAAAATAATTGCCAGTGTCTCAGTAATTTCCATCCTCACTTCCATCAATATTCTTGGATACATCACATTCCCTCCATGTGCCTTAACAATTTTATGACCTGATATCCAATACCTCCTCCTTATCAATTTTAAGCCCTTCTCGTGAATACATTTGTTCCTCTGGTCTTGGTAAAGACAGATGAAACACTCAGCCACCCCTCTTGCCACTAAATGTAAATATCCCTTTTGGTCCCTAATCAGGCTTACTCCTCTTTTTACCATCCTTGTACTATTGATGTACTTACAGAAGATTTTGAAATTTCTTTTTATGCCAGATGCCAGTCTTTATTCATAATCCCTCTTTGCTTCTCGTACTTGCTTTTTCACTTCACTTCCAAACATTCTGTATGCAGCTTGACTCTCAACTTTGTTTATGACTTGACAACTATCATAAACATAATTAAGTCCTCTCTCCTTTATTATCCAGGGAGCTCTGGATTTGTTTGTCGTATATTTGCATTTGAGATAACAAATCTTGATTGTGCCCACTTAATTTCCTCTTTGAAGTAATCCATTGTTCAGCTACTACATCTTCCACCAACCTTTCGTTCCAATCTATGGAGCTCAAATTTCTTCTTGCTCCATTGAAGTCTGCTGTCCACCAGTTGATTATTCTTACTCTGGATTAACCAACCAATGTCATTTTCTACCATCCTTCTGAGGCTTATAATGCAATGATCACTGTCCCCTAAATCTTCTCCCACTGATACTCAATTCACTTGGTACACCTCATTCCCATGCATCAAGTCTAGCAGGGCCTCCCTACTTCTTGGACTCAACACATACTGCCATTGGAAATTCTCCTGAATACAATCTAGGATCGCTTGCCCCTCTCTGACCCTTGCTTTACCATGAATCTAGTCAATATATGGGTAATTAAAATCCCCCATTGGATGATGTTTACTTTTCTCTGTAATTTTCCTGCTGACTTGTTCCTCTGCATCCTTCCCATGAACGGGTATTCTGGAATCACATCTAGCAATAGGGGTGGCAAGATGGCTTAGTGGTTAGCTCTGCTGTCTCCTAGTGACAGGGACCTGGGTTTGATTCCACCTTCTGGTGACTGCATGGAGTTTGCACATTCTCCCCTGTGTGGGTTTCTTAAGGGTTCTCTGGTTTCCTTTCACAGTCCAACAATGTGCAGGTTAGATGGATTAGCCATGGGAAATGCAGGTTTCAAGGGATAGGATAACAGTTTGGGTCTAGGTGAGATTCTCTTTGGAGGGTTGGTGTGGACTTGATGGGCCAAATGGCCTGCTTTTGCACTGTATAAATTCAATGTGAATACATTTCTTAGGTCTAGCCAAATTAATTTGTCTTTGAACCCTTGAAACATTTACTTTCTCCAGTACTACAAACACTACCCCCCTCTTCCTTTTCTTCTCTTTCCTATATTTTCTGAAAACATTGTAAGCAGAAATATTTAACACATAGATTTGCCCTTGCTTAAACCATCTCCATTATCACCACATCATCACACTCCTACAAAGCAAACTGTGACTGTTATTCTCCAATCTTGTTAACTATGCTTTGCTCACTCTCAGATGTGAGGAGGAACCATGATTTAGACTACAGCATTTTCTGCTTTAATCCAATTCCCTATTTTAATGCTATCTGCGTCACCCAGCATTTGTGCATCCTGCTATTACTTCTAATATTCTCTGCTGGTTCCCATAGCCTTGCTAAGTTAGGTTAAACCCTCCCCGTCAACAATAGCAACATGCCCTGCAAGGAACTCAATCCCAGCTCTGTTCACATGCAATCCATGACCAGTAGAGTTAATCTTATTCATAGCCATACAGTCATGCAGCACATAACAGGCCCTTCAGCCCACTGAGTCTGCATCAATCTATTTACACTGATCCCACTTCCCAGCACTTGGGCTTTAGCCTTGAATGTTATGACATTTGAAGTGCTTATCCACATACTTTTTAAAGGTTATTTGTGGGACTTAATCTGCTTATTTTCCTTGGTTCTACTACATGGTAATGTTCAAGATTTACTCAATTTATTTACAATCTCACTATGCAAAGCAACCAGAATGTCTCCTTGTGGTAATTAAAAGTACATTTTTATTTAAAATGGGTTCAAAGTATTTATTTTTGCAGTTTAGGCTCAATACAGTAACTGAAAATCTCAGACATAAATTGTTGCATTAATATAGATTTCAATGTTGTAATGTGAGAGCTGAAAAGATAAAATATCTCTAATGAAACCTTTGAGAATAAGGATTAAACTTGTTGAATAAATGATGATTAAATCAGAGCTTCTTGAGTATAATCATTTTTATGATATGCATGAGTGAATAGTAAAAAGTAGTAGGATTTTAGCCCAGATTGAGCAGTTGTAGTATGCAAACTTTCAGAGTCATACAAGGATTTGTGATAAATATTGAGACCAAAGTCATAATAGATTTGCATTATTCATTACTTTTGGAATTTCTTTGGGTGTTTTATACTTTTAAGTGTAAAGCTGACTCTTTTCTTCAGACATGAAACAAACGAGCAACATAATAGCACTTTACACAAATGCAACATAATTTAATTTGCACATAGTTAATTAAGTGACCCTTAGTGATGATTGTAGATGAGGATTTTCATAAGCAGATCAAGTTCAGCTAGCATGACTAAAAAGATTTTCCATAACTGTTCTGCTATTGGCATTCAGTACGTACCATCTGATCGAGCTCACTTGTCCAGTTTTAAAATATTTAGCACCTAATGTGATCATGCAGTTGGAGATGAATTAATTATATTAACTTTATTTAAAATAAGAGGTGTTAATATCAACTGCACAGTTGTTTGCAACAGTGTGTTACTAATACAAAGCAGCTACGGAGATGTCTCTTTCCAGGAATTAATAAATGCAATAATAGGGAATGTTAACTCAGAATTTAATGCATTGTGGGCAGCGGCCAAATTGATTAAATAATAATTAGAGCAGATTTCAAGGGAAAGGTATGTCAAGACGGCAACAGAATATAAAATTAGATTCAAAAACACTGGTGATTGCCAGTATGAAAATCCGAGTACAAGCATACATGTAAAATGATAGCTCAGCTATTAACCCTAGTGTATTTATATTAGTGTTTCTCCCTGGTGTTAAAGCAAATGCTAAGATTTAGGAAATGCTAATCCTTTTGATGAAGAGCCTCATATGAAATATTAAGCTAGACTCTCTTGTGGATGCTGATTTCTCCTTTGAATTGCCAGCATATTTTAGTTTAGTAACCAGCAATTTTTTTAACTTTTAATCTAAACACCTCTGAGAATTTCTGTTAAGTGTGAGAAAGAAATGCAATCATTGCAAGGGAATATTGGGTATGGATTTAGGCAAGTCCTGAGGTTTGGAGTGGGTATGTGACGCTGGGGCATAACGTTGTATTGGGTGGTTTGACTTTGAACTTCGTTCTGACTTCAGGTCGTGGCAAATTGTGGTGATAATGTGGGAAGGTTGGGCATAAGGAATATGCTTGCAGGTACAGCCTCCATATTTACCTGCAACCCATGCATACTTGGGGAGAAATCAGCTAACACCCAGATACGATGTTCATGGTACCTAGATACCTAATGCCCATTCATTGTGTTGCAGACAGCAGGGTATATTGACGGTGCCTGCTCTTTAGAATGATTACTTCAGGCAGGGAGTGCTCCCCATGCCTTTTAATGACTACATACTTCTGAAGGGAGCCCAACATCATGAGTGTCCAGGCTAAACGTAAGATAATAAGAAATGAGAGCAGGATTAAGCTTGTTCTGCCATTCAATACAATCATGTTCGATCTTCTGCCTCAAGTCCTTTTTCCTGACCACTTTCCATACTCTTTAAATCTAGTTATCATCGCCTTCATGTTCTAACAAGTACCCACTCCAATAGGGAATCCAAAAGCTTTACCATCTGAAAAGAAGAAATTTCTTCTCACCTCAGTCCTAAATAGTTCTGGTCCGGGGGAAGGATAGAGCTGGCAATCTGCCTGTCTTCTAACACAGAATAGAATCATAGAATCCCTATAGTGTGGAAACAGGCCCTTCAGCCCAACAAGTCCACCCCGACCCTCAGAGAATCCCACCCAATCCATCCCCCTATAACCCACCTAATCTACACAGCCCTGAACACTACGGGCAATTTAGCATGGCCAATTGACCTAACTGCACATCTTTGGACTGTGGGAGGAAGCCGGAGTACCCTAAGGAAACCCACACAGACACAGGGAGAATGTGCAAACTCCACACAGACAGTCGCCTGAAGGTGGAATTGAACTCAGGTTCCTGGTGGTGTGTGACAGCAGTGCTAACCACTGAGCCACCGTGCTGCCCTGAGGAGTGTTTTACTGCTCCTTGACGCCGTGAGCGTAATTTGAGCACCCAACCTTCTGATCTGGAGTCAGACGCACTACTGTTGCGCCACAAGCTCACATCTTGTTGACCTTATTAAATTATTTTAATCAAGTGTTTGGGTATGTTATGATACATGTCTGGGACAGTTGGGACTCAAACCCAGACCTTCTGTCCAGAAGTAGGGACACTACCACTGCATCACAAGAGATGAAGAAGGGTCCTGACTGGAAACGTCAACTTTCCTGCTCCTCTGATGCTGCCTGGCCTGCTGTGTTCCTCCATCTCCACACTGTGTTATCTCTGACTCTAGCATCGGCAGTTCTTACTATCTCTGAGGGTGACATTAGTGCTCTTGACAGCAGAGTGAAAGAGTCATACAAAAAGGAAGATTTAAACTCTGTTGCTTATGCAGCGATACAGACTTGCCATCGCAACGGTTAATTTTGTGAGGAGAGAATGTTTGCATTCTTGAGAAGAAAGAGGCTGTTGACGTCTGTGGCTGCCTCTACTATGTCTGCTTGGTCTGGCTCACGGAAGCACTTCTTCCAAATAAATGGCAGAGGATAGATCTCTGTTTTTTACAGCCTGGACGGAGGCAGAGAAGAATGTGGTGCACCAGAAGTTCAGACGACCATTGGCTCTTTGCACTCCTCTACTCAACTATTTCCAAAGGCAATGGCAAGCCCATTCAAGGTTACTGTCTGCCTTTGAAATTATCCCTTCATGCCTGCCGCCTGTCTCCTGCCCATACCCAAAACCTCTGGCTGACACTTGGAAAATTGTGTTTCCTCACTGATACTCTGTAGTGTAGGACCGGGATATATTCTGAGTGTTGAGATGGTATGAAAGTTTGAATCATCTGAGTCAACGCAATGGAAAAACACAGAATAGAATGTAACTTTATTGGGTGCGATATGTCAAAGTATTTGTACGAGCTAGTGAACCTCGAGTGAATAATTTGTTAATAGCTTACTGACATAAATGGAGACAGAGAATTCAAAGATTAGAAGTGAAGACTCAGGGGTGGGATGTATATGGTGAGAGAAGGATAGAAATTGGAAACACAGTTGATGAAGATTTCCACTTCATGGTGAGGGCAGGAACAGCTTTTAGTAAGTGGAGCAGAGAAACTGAGATGGCCAATATCATACTGACAGTTCTCAGTAAAAGATCAAAACAAGGTAAGAGGCCAGAGAGTTAGCTCCAGATAAAGGGAGAATTACTAGTGATGGGTGAAAGGGGCCAGTAAGTAGCAATGGGTAGTACTTTGATTAATTTGAGAATGCAGTTTTGGCAGCAAGGGTTGATAGATTTCAGTGACAGCCTCTTTTGTGAAACCAGTAGATCTCAGGCATTCATTCTTATTGAAGTTGAGGTCATTTTTTTCTCATTAAAGGTCATCCTGCCGAGAGCTCTCTTTCTATTTTCCCTCTTCCAAAACCCGACCTGCTTTGTGTAAGCTCTGTTCATTCTTCCACCTGTGGTCAACTTCAACTACCAGGTCACACATGTACAGAAGCAACTGGCTTCAGCATAAGCTTTTAAATCAACAATAAATTATTGCAGTGCAATCCAAATCTCTCCTGTAGACAATTCAAACTTTAGTCAAGTAAAAGGAAGCTCAATAAAAACATTCAATTGCAACAAAATCATAAGTTATAAATCAGCAATAAACCTGATCCCTTTAACTAGCTCTGATCGGAGTCCATCATTTCATTTAATGCATGATCTGCCATGCAAAGTTAAGATGAAATGTAGAGTGGAAGATGGAGATTGAAAATGACAATGCTGGTGCTAATTCAGGATTGCAGACAGATTATATCCATAGAATCCCTACAGGGTGGAAACAGATCCTTTGGCCCAACAAGTCCACACCGACCCTCAGAGCATCCCACCCAGACCCATCCCCCTATAATCCACCTAGCCTACGCATCCCTGAACACAATGTGCAATTTGGCATGGCCAATCCACCTAGCCTGCACATCATTGGACTGTGGGAGGAAACCAGAGTACCCAGAGGAAACCCACGCACACACAGGCAGAATGTTCCAACTCCACACAGACCCGAGGATGGAATCAAACCCGGGTCCCTGGCGCTGTGAGGCAGCAGTGCTAACCACTGAGCCAATATCATAATCTGCTTGCGCTGCATGATTCTGAAAATTCATAGAATCCCCATAGAGCAGAAGCAGGCCAATTGGCCCATCAAGTCCACACCAACCATCCAAAGACCATTCCACCCAGACCCACCCTCTACCCTGCATTTCCCATAGTTAATCCACCTAGACTGCACATCGCTGGCACTAGGGGCAATTTAGCATGGCCAATCCACCTAACTTGCACATCTTTGGACTGTGGGCGGAAATTGGAGCAACCAGGGGAAACCAGTGCAGACATGGGAAGAATGTGCAAACTCCACACAGACAATCGCCCGAGGATAGAATCAAACCTGGGTTCCTGGTAGTGTAAAGCAGCAGTGTTAACCACTGAGCCATCATACTGCAAATTGTGAAATGTGTGTCTACAAACCCATTCACCAAAATGGTGTCTGGTGCACTTTTCATTGGAAATTTCCGTGTGCATCTTGGACACGGTGTGAATGTTAGGAAGGCAGGCAGCACCAAAATAAAACACAAGCTCAAGCCAATTACTCCCTCACTGTGCATGATTACATAAATATCCCATCAATATTTTCCTTTTACGTGCAGAAGATGTTAGGTGGTGCCACAACCTCACTTTGTCCATTTATTACAAATTGGATAAAATTGCAGACATTGGGAATTCTTTCGTATGCTGAACAGGCCAAGTTGTTAAAAGCAATAGATGAAGTCAGTTATGCCTCTCATGGATTTTAGAACTATTATCCAAAGACTTTAATTTTAATTTACAAACCTTTCCTTGACGCCAAGTACTAAACCGTCTGAATTATCAGAATGCGCCTCTGGATTTTTATCAAAGGTTTTTTGGAGTAGATTTGTAGCTCGGGTTTTGGATGTTGTGGATGCCTCGCTGAGCTGGTTTGTTGTTCCGCAGATGTTTCATTACCCTACTGGTAACATCATCAGTGCAGCCTCCAATGAAGCGCTGTTGTGTTTTCCCACTTGTTATTTAAACTCTGGTATCCATTGAGCTGCGTTACCTCACTTCTGGTTTTCCTTCCAGAGTAGCACACAAACCCACATCAACCCTACGCCAACTACTAACCCAAACCAAAGATCCACTACCCACTATGGACAGGATCAATGTCATATACAAGATTCCCTGCAAAGACTGTGACAAACATTACATTGGACAGACAGGAAGGAAATTAGCCACAAGAGTACGCGAACATCAACTAGCAATAAAAAGACATGATCAACACTTGCTCATCTCCAACCACATGGATAAGGAAAACCACCAATTTGATTGGGACAACACCAGGATCCTGGGACAGGCCAAGCAGAGACAAGCATGGGAATTCCTAGAGGCCTGGTTCTCCACTAAGAAGGCCATCAACAAACACATAGAGCTAGACCACATATATATTCCTCTGCAAAGAAAAACCAGAAGTGAGGCAACCCAGCTCAACAGACACCAGAGTTTAAATAACAAGCGGGAAAACACAACAGCGCTTCATCAGAGACTGCACTGATAATGTTACCCAGCAGGGTAATGAAACGTCTGCAGAACAACGAACCAGCTCGGCGAGCCAACAAACCACAGGATTTTTATTAAATTTAGTTAGACTTAAAAGGAATGTCCAATATACCTTTGGATGTGCAGTCACTTTCACAGCTGATTTTCTATTTATTACTCTAGTTTCATAAAATAATTGTGCTGATGTTTTTTATTTGGTGTACATCAGGCAGGGATTAACATCGGCATCCACTCTGCCTGACTGATGATGCAAGTACAAAGCCCCATTAATTGTTGTGATTTAATCTCATTTAAATACAACTAGCATATTGTTACTGCTCAATGGTAAGGAGGCCTGGAAATCTCTCAGAACTGATGCCACTTAAAGGAACCCCAGTACCACTTACAAAGGAATAACATCTTGCAAACAGAAAGAGGTTAATAGAGAGTGTAATATTGAGGCAGTTGGTAGAATGTTTTACAACAATGGGTCAGAACCCTGAAGTACTGTGGACATTTTTAACTTGTAATTTCAAAATGTGTTTTTATTTTAAACAGGGCTGAAACAGCTGCAAACGTCTGCAGATGTAAATCAAGTGGTTGCCTGGAGAGACAGCCTCGCAGAATGGCACACCTATGAATGTGAAAGGAAGTTCAAACAATATCCATTCAAAAAGCAGGAGGGATGCTGGTGGATGTGAAGAGGCAATTCAAACCAACCAGACTGTGATCTCCTGTGGTTACAAGAGTAAAAAGGTGCTGATGACCTTGCTCAACAACAAGGCCACACCTTGCGAATTATGTTACAAACTGCAGACAAAATTGTACTTATCCCTTTGAGGAATACACAAGGACAGGGCTTAAAAAGCCTGTTTGAATTTTAGTGGAGTGTGGTACCAGGTTTGGTTTTGAATGTCAGCATGCTGCAAAGGTCACAGTCAAAGAAATATCCTTAGTCACCCCTATGTTGTGGGTAAAGACAACCTCTTACTCCAAGTGCTACAAAACAGTTTAAGAAAGGAGTTAAAGCTACAGAATCTCAACTAATCTGTAAAACTAAGGATCATTAAACTGCCTGTTCAATTGCCAATGTCAATGTAATTTCCATTGCAAAAGTTGCAGCGTTTAATCATCTACTTTGCACAAACAATTCTGAATTTGATCCACACATCTACTTTTTCAACTTGCACTCACCTCTCATTCCTAATGTTTGTGTTTGTGTGTTGTGATACACATTCTTTGCATGTCTAGTTATTTAAAAATTTACCCTTTATTAACTTAAGAAAGCTTGGTTAAATTGGTTTCTTTTCAAACCTAATTTCCTGTGGATCTGGGAGAAAGGTAGTCACAAGGGAATTATTCTATTTTATATTAAACTTGTTGTGACCAGTCAAGGGGACAGGTGAACAAAACCACAAAACAAGTTTACTATTCCTCATTCAGGAGCTTAACCATTAATGTATCCCATATAGAACTATAACAAATTGTGGAATTTCGCCAAAGGTCTGGGTGTAACACGTCGTCATCCAAAACCCTTCAGTTCTTCAATCTAACCATATCAATGCTTGTGGAGCAAAGGGATCCAATTACCCTCTGATGAGAAATGCACACCTCACAAAAGTATTCAGTAGAAGTGAAGATCAATGTCTATGTAAATCAATGGGCAATTTAAACAGATACGATCATAGGAGGCCATTCAGTCCTTTGAGATATACTGCCATTCAATGAGGTCATGTCTGATCTGTGGCCTAACTTCACATACCTGCATTTGGGTAAATTCCCTTAGTATCTTTGCTTAACAAAAATGTAGTTTTCTCAGATTTAAAATTAACAACTAATCTAGCATCCACAACCTTTTGTGGAAAAGCGTTCCAAACATCCACCACTCTCTGTGTGTAGACGTGCTTTGGCAGAATAGCCTGGACCTAATTTTTAGGTTATGCTCCCATTTCTAGAATCTCCTACCAGTGGAAATCATTTATCGCTATCTTTTCCTGTTAAAGCGTTGAAGTCTTCAATCAAATCATCTTTAACTTTCTAAATTCTAGAGAAAACAGGCCTAATTTGTATATTCTCTCCTCGTAGCCCTGAAGTCCAGATATCATTCTTGTAAATCTGCATTGTATTCCCTCTAAGACCAATGTATCAAGTCCTGGGAATATGTCACTCTTTAAATCCATTAATTTCCTCATTGTCTATGTTTTACTTATGTTAATTTTATCCAATTGCCATTTTGAATCCACTACTAACTTCGTTAGGATTTCTGGCAAACTATCCTCCTTTTCTCTTGTAAATACTGAGGGCAAAGTATTCAACTTAAAAACAAAAAAAAAGCTGCGGATACTGTAAATCAGAAACAAAAACTAAAGTCACTGGAAAAGCTCAGCAGGTCTGGCAGCATCTGTGAAGAGAGATCAGAGTTAACATTCCTCGGAGGAAGGGTAACTGGACCCGAAACAATAACTCTGATTTCCCTTCACAGACGCTACCAGGCCCACTGAGCTTTTCCAGCAATTTCTGTAATTATTCAACATGTCTGCCATTTCCCCATATCATTGACAATATCCCCACTTTCAGTCTTTAGTAGGCAAACTGGCAACTGGCTTTCCCTTTATGTCACTATAAAATTTCTTCTAATTGACTTTGATATCCCTGCATGTATTTTTTTAATCATCCCTTTTATAGCCCTTATGAGCTGCTTTGCGGTCTTTATATCTTGCCCAATCAGCAGGATCTTTTGCTGTTTTTTTTGCATTTTTGTAAGTCCTTTCTTGTAGTTTTATGCTATCTCCTATTTCCTTAGTTGTCCATGACTGACTTTTCTTTCCCTCTCTGTGAAGTGGAGCTTTTCCCTCTCAGGGGTATAAACTGGTTTTGTACTGTGCTAAATGTTTCTTTCAACACCCACTACTGTTCAGTTGTTTTACACATTAGCAGATTTTCCCAGTTTATAGAAATATGTAGAACCCCTACAGTGTGGAAGCAGGTCATTCAACCCATCTGGTCCACAGCAACCTTCCAAAGAGCATTCCACCCCAGACTCACCCCAGACGCTGAGCAATTTAGCATGGCCTATCAACCTAACGCACACATCTTTGGACTGTGGAGGAAACAGGAGTACCTGGAGGAAACCCACGCAGACAAAGGGAGAATGTGCAAACTCCACATAGACAGTCACCCGAGGCCTGAATCGAACCTGGGTTGCTGGCGCTCTGAGGTAGCAGTACTAACCCCTGTGCCACCATGCCACCTCTGAAAATGTGGACAGTTTCTGCCTCATCTTGTTAGAGTCAGCCTTGCCTAAAACTAAAACTCCAATAGCTGATCCATGATTTTCACTTTCAAATGCTACATTGAACTCATTCATGATATGATCACTATTTGATGAATGTCCACACGTAATTAGTTGCAAATTAAATCAGCCTCATTAATCATTACTAAATCTAATATTGCATGTCCCCTTGTTACACACAGGACATATTGCTGCAGAAAACTGTCCCAGACAGACTCCAGAGATTCACTATCTTTCTGACAGGTGCTCGTCTGCCTTTCCCAATCTATGTTAAAGTTAAAATCCCCATTAATACCACTCTGGCTTTGCCACAGATTTGCCTAACTTCTGAATTTGTACAATCTTGGACTTCAGAACAGCTACGAGCGATTTATACGCAACACTTGTTAAAGTTTCAGATCCTTTTATCTTCCTCAGTTTCACTTGTACAGTCTTGACTGAATGATTTCCCCTCATTAGAAGATCACATCTTGCCATTGGGAAGCAAAGTTGGGACTGGATGAAGAATTGGTTGCATTCACATGAGTGGTGTTTGTGGTTAATGATGGTGATAATGATGAGAAAGCAGTTGTAGTTGGAGACCACATAGATTGACACTATCACACTGCCCTATCCTTCTAGCTGTCTAGGAATAAACTGTTGAAAATCACTTTGTTAACAAATATGGCATCAGTCATCTACTATTGCAAGCTCTTTCTCTGAGAATCTCAAATACCGTGCTCTTTCAGGAGGGCTTCTAGTTACAATGACTGACAGGAGCCAATGTTACGGTCATGTTGCAGTTGGTTACTGGTCTTGTTGCTGGAGGTGATACGCATCCCTTGACACCCTCCTGTGAGAACTACATTGTGCTGAGATTTTGCATTCTGTCCAGAGGGCAAGCGTTCCTGAGATAACAACTATTTATATTTGATCCTCTTGTAGATTTTCTCAGCCTGCTTCTTTTTAACTTCCTCGTCCTGCAGTCAAAGTGTAGTTGGCAGGAAGACCCCCATTAGTTGTTTTTCAGCCACTATAAACACTTCAAGATTAACTTAGGCAACAAAGGAAACAATGTATAACACAAAGGGTACAAGTAAATGTCTCTTCCAGCATTCCCACTTCAAGCAGTTTATTCTTACTTCTAATATCACCAAAAATGTGGGGAGGTGAAGGCCTACTGGTATTATCACTAGATTATTGATCTAGAAACTCAGCTAATGGGGTCCTGGGTTTGAATCCTGCTATGGCAGGTGTTGGAATTTGAATTCAATAAAAGACCATCGGGAATTAAGAATCTAATGATGACCATCGAACCATTGTCAATTGTCAAAAAGAAAACTCATCTGGCTCACTAATGACCTTCAGGGAAGAAAATCTGCCATTCTCACCTAATCTGGTTTATATGTGACCCCAGTACCACAGCAATGCATTTGACTCTCACCTGCCCTCTGAAATGGCCTAGCAAGCCATTCAGTTGTATCAATTGTTATGAAGTGTCAACAAAGCAACCAACAGCACGTGGACTGCAGCAGTTCAAGAAGGCACCTCACCACCATTTTCTCAAGGATAACTAGAGACGGGCAATAAATTCTGGCCAACCAGCAATGCCCATGTCCCACAGATGAATAAGAAAAATAGCTGGTGTCTGGCTTGTCCAAGGTCCAAGTTTCTGGCAAGTTGAGGAACATATTATGCAAAAATGTATGATGTTACACTATACTAATGCTGCTGGAGATGGAACTGGCTCCAGGGTCTTCACAGTTTGAATTACGCCAGGGCCACTCAACTCCTGACCTCTTTAGAGCCTGAGTTCAAACATGGACAAAAATGCTTAATTTTTGTGAGATGGGAGTGACAGCCCTTGACATTAAGGTTGTATTTGACTGAGTGTGGCATCAAGGAGCGCCAGCAAAACTGGAAACAATGGGTATCAGGGGCAAACTCCCCAGTGGTTGGAGTTAAACTTGGCATATAGAAAGATGGGCGTGGTTGTTGGAGGTGGGTCATCTCAGCTCTAGGACATCTATGCAATGGTTCCTCAGGGTAATGTCCTAAGCCCAACCATCTTCAGCTATTTCATCAATAACCTTCCCTTCATCATAAAGTCAGAAGTGAGAATGTTCATTGATGATTGAACAATATTCAGCACCATTCATAACTCCTCAGATACTGAAACAGTCCATGTTCAAATGCAACAAAATTTGGATAATACCCAAGCATGGGCTAATAAGTGGCAAGCAATATTTGTGCCACACAAATACAAGGCTATGACCATCACCAATAAGCAACAATCTAATCACCATCCCTTGAAATTCAATGGTGTTATCATCACTGAATCCCCCACTATCAACATTTTGGGGGTTATCATTGAACAGAAACGCAACTGGACTCACTACATAAACACAGTGGCTGCAAGAGTGAGTCAGAGGTGAAGAATACGATAGGTATTCACCTTCTGACACCTCAAAGCCTGTCCATCACTTACAAGGCCCAAGTCAGGAGTGTGATGGAATACTCCCCAGTTGCTTGGATGAGTGGAGCTCAACAATACTCAAGAAGTTTGACTCCATCTAGAACAAAGCAGCCCACTTGATCGGCACCATATCCATAAGCATCTACTCTCTCCACCATGAATGCTCAATAGAAACAGAATGTACTGTTTACAAGAAGCACTGCAGAAATTCACCAAAGATCCTCATACAGCACCTTCAAAACCCACGACACTTCCAACTAGATGAATAAGGCAGCAGATACTTGGGCACACCACCAACTGCAAGTTCCTGAGCCACCACCATCGTGACTTGGGAATATATCGCCATTCTTTTAATGCTAGGTCAAAATCCTGGAATTCACCCCCTAATGGCATTGTGGGTCAACCCACAGCTGGTGGACTGCCACGGTTCAAGAAGGCACCTCACCATCACCTTCTCAAGTGCAACTAGGGGCGGGCAATAAATGCTGGCCGGCCAGCCAGCAACACCCACATCCCATAAATGAATAAAAATAAAATGACCTTGATTTGGAGACATTAATAATTTCTCCGTTTGCTTCTAGACGGAGCAATTGTTATCTAAGCCAAGATCCCTAAAGAATGGAATAGTTGGACCTCCAGCAGTAAGTGCCAAGATTTTGCTTTATAATGTTCAGTTCATTACTGACCTCTTTTGTCAGCAAAAACTGATAAACACATCTAAATACATACATTTTACAAAGAGTAATAATATTAAACAGTAATAAAGTGAATTCAAAATATGAATACTTGGTGAGTTAACTTTCATTAATGCAGGCATTAAAAGGATCATAATCATTCCATTATTACTAATTTTATTTTGAAAACATAATTAAGGCGTATTGTTTAATTTGTACCAATGACTGGACCCAGAGAACTCAACAGAATGAAAAAAATGATGTTTAAGGAAAGCAACACAATTTTTAATGCAGAAGGGATACTTCTTATGATAAACTCCCAGTGAAGGTACAATTTATTTTGAGAAAATCATGTTAGAAGTGAATATGCTTAAATTATGTTTATTAACAATGTTGTGAAGTTGATTTTCTGGAACACCAATAGTAGCAATCTCAGAATAAATGCTTTATTCTAAAGCTGATTAATCACATTGCTACGTGGAAGGGAAGAGTAAAACCAAAAAATATGCGAGATTGCGTTGAATGGGATCTTACCACGTCAAAAGTCTCGAATGTGAACCCATTCTAACTCAAACCCATCCACGTGCAGTTTTAACTGAAATGGGGCAGTGGGCAAGTAATGACATAGTAACTCTGCTTCTCTGTCCACAGATGCTGCCTGATCTGCTGAGTTTCTCCAACACTTTTTTTTAATCTCACATCTCCAGCATCTCCTTTTATTACTCTTTGCTGTCCCTCAGGAGCCAAACTTTTACTACGTGTGAGATGTCTAAACAAGTTAAGCAAATTTGGAAAATCTGATATCTGTGATAACTTTGAGAGCATTTTTCGGAGGCTGATAACGAGTTTTTCAAGTATGGGCACGGTTGGAGGATGAAGTACCTTAATTATAATTAGGTTCTCTCCCCTTATATTCTAAATTTGTTTTTGATCACATTAATTTCTACTTAGGTTTTGGAGTGGATTTGTAGCTTGGGTTGTGGGTGTTGAGGTTGGTTGTCTCGCCGAGCTCGGTGAGCCAACCAACCTCAACAATTTCTACTTAAGAATAACATTTTTTAGTTGTAAGGTAAATTATACCTCTGTTAAATTCTCTTTAAGGTATGGGCCTCATTGTTTTGAGGAAACTCATGCCTGCAAGGATTGAGATTGTCAATCTTACATTGGTCAGCAGCCTGAGTCTTAAGATTGTAACATGGTTATAGTTTGTAAAAGGATTAAGGAGTGTGGTCTATGACTGTCAGTACAAGCTCATCTAATCAAATCCTGAATGTATGTTGCCTTACCTGACAGTGTGCAACAAAATGTCCTGGTGTCCATTAGTTGGGTGCATTGGTATGATCAGTCCACAGGCATGATTTCACAATTTGTCACAGTTCTAGATAGGAGATCTCAAACCATTAAGCTCCCAGCTGAAGAGAGGTGAATTGGATCTTCTTGGTTATTACCTGCCACCTCAGTCATTCACAACAAAGATAATTTCAAAAAGATACCTTCCTTTGCAGATACTCTCCTCCCAGCTCCAAATGAACTTATGCTTTAAGAGGATCCAATTTAAGCAGGCTTTCTTCAATTAATAAAAAAAACTGTTCATTAAAAATGAGAAGAAATAATAACTGAACACCTATGCACACAGATTTGAAATAAGGGCTAAGTCCAAAACGATAAAGGCTAAAAATAAACATATAGATCAGTCTCTGAATTGCTTATGAAGACTCAACAGTTGAATTGTTATGGTTGTTATAGTAAATGTTGCCAGCAGCATTAACGTTTGTAGTCAGTTTCGAGATTCTTAACTTTGAAATCGAAACCCTTTTTTCCTGATTCCTTTTGGCGGTAGAGTGAGAGGAGTTTTTTTTTTCTTTACCTACAGTGCAGGGGCATTTAAATGGCTGTTCTCAGACCTATAAATATCACAGCACATTACTCCGCATACTAAAACCATTTGAAACTAATTTTAACTCCAGATTGTGGCCAAGTGACCAATGACTGAAACAAATATGTCCAACGCAAAATTGGTTAAACAGTTTCTGCACTTAATGTTTGATGGAACACAAAGAGGCCAAGGTTACCACAGGTCAAAAGTAACCAAAGACTTGCCCAGGACCACCTGAGTGCCCTGTCGATGGAGCTCAGTGAATTGAATGCAGTAGCCCAATCAGAGCAGGCCATATATGTGTTTTCTCGGCAATGAGCTTAGATTGGGGATTGTTCACTTAATATCTTGTGTAACAGTTGTTTCTTTAACTTGCAAGTGATTTAAGAAAACTCAGTTAGAACTGCAGTCCTTTGTTTGTCTCATACAGTAAGAGTACCTGGGTAAATATGTTCTATGAATAATACACGGGTTGAAGTATCTGCGTGATATATTTTACAGGCAGTGTGTTCCTATCTCTTCTTCAACGCAGGAAAACACAAATATGTCTCTCACCCAGATTGCTATTTTATATGTACCATCATGTTCACAGTCTGAGATACTCCCAGGAGATTACAAGTTCAGTTTGTGTGCATTTTCTCCCTTTGAAGTGTCTTTGACATCTTGCTAAATATGACATTCCAGAGTTCTCTTTCCAGGCTGCCACTGAATTTAGAACTGAGTCAAGGCTCTGTGTCCTTCTTTAAAAAAAAGGCATGTTATAATTAAACTTTGATATGTCAGGAGGTGAGCAGTTATTATTATCTGTGGCTATGATATTTCACCTTAATGAAAGGAGATTCATTCTCAGTAAATTAGTAAAAGGAGAAAAATTAAAAAAAAAAGCTTTAAACAACAGATACACTCACACACAGATTCATTCATTTAGCTTTGGTCAGTTATATCCCTTCAGTTCTAACAGGTCTCTCTAGGTTCTAGAAGGACATCTGTAGTCACATATGATTTATCGGAAATGTGGGTGATTTTGAAGTACGGTTGAAAGAACAAACCCCAATGGGAAAAAAAAAACTGGCCTTCTAGGTTTTAAACCTTTCTTCAAAGGTTAGTGCATTGTTGTTCGTATTGATGGTAATTTCTCCATAACCATTTGAGAAAAGTATCACAAAGTGTTTGAGAAGCTGTAATAAACCAACGCTTTTCTTCTCTATTGTGGAAGGACATTTCTGATGTTTGATTGGTCTCTCTACTTTGATTTTATCTCTAACATTCAGCTCTTGCTGCTGTATCACTCATGATGATAACTACTTTAAATGCTTGGAGCACTATTTTGGAGAATATGGTCCACAGGGAAATAGATTCTGGGCAATGAGTAGCAAGAGCTATGATAGTAAATGGATTATCAATGATGAGTGCAATACCTACTTCACTCACAGTCACATTTTTCTATCCCAGGCCATGGATCAAATTTGATATAATTAATCTAGGGCTGTGACTGCCTCCTGAAATAGCGTCCAGGTAACCCTTCTCAATGAAGTGTTGCAGTGTCTGCAGCTCGTACTCCATCTCCGAGCCATAGTTCCTCATGCAGCCAGTACTTGCTGCCAATGCATTCACTCCAGCATCTACCAGCTCCCCACATATTACAGCTTCAAAACATTTGAGGCCCAGACATCTCTACATCATACTTAATTCATGACATTGACTGTTAAATATTTTGAAATTGAATTGCTTAACCATACTGTTCAGTTACGTTTACATCTCCTGATTTAAAGCACTTGGCCAATCAAAAGAGACACAGCAAAAACACCTACCTGTTTTCCTTTGAAAATACACTTCAGCACTGACAGGTAGGAATAGGTCGGAGGGTTTTTGTGCTGCTGGTTTTTAACTCCATTGCCATCACTTTGTTAATGCAAATCCATTGCTCTCTTTATGTGAGTTCAAATCATTGGCAAGAGCCCCTAATTTGTTCTGGTCAGTCTCCGGATGAAGGTGCCCAATTATTTTATGGTTCCGGATGGCATACCTCAAATATTGCCACGTAGAATCAGCAAAGGGAAAACAGGTATGGAGCATTCAGCTTGGCCATTGAATGATATCGTGCATGAATTTTCAACAAGTTATCCAGATTCTTTCACTAGTCTATGGCTGCTGACATTTTGTAAGATCAATGTCCAATCTTGCTTGACCAGACGTGGTCATTTCCTCTTCTCTGCCTGTTCTTCTCTTCCAGTTCTCCCGGCCCAAGATGGTGGTGGAGTAGGGATCCTGTGCCAGAGCTTGTCTGCTCCTACCGCTTTTCGTTTTCTTTCCTCCCCCCTCTCCTCTTTTCTTTAACCCACTTACCTGGTCCTAAACTTGGACAGCATTGGTGGTGAGACCCCAACCTGTGGACCTTGAACAGGGCCAGTGCAGAGCAGAGTAGGCCGAGGGCAGACCTTGAGTGAGGACCTACTTACTTTTCTTGAGAAAGCCCAGGATCTGGAATCAGCAGCTGTCACATCGGCAGAGGCAACGTTGGTACATTGGGCCCAGCAGCAATAGATGGTGCCTCAGGATTGGCCACTTCGCTGTTGGTTGGGTCCTGTGCTGGCGACAGCAAAGCAGCAGTGGTGGAAGAGCATGAAGGCAACATTGATGAAGTGGGCCCAGCAGCAAGAGACATGATTCTGACATTGGTTGGGCCAGTGCAGAAGGTGGTGAGGTGATGGCAGAGGAGTATCGGCCCCGTGGCAAAGATGGCCCCTGAGGATCGGCTACTTTGATGTTGGTTGGATCCGGCGTAGATAGCGGTGAAGCGGTTGCAGAAAGATGGCGGTGCAGGCATTGTTGATGGTGATAACCTGGCTCGGAACTGATGGAATCTCTCAAGCGATATCTTTGTTTTCTTTCCTCATTCTTAAATTATTCAAAACTCTGTTGTTTTGTGGTGACAAATGAAAGCTTTTCACTGTATTTTATTATATTTTTACTGTAAAATACATATGACAATAAAATCAAAATCAAATCAAATCTTGCAACCTGCAAGAGAAACACGAGTCCAGCAGCCATCACAGAATCATGACCACCCAGTGTTTTATTGGTGTTGATGTTTGTTGAACCATGAAGGAATCTGTATAATGAAATTCAGCCATAATAAAGAGCTATAAGGGTAAAATGAAACAACGATCTGCTGCTGTAGATTGGAGCTCCTCAGGCCTTCTGTAAGTGACAGCAAGGTCTCAGGAAGTTGTACTAACAGAGGAGAGCCACTGCACGGAACATCAGGCACTCGTGACCAAAGTCATTACAACAAAACGGGCAGCATGATCAACAGCCTGCTCACACCATTGCTGCAGGCTGATGGGGAGCATCACAAAGCAGCACTGAAGAAGAGCATTTAGCTGTCCTTGGGGTTCATGGATGAATGTGACATTTAATTGTCAATTTGTTTCTATGTGCACCTCAATAAATCTTTCATTCACTAGTGTTGCTTCTTGTCCTAATTTTTGCTGCCCTGTGAGATTTTTATCTACACCTTTGTTCTCTTAATGGGCTTGAAGTGATGAACTAAGGCTACTTTGTTCAGCTTAGCCATTGTGCACTTTGAAGAACTTCTGTAGAGTCATTTTGGACTCAAAATGTTAAGTATATTTTTCTCCACAGATGCTGCCAGACCTGTTCAGTTACTCCAGCGTTCTTTGTGTTAGTTTCAGATTGTCAGCATCCACAGTATTTCACTTTTCTGCAATATTTTAATGATTGAATTTACATTTGCTGTTGCTCACCTCCCAAGGCTGAGTGAGTCAATATATTTTCAGCAAAATGAACTAATACATTTTTGGTTTCTTGATTCTTCTTAAAGCCAGACATTTCAGCTTCTGTTTCTAGAAGTATTTTAGTATGTCCCAGAAAAAGTTTTTTGGTTGCCAAGACAGTTAGATTAACTTGCAGAACACCAGGGATGAAAACAGAAAATCTTCCAGTTTGTTTAAGTTATTGCTTTTATCTCTAGATCTCACATGACCCTCCTTGACTTTGAGAAGTAGTAAGATGATACTTCATTGGACTGCAATGTAAGGTTTGACTGACAAAGACATTTACTAAACAGTAAAGGAACAAGGGGATAGCAGCAAACGTAAGACATCTTAACTGTTGTGAATGAGCTTTGGTCATGAAAAATAATAAATAATTCATAAATGCCACGCTAAACTAAGGCAGAAGGAATAATCTCCCATGCCAGTTCCTTATTCTCTATATCTACAATTAACTAGTTGAATTAACTCGCTCTGAAGGTTTCTGACAGGCACCGAGTTTAATAGATAAGCTGATAAATACCTGCAATGAAAGAAAAACAGAAGCGATAAGAGCAAAACAAATTCAGATAACTATTAAATTCAAAACAGCTGCCAAATCAAGCAGATATTCAAATAAATCACACATGATGTTCGTATTTGAATTGAATAACTTGGCCCATCTCCCAGACATCTGACTGTTTGGTGTACTGAGATACTCATCACAGTAGGAAGGCAAGACACTTCCTTGTGGCTCATTATTTCAGCGTATGTGGGCTGATGGTGCTCAAAAGCTCTGAAGAGATCCCATTTTCAATGTTTTATCTTTCCAAGATCCATCAATTGCTCCACCTTTCTAAATTTGATTAGTCTCACTGGCTTCATTCACACCAGGATCAGGCATTGGTTAATGCCTACATCGTGTCATGGAGCAATGGATTTGGACCTTGATGCAATTCAATGGACTGCATTATACTGTTGGGTTCTGTTTCTCTTAGAACAGCATATTTTGCAACTATCCAGAGAATAAGTTACGATAGAACGGTTTTGTATAGGAGTAATTAATCATCTCGTAGTGAATGTGTCTCTACCTCATAGCAATTGTAACATGTCTGAATTTTATACTTGGTTTGAGGGATAGAAGAGTGGGTCTAAGACTAGTACTTGAATTTAAAAACAGGCAATTATGAAAGCATGAAAACAGAGCAAGCTAAAATGAATTGGCCAATTAATTTAAGCAATAGATCAATAGAGATTCAGTGACAGACAATTTAAGATGTATTTCAGAATGCATGGAAAAGATGCATTCCGGCAAGAAAGAAAAAGTTCAGTGAAGCACCCACCACCCCCAGTTCAATTTCCAAAAATATCAAAATAGTATCAAACTTAAATAAAAACCATAAAACTATGCAGTCATGAGTGGCAGATCAGAAGATTGGACAGAATCTAAAAAAAAGCAACAAATGACTAAAGAAAATTAAAGATGGAAATATTGGAGTGTGAGAAAAAGCTAGCTCAGAATATAAAAACAAATAATAACAGTGTGGAATTATACAGGGGCTTCAGCAATGTGGGCTATGGTGAGATTTGTGGCAGATTTGAGCAACAAGTACAGCAGGGCCCATCATGGTGTCGGGAACAACTTGCACTTTTTTTTTGCTTTTCACAAGCTGTGCAGTGAGATTCATGCTGGGCAGCAGTAAGATGCCAATTTACGGGATTAACACTTGTTAAACGCTGAAACTCACTTCAATAGTATTCAGCTTTCCATTTTACCAAACAAAGCTCAATGTTGAAAAAACTCAACATGAAAACTACAGTGAGCACTGGAAGATTCAGCTTCAAATAAATTCCATGCTGGAAACTGGGAACCAATATCTCAAGACACATTCCATGGCGCTAGGCCACTTGCACCCCACATTCACAGACATTGCCATCAGACATGTGCCAGCATCTCATGAGAGATCTCTGATCCAGTTTTGCTGCTGCACTTTCTTTATTCACTCACAGAGTGTGAGGGTCACTGTTGGGCTAGCTCTTACCGTCTATCCCTAATTTACTATCCATCCCTTTTGAATTGTTGCATTCTATTTGGTGTCAGTAGACCCACAATGTTGTTGGGAAGATAATTCCAGGATTTTGCCCCAGCAGCACTGAAGGAATGGAAATACATTTCCAAGTCCAAATGATAAATATCTTGGAGGGGAACTTGCAGGTGGTGGTGGTCCCATGTATCTGCTGCACTTGTCCTTCTGGTGGTAATGGTTGTTGGTTTGGAATGTGTATTCTAAACAGCCTTGTTGAAGATCTGCAGCGCATATGTTGACAGATACTGCAACTGATTCTTAGCCTGTAGCAGTATTTCTACCCATTGTACTTATATGATTAGTCCAGTTCAGTTTCTCATCAATGATAACCCCTGGGATAGTGACTGGGAGATTTAATGATGATAATACTATCGAATGTCAAGAGGTGCTCATAGACTCTCTCATTTTGGTGATAGTCATTGCCTGGCACTTGTGTGGTGTGAATGTTATTTGCCACTTTTCAGCCTAAGCCTGGACTGTGGTTCAATAATGCTGCATTTGTGGATAGACTGTTTCAGTATTTGAGGAATTTGAGAAATTTTTCTTCCCTAAAGGACATGAGTAAACAAAATATTTTTTTTCAACGATCGATTCCTGGTCATCATTAGACTCTTAATTCCAGATTTTTTTTTAATTGAAATTAAATTCCACCATATGCCATGGTGGAATTTGAACCTAGGTCCCAGGAACATTAACTGCAACAGCCTCTGGATTAACTATCCAACAATAATACCATTATGCCATTTCACCATCAGTGAACTTACCCACTTCTGACCTTATGATGGTGGGAAAGTCATTGATGAAGCAGCTGAAGATGGTTAGGACTAGAGCACGACCTTGAGGAACTCTTGCAGAGATGTCCTGGAGTTGTGATAACTAACCACCTACAACCATAACCAGCTTCCTTTCTGCCAGGTTTGACTCTCTCCAATGGAGAATTTGCCCCCTGATTCCCATTAACTCCAGTTTCAAAGCAAAACCTTAATGTTCCACCTCAGGCTGCACCAGCAACTATCATTATAATAATGCAGCAAAGACATTGTGGACTCAGGGACATGTTCCCAGCTCATGGACTGGACCAAGCTGCATTCTGGGATCTTTGCTTCCTGTCAAAATATTCACTCACTTTGATCCTACCTGGAAGCTTATAGCATCTGTGCCCTGCATTGCTTTGACTTGGCTTTTTGCGCTTTGCACCCTCAGCCAGACAGACCCAACTCAAATGACTTCTGTCTTGCCTTGTTGTTTAGCACAGATGCAAAGCCAAGAAGCTTGTCACATTTGTCAGCACTCCTTGGTGAAGTCAAGAGGATTAGCCTTAACTCATGGGGTCCTGTCGCATTAAGTTAAGGACAGTCTCTGATTCCAGTCCAAGGAATTGGAAACATTCAGTCACCCACTGGGGTAGTCAGAGTCAGAACCGTCTCCACATAAGGGATGAGGAACTGAATGTTGGGCAGCCTACCATCCACCTTGTCCCTTCCTGCCCAATTGTGGACTGCTTTCCTTCTGGAATGAAAGAGAGACAGTTATGAAGGAAATTGAAAATGGGTGGCACAGCTGGCAGAGGTGCCCCATATGAGTGAGTAGGCAGTGCAAATGGCATGCAGGGCTAGTGCTGTTGGGGGTTTGGGCCAGGGGCAGTGAGTGGGAGAAGATATTGCAGACAATAGGTGGGAGTGGTTCAGCATGAACCTAAATGGGAGATGGATACAATGACAGGGATGGACCGAGTATGATCTATTAGAGACAAGATGGTGGCTCGATAAGTCTGATCACTGATCTTCTTCCTGAAGTGCTGTGCATTCGTCCACACAGCTGAGACTGCTTTAACCTTGGACCTGGACGGCAGTGTCTAGAGTCATGGTCTTCACTGCTAGTGCTGGAAGGAAACAAAGTCCAACCTCTGCACCACCTCATCCAGCAGGACCTGCAGGTCCCTGCCCTGACAGTTGGGTACCGACTTCTCCTTGTCTGTCATTCTGGGCCCAATGTCAGGGAATATGCAGGAAAACTCTGGACTGACAGAGCTTGTCCAGGTGCACACCTGGCTTTAAAACACAGTGCAGGTGCAAGAGATGCCATTGAATTCTAAGATTTCTGCTGAATGGCGAGTTGTTCTGGCAATGGCTGGAATTGAATGTGAGACATGCCATAGTGGCAAGTTAGGCAATAATGGTAAGATACATCAAGAGAGCCTGCTAAGTCTCGCAGTGAAAAACCCTCCAAAAAAGCTCAATGCACCTTGGACTTAACCAGAAAGGCATAAGATTCAGCCCAAGGAAGTGGTTTTGTCTTACAGAAAGCTTTGAGATTTAAAACTGTTTTCCTCAAAGGCAATGGAAGGAAATTCCTTGAGTCTGTTTAAGGCATGGGAGATAGATTCTTGATAAGCAATGCGTGAAAGGTTATGAGGTGTAAGTGGGAATGGGAGTAATCAGATCAGCAATAACATTTTGTGATGGCAGAGCAAGCATGGGAATTGAGTGACCTATCCCACCCCTAATACATATGGAAACTCTTTCTATGGCTCCTGCCAATGCCACTTATGAATTTTCGACCTAGATTTCATTCTGATGTTTGAGACTGAGAAACTAACACAGAGACACAATGTGAGTCTCATCTGAATGAAGCCATCTCCAATATTGGATTATTCTTGATATTTGACTGAATTTCTAGCCTAGATTTTGAAGTGGGCCTTGTACCATAACCTTGTGACTTAGATGTGAGCCTGCTATTCACCATGCTATAGTTGATGTCTACGCTTTGCATTTATAAACAGGATGTTTCTTAGCCAGCAATGATATGGACAAGTCAGATGACATCAGATGACGAATGGGTGGTTTGGAAACAACAGTAAATGATCCAACTGCTGACTGTTCTGCCTTATGTATTTGCTGTCTATGAGGGAGGTGACAGAAGCCAAAAAGCAGTGGGATCTAGATCCAATGGAAAGAAAATTTGGAAATGATCAAATCTACTTCTCACGCTTCTTTCATTAAGTGCAATATCATAGGAGCTGACACACGAACACTTCATTCTGGGTTTAAAATAAAGTGCTGGGTTTAAAATATTTATAAACATAAAAATAACCATTCATTATTGAATTTCAACAGAAGTAGCAGATAATAGAGGGTCAATTAAAGGCTGCTGTCTTATCTCATGAGTTCAAAATTATACCTTTAAGCTGTTGAAGTTTCAGATTTTCAGTTTATAAAGGTTTTCTGAACCTTTCCATTTGGCTATAACCTTGTAATGCAATCCTTTGGATCCTTTTTCTACTTGTACACTTGTGTCCTTTATTCATAGAATTCTGGAATGACACCCCATCTTTTCTTAGTTCAATAGAGAATTCCTGATAGGCCACAGCAAATTGTAACACGTAATGGATGCTAAATGTGACAAGTTTCAGCCGAGACAAAGACTGAGATAGAAGCTGGTTCGGATTTTTGGGATTTCTGCCAACTTTGTCCTGATGCTAGACAGACTATCCATTGTCAGTGCCACATTTGACAAAAATGAAAAAAAAAGCTACTGCAATCTCTTACAAGTTAAAAGAAATATTTATAACAACCTAATTAATAAAATGCTTGTCTGACAGACTGGCAGGCAGACACACACATCACCCAAGTAATCCATGTCTCCTGGCTTTAATGTCCTTGCAGTAACATAATACGTAACAGATGTCATAGGGCAGAGTTACTGAACTGTACACAATAAAAAGGAGAGGGGGCAGTGAAGCCAACTTCTAAGTGTTATTTTTACTAAATTTCTGCTCTTATATTTAAATGTCATCTATGAATTGAGAAACTTTGGATTTGCTGAGTAATATTACAGTGAAAGCTTTAAGATATTTGTACATAAACATTCAGTTCACTTTATTGAGTACGGGCCATTAGTCTGTTGGTTGTCCCACCTTCCACATCTGGTTAATATCTTTCAAGGGGCTTCCAGTAAAAGGGAGGAGTTTTTCACTGCACAGACCTGTTTATATGTAACGAAGCCAACACTGCTTAAAAATTATTCTCCATAAAACACATCAGAAAGATAAATGAAGAAAAGCATGAGTGCCAGACCACAGAAGACAGAAATAACCTATGTGACATTGTTTTTGAACTGCATTCATCAGCAGTAGTTTTTCTCCCCTTTTTCTGCCCTTTTCATATGTCAGTTCGGTAACATACCGCTTCCTCATGCTCTTTTTTAAGTTCAGAGTTCAAGCAGCCATAAATATTGTAAAGTGCTACAAATCTTTTTACAGTACCATTCTGTGACAGGGTTGAGACTTTTGTTTGAAAGTGCAATGTGGATATGAACACTGTCTTGGCACTACAGTCAGCCTTGATTCTGCTTCCTGTTGTACAACTGTTATGATATTTTTCCTTGGTAGGGGAAGATCTAGCACACAGCTGAAGAAAATAAGATAAGTAGATAAATTGTGAAGCCACTTTTTTCAGTCATTCCTCCACCTCCTTTCTCTTGAAGCCACAAACACCATTTTTAATGGTGTCTTGTCAAAATGACTATTTTTAGTGAGTCAAGAAAATTCATGTTAACAACTTACCCTATTATGAATAGCGCACATGACCAGCATATTCTATTCCTGCCCAAAAACTGCACACACGCATGTACTTTTTAAGTTGTCATCCAAAGTTTTTACAGTACCATTTTGTGACAGGGTCGAGCCTTTTGTTTGTAAGTGCAATGTGGATATGAACATTGTCTTGGCACTACAGTCAGCCTTGATTCTTCAGACTTTAGCAGATTTTGCTTTTCAGCAATCAAAAGTATTGACTTCATAACTTGCTTGAAAACGATCAGATTCTTCAGCAGAAAAGAATCCTAAACTCATGGCACTCCATTCATCCATGCTAGGCCGATTCTCCCATTTGCCATAGATAGAGGTACTCCAACTGCCAGGATATCCTGGGATCCCAGGCAATGGCACCATCTTTAAAAAGCAGTTATGCAAGTGTTGGCAGTCTGTGGTTGCACTGCACAGTTTAAGACATTAGCCCCGGGTGTGGCAGCCAAGAAGAAATTGGCACCTTGCTTTTCGTAGATACCTGGAGATCCTTCTGAGTGGGGTGATTTAGTGTAGAGTTGCCCACTTCTCCCTGGACCGGCAGAGGAGGCCACAATGCCAGACCCTGCCAGCCTGGTCTAATATCTGTTGCTACCTTGGTCAGTGAGGTATTAGACTTCTGGATGGTATTAGCCATCTGGAGAAACACACCTTCCACAATTGTGATTTCCTCTGCATCCTAGCACCCTGCCTCAAATCCCCAAATTAGGTTCCCATCTTCCTGCCCACAGCACTGGTCTCTAATAGCAGTATCTTGGCTTTTAGTGGTTGGCCCTCCAGGACCGACTGTGATCCACATCTCTTGAATGACTTAGCCAGACAGCTTTAAGTGATAAGTGATCAGACTGATATCTAGATGGCTCCCCAGCTGTCTTCCAGCGATGCACCCCACTGTTTGCACTGGACACACAGAGCTGACCACAGCACACTCCCTGGAATGTAGAAGCATGGACCTCCTGAATCAGACTATTCTGAGCAGCCACCTAACCCTGCCCAAGCCTTCTGAGGAAGGGTCACTGGATCCAAAATGTTAACTCATTTTTTTCTTGACAGATGCTGCCAGACCTGCTGAGCTTTTCCAGCAACTTCTGATTTTCTTCCAAATTGTTGCCTTGGCACCTGTACTCTTCTAGCACTGCATTGGAGATTCTGAAAACCTGAATAGTATCCACTTACCTGCCCAGGAGATGAACATATGGCAGGACTGGACTGAAGTGATAGACTCCAGGCTTCTGAACTCAGTGAAGTGGTTCACTTCCTGAGCCCAGCATTAAAGCCCAGTCTGTGGGCTTGGTTTAATCTAATTAAGGAAAAAGGACCTAAGAGATGTGGTTCCTTCTTAGTATTACATCAATGTTTTGTTCTGGATTAAATTGTTGAAGAGGCTTGAATCCACAAACATCTGATTCAATGTAAGGGGATTCCATCTGAACCAAGACTGGCACAAATTGTCTCATTCAACAGCTTTATGCAGAAAAGGATCAATGTAGGCAGTGGTTGGAGATACTGAGGGTCTGAAAGCATCAGGAAATTTAAGGAGTTTCTGATGAATAACGCAATCATGGGATGTGACAAGTGTCGTGGATTTGATATTCCCTATCTAAATGGTCTGCAATGATCTTCCTCAGTCCTAAAGATGTTCATTTACAATGCTCTTCTATAAGACTGAGACGAATAAAATAGTGTCTCGACCAAACGCTGAAACGGTGCCACAAAAAAGGTAGTGCATTTATTTACTGAGCCATTTGGCCAAAAAAACCTTTCCTAATGACAAAGAATTAATTATAGATCAAACATAATGATTTGTAGCTATGTTAAGTACTTGTAATTGATACTCCTAGTGATTTTACACAGAAGTCAGCAGGATATCGATTTTTAGAATTAGATACAGCTAGTTTGCGCAAGTAAAATTAAACCAGAAAAGTAAGGTTACATCATGACAGCCATTAAGCTCTGAAAGTAATGAAGTCCTCAGTGGGACTTTTCTCTTCACTTGTAGTTAATTTCCAAATCCAGATGTCAAATTCAATTAAACAACTATTAAAAGAAAACATTTTTCTCTGAAATTTAAGTTCATCGCTTGCAATAACAATGATGCATAAATATTATCCCAATATCATACCTTTTGAAGACATTGCTACTTCAAATCTCAAAAATATTCTACACTGAATTTCATAAAGATTTCCTGCCACCAAGAGATTGGAGTGATGAAAAATGGTTAAAATATTGAAGCATTTAGTCATTGAATCTTCCAACTTTCATATTGGTCTCTTTTAGCATTGATGCTGATCCATCCGAAGTAGACGTTGACTTGTGTGAATTGCATGGCCTGGAGGGATAGTGTTTTCAAAAGTGAATATGATTTGATAGTTTTTAGTTTTTAGTAGAAAGTTAGATTTTCTTTGCATTTGATATTGGTTTATCTATTGGTGCATTGCTTATTGCTGTTTACATCTGCTCTACTGCACTACTAAGTTTAACCCTTAGAATCGTACTTCTATCTACTATTCCATTTGCTTCAATTAATGTCATTTGTGATTCTCTTTTTTGTACCCTTGCAACATACATCACAAATTGTAGGGTTCTATTGAGTTAGTTCTCTTGCAGTTTATTTACAGCATTGATTATATAAAAAGTTGCAATATTGCTGATGTGGAAATATTGCCAGGATTTTGTGCTTACTGATATTCCTGTATATGACACACAAGTAACTGACAGGCTCCATTACACAGAGATAGCATCTGAGAAAGGTGTCTTTATACCAGGGCGTCATATAACTGTCTTAAGGGTACAGGCCTTTTTGGTCTCAAACCTATGCCAAAGTACAAAACTTCTCCTTTGTCCTTTGAAGAATGGAAGCCCTTTTCTAGTATCAAGTACAAAGATACGTATGACTACATTGTCTCTACACATTTAGATGACACTACGATGGACATGTGGCATGACCAGATCTTGTTCTTTCAGCATTAGAGGTGTCATCCTGCATGACAGATGGTTTATGATATGTGTTTGAATATTGCTTTTTTTTTCAGGACTTGGCTATTGCTCATTCCAATATCTCAGTGAAGTATTATCTTTCTATGAATTCATACGTGCATGCGAAAAGCTGAAACTTATATGCTTTGTCCTTGCTCAAGTTGGAATAAATGTCTGTATGCTTACGTACCATTTATTCCCTTCTCTCCAACAATGCACAGTTTGTTGGTGAATAGGGAAGAACTGTGTAGCTCTGTTTTCCAAATATGAGCTGCTGATGAGTGTAAAGTATTGCTTGGAGGAATAGCACATGGATATAAAATAACTATCTGAAAATCACAGCAAGTCGCTTTACATTTGATGATCATGGGTTTTATAGGATGAATAGTGTGCTGTGAGAAACCATTGAGTGAGGGTGGTGAGGAAAAAAGGGAATATGTTAAATACATTATTTCCTGCATATATCTTGTGTTAATCATGGCATATGAGGAGTGTTGCCCATTGCCTTTTGAGTACAACACTTGAATCAGTAAAGGTTTCAGTTTTTCTGACAGGATCCTTGTGATGTGTCAAGTTGACTATATGTACTGTCTAACTGGGGACTGTAACCTGGAATACTGTGGCTACCTCTTAGAATTTGTTCATATGTTTGTGTGCCAGGGATTGAACTTTGGAAGCTTCTTCAGCATTGCTCCTTGGGTGGCTCTTTTTCACATATTTCCGTGAAACATTGTGTTATACTGTTGGTTTCACTGAGCAATTAAACATACCATACATTTTAGTTCAATACCTGCCTGCGGTACATAGTTTGTGCCTTCAAATGATGGATACAGCCTCAGTACGTGAGACAAGCCGCATCTCATGTTAGATTTGGATGTTCCATTGAACTTGTTGACAACTATTTCAGAGTCAAGCACTTGCAAATCCTGATAGCCTGTTTCAATTGCTTCAAACTTATGTCCTTCATCCAGACGTGTGACAATATTAGGCCCCTTAGGTTTATCCAGAAGTGCTCTTTTGAAGATTTTGAGGGTGCGGATGCAATGACCAAGTCTATTAGGCTTTTAGCTAAATTAACTTGGTGAAAACATATTCCAGTTTTGCATTGACATCCGCCTTTAAATCCATTGAACTATTCACCTGGCTGTTGGCAGTATGACTCAAAATCAAACATAAATATACTGTATTAAAATTTAAGTTGATTTTCTAAATTCTGAAGAAAATGGTCAGGTGTTCTTTGCAGTGATCGTCATGAAGTACCAGAGGATTTTATTTTTCTTACCTTTTGGTACCCACAGTGAAAAGAGGCTTGAGTGTTTGTCACTGTTAGTCACTTCTTTGTTAATAGATAAAGTAAAGCTTAATGCTTTCATTAAATAACAGAAGTTCTGACAGAATATCAATTAGATGCCAATCTATGGGTATATGCTTACTTTCCATATTTTTGCTCTTTAAAATACCAATGTATGAATATACATTTCATTGTAATCCTTTTCACTGTTTTTGTTGTCTTCTATCCTTGTTTTAATTGTATGTTGCTGCCCCTTTAAAACTTGCAGGTTTGTGGTAGCAGGTTTTTATCTGTAGGTGGCATTTATACACAAAAATTGAGTTTTGTTGTTGCATGTGTTTTTGTATATTTCCATGACTATTTGGAAAAAGAAAATGGCTGATGTCTGGACACAGTTAAGGACTCTTTAGTATATAAAGTTTCTTTTTAGTGTTTTTAAGTTGTAGTTTGCTTCCAAGCTTTCAAACTGTCCTTTCAAGACTATTTAAAAAAAATCATAAATTGGATCAGCAGGAGCCACTCATGTTTGTATCTTTTTAAAGACAGATCAGAAATAGAGTACGCACAGTGCTTCAGCACACGTTGTAGTTATAGCACTTCAGTTTTCATTGAAGTTGTCGCTTCAGCTTTGAACTTCAACAGATTATTAGATGACTGTGTGGAAAAATGTGACTGTTTGCAACTTTCATCTTGCTGTCACCTTTTTATCCTTTAACTGGCAGCATGAGTAACTATTAGGTCAAATTGCTGTTCTGTTATAATGTTTCATCCAAGCAGCATGGCTGCACAAACCAGTGGCAGCATTGATGTTCGGTTCAGAAGTCACTAACGTACACAGACGTCAAAGACCTGTGCAGCCTGAAGAAAAATTAGAGGGAATACTGTTTGTTGCATCTTTAAGATGATGCTGTTTGTGATTTATTGTGTTATTTTTAACCCATGTAACATTTTCCACAGATAGTTGGGTTCTATTGAGTTAGATATCCTTGAAGTTTATTTGCAACACTATTTACAAGGCTACAATATCACAAAGACAGATGATAAACAAAGTCAGAAATGTCAAGGAGATGTAGATTGAAAGGTTAATAGTGAAATAGTCAGCCAAAATCAGTAGTAGTGTAAGAGAGGTTTTGCTTCTGTACTAAACAGCAAGGCAAGGCAAGACAGATGTATACCTGGCTTAAAGGGCAAAGTGCTCTCAAAGTGAATGAGTATGAAGGGAGCAAGAAAACCGCCCTGAGATGCAGCCTAATTCAACCTATATGGTGGATTTCCCTTGAATGCACAGCGTTCTTGCTGCAGCATTGCAACGATAGTTGCCAGTGCAGCTTTGAACTACAAGTGGATCAGAGATGTGCCATGGGGGTTCTTGGAGGCTGGCACATATTGAATGCCAATGTCCATTGAGGTTGGATGCATGTGGCCAGTTCCATGCAGCATGCTCTGAAGTATTGGCACCGGCTACCTAACATGAAGATCCTATATAACAAACTGCGAGCTGAAGTCATCAGTTATCTGCTCTGACTTCCAAGTTGAGAATTGTTGGTGTCTAGTTTGCTCACAGCAAATAATGGGACAATGTGCATTTAATAAAGTCATTAACAAGCAATATGTGCCCTTAATAGGCAACTGAGCACAGCCTAATCTCATCTTGATGTCTGGAACTTGGTTATAAAATTAGACTAGTTTGATCCAACATCAAGAAAGGCCTCATGAGACTTCTGTAATTCTGCCAGATTTCTCAGCATAGCCCATATTGTTCAGGATTCTTCCTTCACGCACTGTACACAGATGTCTCAGAGGTATCATTAGCCCTTTCCTGAGATGGTAAACCTTATCACCCAGATTGTCAGCCATCCAAAGGTCCAGGAAACTGAACATCCCTGCATCTGGGAATTGGTAGGTATGTTTGCATTGGCAATACTCCCCAGATACCATACACTCACCTGTAATATTCCTTGACCATGGCCAAACACAACCTACACATTGATGAAGTGAATCCCTGGCTCAACAGCTGTAGATGTTATTTGTCACAAATGTGCAATTGAAGACCTCCTTGCACCTTTAGACATCTACACAGTTTTCTAAAGCACTATCATTCAAACATCTGGAGGCATGTTACCTTCACCCTGTAGACCCAGTTAACAGGTTACCTTCACATGACTCTGCTTGCCTTCTTTACTGTCTGTCCTCTGCAGCTCCTTGTATTGTAGCCTATTTCCCACCTTGCCACAGGGTGCATCTGTCCATGGCCCGATGTCTTTCTCCTTCTCTTCCTCATCCCTGGAGGATGAACATCTTGCACGAGGGAAGTTGACTGTATATTGTATTTGACTCATTCCTTGATAAAATGTCCTAAGGCAAGCCTGAAATTTATGAAAAATCAAAGTTAAACCACTATGAAAACTCTCCCATCCTTAGCATCTGAATTTTGTGTTGAATCAGCCATATTCCTGCTTTGAGCCTTTACATTTGATTTTGCAATGCATCCTGACCACCTCCCAACGATTTTCAGATGTGACACCAAAACATGGCATTGGCAACAAAAAAATCACTTTGTGAACAAGATTAGTGTTCTCGTGGTAGTATTGCTGGGCTGTTAATCCAGAGACCCAGGTAATGTTCTGGCGACTCGGGTTCAAATCCCATCACAGCAGATGGTGAAAATTGAATTTAATAAAAAAAATCTGGGATTCAGAGTCTAATGACGATCATGAATCCATTGTCAATTGTTGGGCAAATCACTTCTGGTTCACTAATGACCTGTATGAAGGAAGCAGCCATACTTACCTGGTCTGACCAACATGTGACTCCAGACTCACAGCAATGTGGTTGATTCTTAACTGCTCTCTGGGCAATTAGAGATAAATGCTTTCCTAGCCAGCAATGCCCTCATCTGTGGACGAATAGAAAAGAAGGCAGGTAGGTTGCCGATTGTGTCACACAGCCAATATTTGTATTATCAGAGTCCAATGTGTCATACTGGATTTTAGGCATGTGTGGAGTAAGAGATGTGGGTGCAACATGCTCAATTTCTACAATTATATAAGACTTGGCAAAGAGCAAACTAGCCCTCAAAAGAATATTGCGCCTGATACAAGGAGTAAAATTAAACACAGTGTTGAAACCTGACCTGCAGACTGGGACACAGGGCAGTCAGCTCAGCAGGTACATCTGTATTTTTGTAAAGCTACGATTAAAGCAGAGAGGTCTAGTAGAGCAGAGGGACATTTATGTTGCATGTATTTAAATTGCCTTTGTCTTCATCCTGACACCAGCACCCAAGGAATGTTCTTGTCCCCAGCACTGACAGTTATCCCTTTGACAAACGCAAAAATCAGCCAATGAATTTTTAAATCCAAGCATCTCAATGTCAATTAAATACAGCTCTTGGAATAGGTTCATCTGCTGGGTTAGTCTGTCAGTTATTATGGTGCTTATCAGATTAAATGAGAGATACAGTGACATTCAAGTGGGCAGGGCAGTTTCATAGTGGTTATTATGGCTGTCATAAAAATATAGGTTGAATAGACACAGTTAATATCTGGTACTTATACATCTACGTTATTGTCACTAATTGCAAGCCCAGCTAATATAGCAACTTCCATCCTGCACTAGTTGAGCAGAGTTATATTTTTAACATAGTTTGCAGAATATTCATTACATTTTTAACCTATGAAAATTCACTGTTCATTGTTTCTCTGTAATTCAAAATTGGAGGTGATTATATGCAACTATAAACAGTTACCATTTAGTATGTGTCTCGGTATTCATACAGATTGCACAGCCAGGAATAAACAGGGAACCCAAACCAAAAGTAACTGCTTATGATACTTTGTAGCTAACCCTTGGAGTGTTACCAAACTTGCACACTAAATGTAATAGCTTGAGACACTCAGACACAGCTGTAGTCAGATCTGTTTGGCAGCATAGTACTGGCGGTGTAGTCTGTTATTACTGTGTGATTACCAAACAGTGTGATGATAACAGCATCCAAGTATTTGCAGCTACCACTTGTTGGGTGGTTTGGTAATTATACAGTAATAACAGGCTTCAAAGCCAGAAAAATGCAACCAAAGCAAGACTACCGTGTCTGAGTGTCTCCAGCTGTCTGGTTTGTTGCATGATTTTGGTAATCATACCAACTCACAAAGGGTTAGCTGAAAACATTTGGAGATCAATTTCTCCCATTTGAACAAAAGAAAGAAAGGAAACAGTTTCTTCAGTGGAACACCACATGAAGGATTCTGAAACTCTATCCAACAAACTAAGCTTTGCCAATTAAAACTTATTTACAGGCTGCTACCAAGAATTATAGTTGTTGGTGTCTTTTCCTGCGGAGTTTTGAAAACTCCTTTTATCAAATATGCTGGTTATCAGATGTCACTACTTTGTCGTATCATAGAATTTCATGTATTTGTCAAAGCAGATTGCAACATGTTAAAATAATAAAGGATTTTTCCTCCTTTCTATGAGTAAAATGGATTCTCTAAATGCTAATCTGAATGGCTGAAATTTAAAAAAAATAAAATCATGAATTTTATAAAAGAGAAATAGGAATTTAAGATTTGATTATGAATTTTATAAAATTGCATTTTATATCCTGACCCCTTTTTGTCAAGTTCTTATTCTTGCTTTTCATGCTGCTTTTA
This sequence comes from Rhincodon typus, assembly GCF_021869965.1. Lineage (NCBI taxonomy): Eukaryota > Metazoa > Chordata > Chondrichthyes > Orectolobiformes > Rhincodontidae > Rhincodon > Rhincodon typus. The sequence goes on along the minus strand of NC_063340.1, from coordinate 39,710,410 downwards.
TTATTTGAAGAATGTTTTTGTTTTAAAGCAATTGTTGCCTCTTCAAAGTAGACATTTTATTAAGCACTTTTCTGCATTACTGCTGTGCTTTCCTATGTCTGCACTATAATCCCTATGTGTAGAAAGACAGTAATAGCAATGGATTATTGAATAAAACATTGCAAAGAAAGATACCATCCTGAATTTTAAGTCTGTAACTCCAATCTTAAAAATGTTATAGTTTTCTCAGGAATTTTTGGTGTTATATGGACATACCAGCTCACTACACTGTATGAGCTGCTGCTCATGATGAAGGTGATACCATTATCCTGTTTAAATGTAGAGAACCGGTCTAATCTGGTAGAGGTGAAACGCTTGCTATCTAACTAGGAGACTCTCATGTAGCTAAGTCTATAGTTTATTTCATGTTGGCAAATAGGTCAGGTTATACTGATACAACTGGTATTGTTACAAACACGTTGAAGAGAACAAGATGTTGGTTCCCAATTTCTGGTCTGCCCATCAGTAGATATGGCATCATCATGGTGGGTGCTGATGACAGCACTCCTCAATATTAAACCTTTCAACATAATCAGACTTGAATCTGTCATAGATATTTGTTCACTATGCTGTATTACAATCCAAGTTACACTAATTATAGATTTGTCAATTTCTTCAAGTGGGGTACGCTGTTATTGACTATCTCGTTGATATTTTTCACCAAAAACTTTGCTGGTTTTGGCCGTCTATGCACTCTTCCGTCTTCATGGCAATGGAAAACATTTGTGCCAATCCAATATTCCACAGGTCCTCATTATATTGACAGCATGCAACAAATTTATTTTGCCAACATAACTAATTGCAATAGAATCTTTTTCTTCATTTAGGTTCTGCTGTGAACATGGGGAACACTATGAAATTTTCCACAAACAGTTCTTTGACTGGTCATTTATTGATCAATTGTTCCTAAATATTATTGAGTTAAGTTCCTTCCACCATTTGAAGAAAATTGAGATTGAGACATGGATTCCTACTCAAGAGTGAAAGTTGTTGATCGTTAAGTACATTTAGATTTTATACTATTCAGCATTCCCTAAATTGCAGATTTGCTTATAGTTACCTTTAATCTTAATTACTTTGTCTCCTGGGCTATTTGGTTGCGCTGGTGTTAGCGGTAGAGAGTGTTTTCTTAATGGCGGATCACTATTTGATTATATATTGACACTCACCCATACCTAACATGAAATGTATGAGATGGTCATTGACATAAGCATTGACATTGCTAAAATATAAGGTCAGTATCAGTTACTTCCCCTAGGAACATGTCAGGTTTTACTTCTGTTGTAGATTGCTCTACCGCAATAAAATCTTCCTGGACATAAATATTTGATCTCCAGAAACCATGTCCTACATCTGCATACCATCTGCATATTTACTGAAAATGTTATATTGTATATATTGTATGATAGATAAAACATTCAATTTTAAGAGAGGGGTACTGTTTGTGTCTGTGAGATTTGTTTGCTCCATAGTGCCGACAACAGTATTTGCTAAACAGTGTTCATCTCAATCGCTGTATTGTTTTCTCACATATCTCTGTGTTTTTGTAAATTCAGAATTGAATGAACTCTGCAGATTTCCTGTGCCAATGTTTATGCTGTCTTCTTGGGATTGATTAGTGCTACAGTAGAACTTCACTTTCACTCACCATCTGAATGGTTTTATCTATAGTCTTGTCTTCTTGGACTGCATTAAATCTGACAAAGATGCATCAGCAACTCTTACAACAATTCTTTATGAATTCTGACTTAAAGTCCTCATTGTCACATTTTTCCATGACTTTTTAGAGAGCATTATTAATATCACACAATCACAAAAGTGTTATGGAACAGAAGAAGGCTTTTTGGCTCATGTGTCTGCTCTGTCTCTCCAAATGAAAGTCTTCTTGAATCTTGAATTATTCCTAATGTGAATCATAGAAAATGTTGCTAATAGTGGCAGTAACAATTGACAAATCACTCCCCAGTATCTCATTAAGAACTTAATTTATTTGTATAAATTAAATTTATTTTTAAATATGGTCAAATGACCACAGGTCCAACATTGGACATTATAAATTGACCCATAGCCTGAGAAATCAGGTCTGACAGAAAATTTCCCAAACGAAATTTAACAGCAATCAGCAGTTATTGGCTATAGAGAACAGTGAAAAACAAGGTCAAAGAAGTTACAAAGATTCGGGGTAATGAGTTATAACCAGCCGTGGGTTGTTTATTGGAGAAATATTGCTCAGACTTCCAGGCACCTTGACTTCTAGCCAGTGCTTGAAGATCTGTATTTTACACTTCTACGGCATAGCAACAGTGAAGGGTGTTGGTGCAACTCTATTGGATGATTTGAAACCAGCTCATGACCCCATTGGCTAAAGGTTACAGAACATTCAGGAAGGTCCAAGGTGAGATGGGGATAAATACACACATGTGGACACACCACCACCTCAGTGAAGACTCGCAGCAAGGGTCGTGGTGGAAAACCATACGATAACCCAAGAAGACCCAGGAGAAGATATGCCCTGACCTGCAAGACCCATCCTCATGTAAGACAGCCGGCCCTATGTCAGACAGCAATGAGATTCCAACGACTCAGCTCAAACACGTAGGTGATATCCTTTCAAGACAGAGAAGAAAGAGAGCAAATATTGTGGGAATATGCTCACATGGCGATTTTAATAGGGAATATTTCATTAAAATCAAATTATACTGTCGACCAAATTCACCTCGCCAACAAAAGTAAAGTGTTTTTAATGATAAATTGGTCAAAGTGTCCAAAGCACGGTCAACAAAAAAATTTTCCAATTTTTTTCTGAATTATTCTGAAAATTATTCCTCTACAGGCAAAGTGGTCATCTTTGTATTACTCGTTAGCTTCAATGGAAGATAGCATACAGCTGGTAGGCTTAATAAGGGCTAAATTTATGCTTTTACATTATTTCAGATGGACCTCAGCATATTCAAAACATTGAGAAAAAAAGTACTTGTTTCTCTCACACCTTTTTCTCTTGGCATGATCAATAATAGTAGTCACTCAAATGCACCACAAATGGATGTGCTTATTCACAGCATGGAGTTTACACAAGTACCAGGGAACCTGAAATGTGATGAGCATGTTAAGGACTATGAACATGGTGGAAATAATTAACTTTTGCTGCCACTTCCAGCAGGTAACTCAGACCAAGCTACCACGATCCATTTGAAAATACAGACTAATTACTCGAAATGTTTAACTGAAGGGAAAAGTAAATAGGCCGGTACAAGTTATGGGCAGTCTCACAGTTTGGAGATGTAAAAAAAAATTTTCAATATTTTACACAAAATACAGTGATATACAGTGATATCACTCTAATAGGAACACCACATGGGGGTCTGATACAGTAGGAAAAAAAAACCCAAAAGAACGGTGGATGCTGTAAATCACGAACAAAAACAAAGTTGCTGGAAAAGCTCAGCAGGTCTGGCAGCCTCTGTGGAGGAGAAAACAGAGTTAACGTTTCGGGTCTGGTGACCCTTCCTCAGAACTGATGGTGGCTAGGAAAACATCAGTTTATATGCAGAAAATAGGAGGGTGGGTGGGGTAGGGAGTAAACGATAAGATAGAGCCCAAAGAGAGAGAAAGACAGTTGGACAGACAAAGGAGTTGCTAACGATCAGGCTGGGAGGGTGAATAGTTGTTAATAGGGACTGTTAGTGACTAGCAACAGGGGGTGTGTAGTGGCAGGCTTTGTCGTAACAAGGCCTGGTGAGTGGGGTGGGGGGCTGGGACATGGGATAGTTTAGGCCCTAAAATTATTGAACTCAATCTTGAGTCCAGAGTGCTGTAGGGTAGGATTTGTGCACATCTCAGCATCGAAACATCAATGGCACAATTTGTTGACAGTGAAGGAACAATGCATTCATTTGTCCATTATCTCAAATGAGCATAGCATATGGAGATGGGAGTATAGCATCTGGCAGCTACATTTGTGATGTCTGCACTGAAGACAATGCTCATGAGTTGTGCACTGTACAGTAATAGTTTTAGTTAACAAATTATATATGAAAAAGCTGAGATTTTAGTTATTGCAATATTTGCGCTAAATTTTTGCTAATCTTTATATTCAGTTCAGTAAAAGTAAAATATGCATTGCTCCTCTCCAATATGCAACAGTGAGCTTAAAAAAGAGCTGTAGAGTTAATAAGTGACTTTATACAGTGACAGCTTCTGCTTTTTCTAAAGATAGTACTAACATTGCCTATTTCAGAGGTTGTAATGAATGGTGTTGAACTGATGCAACCAGAAAATAAAGTATATACACAGAACAATGTTGATGAATGAAAACTTGCAATGAACATTTTTATTAAACTGTCATACACCTGTCTCCAAAACATGGTGTCAAGTGCTGGAATAATTCATAGCAGATTAATAGGGGAGGCAATGGCCTAGTGGTATTATCGCTGGACTGTTAATCCAGAGATCCAGATAATGTTCTGGGGACCTGAGTTTGAATCCCACCACAGCAGAAGGTAGAATTTGATTTCAATAAAATATGTGGAATTAAGAATCTAATGATGACCGTGAATCGATTGTCAGGAAAAACCCATCTGGTTCATTAATGTCCTTTGGGGAAGGAAACTGCCATCCTTACCTGGTCTGACCCACATGTGACTCTAGACCCATAGCAATGTGGTTGACTCTTAACTGCCCTATGGGCAATAAATCCTGTCTGGCCAGCGATGCCCTCATCCCGTGAGTGAATAAAGTCTGGCTGGTCATAACATCAACACTCATTCATTGGTCAGAATCATTTTCATACAAGCTAGTGGGTAGTTAATTCTTTGTCAGAGATAGTAGGAACTGCAGATGCTGGAGAATCCGAGACAACAAGGTGCAGGGCTGGATGAACACAGCAGGCCAAGCAGCATCATAGGAG
>NC_063340.1:39665380-39705065 GCF_021869965.1 Rhincodon typus | reverse complement strand
CTCCTATGATGCTGCTTGGCCTGCTGTGTTCATCCAGCCCTGCACCTCGTAGTTAATTCTTTGTGGCAGGATGACCTGTCATAACATGTATTATACTGAGGGCTACTAGATGCAAATATTGCATCAAGTGAGAATTCAGAGCCAGTATTTTCAGGACCACATGCAGCAGAGGTCAAACACTGACTCAGAGGTAGTAATCCTGTCATTAAGCCTCAGAGTCACTGCTCTTAAAAATCGATGGCAACAGTAACCTGAATCCAATGTGCATTTTTGGGTTACATTATTTAAGACAACGTTAATTGAGTAAATGTACCAAATAGCTTACCACTAAGCTAAATGCATGAAAGATAATTCCTGGTTTTACCTGGCTGTGTGTGATAAAAGTGCAATGGAGTTTATTGTTAAACTGAAACTTTTAAGACCAGGTAGTCGTCTCACCTTTTGTACCTTCAGATTTGCCAGTGCAATTCTTGGTTGCACATATAAGTTTTGGCCCACCAGAATAACAGAGCACAGAGGCAGGAAAGGAATAGAGCAGTCCCAGGCCTGTCAGAAAAATATAAAGTGACATGAAATATATCTGTCTCTAATACCAGACCTTCCTTACTCCTATAAATCCAGTATAGACTTTCCCCTGCTGAAGAGACTGAAAGTTACAGCACAATAAATTTAACTGAACTTAAGCCATGGTCTTAATTTGAAATCAACGTTGAACTAAGAACTTAGCCAGGTTTAACTCAAGTTTAACCATAGTGGAGGGATGTTTATCAGGGTTAACAACTTTTCTCCACTTGTAATCAGAAATACATTTCTCAGAGTGCAAGATAATTTATGAGAAAGACAAGGGATGAGCCATGAACTTAAACTCATTGCATACCAAGTGGCAGCTCTTTCTCTGCTTGTGAAACTACAGGGAGAATGTGTATGTACAATACTTGAAATTCTGGATACACTGTATAAAGTCACTTATTACTACACTATAAAAAATGATAACTGATCTTGTTTAGATTGTGTTAAATGTCAATGAACAACCAATGCAATATTATGAAGCTTTGGATCCACATCAAAGGCAAAATCTTTACGGACGTTCAGAAATATAGTGTTCTGGCCATGAACGTGAGAGCAGCCTTTGTTGGTTGAGTGCATCTTGTTGTGCTAAGGAGCACAATAAATTTTGGAGTCATATAAACAACAACAGCACTATTCATGACAATGGATCTATTTAGATTGATCTGCTGAGACATAATGATCACATCCACTAGGTTTACTATGCAGATTCTGCGAACTGTGGTTTAGGTGTGCCCTCTAATCCGTGGAAACCTTAACTAATGTCCAAGCATCTACAAAGTGCTACCTGTGGATGCCAAAGTTGTACAATAGAGATCTCCAAAACACCTGCAGGAGATTCTGAGGGTCAGACTTTTTGGCTGAAGTCTTGTTGTACAAAATAAAAATATTTACATGCTGAGAAACTATAATAATCAAAGCATAATTGTTGGACAATTCAGTCAGTTAGGCAGAAGTCTGGTGAGAGAGATCACCTGTTTCTCTCTCCACAAGCCCGACTGACCCACTGAGTATTTTGAATATTTTCATATATTTTGTATTTCAAGGTAACCCATCCCATACACCTCGGCAAGAACTGCCAGCAGAAGAACAATCACTGTGCACGGAGAGACAACTGATGATTTATTTTTCTCCACAATGAAAGAATAAGAGACTGCAACACATTGTCACAGTTCATTAATTTTATTAAGTTGTACAGTGCTAATGTTTAATGACATTTGGTGTTGCTTTTACCCCTTGTATGTCATAAACTTCTCTGTATTGGCTGCACATATGGAGTACAATCAAGTGAATCGCTGCATAGCCAAACGCAGATGTAAGAATAAATATATAATCCCTGTTCTCTCAGCAGGTGCCACACTCAGAGGCAGAGTGGAATGGAAGTGGGCCAAAACATAGTTGCTCTGATATTTTGGTCTATTGTCACTTAGGAATGCAGAAAATGATGGTTTTACTGATATAGTAGTCCCATTACTGTGAACTGTGAAGAATCTGCTTTAATAACACAATGACTGCTGTTGTAGCTACTGTTGGTTCAGTGCTTTCAGAGAAGGTTCTTCCTATTACCTGTGCAGGCTACAAGTTGGCACAGAACTATTCCTGACAGGAGATCTTACTGGTTGCAGTTTAGCTACACTTTGTGGGAAGGCAATCTGTCTTGATGTATGCTGATCTTTTTGAACTTAGTGGAAGATGTGGAAGCCTTTTTCTTTGATTGACTGTAGATGATTGCACGTTAGAGATTTGATCCCAAAGCCTATATAAAGGTAACGTCAGAATTCAAGAGAGCCCAAATCTATTCCTTAGAGTGGAGACACAGAACCGAGATTGCAATGGTGTTTCCTCTGTGCTTGGTGCCCATTTGGAAGCATCCTGTATCCTGATACATCTGATAAAAAGTATGCGTTAATTTTGACCTGACCCTATGCCAGCAGCCTTGGTTACTTCAACTTATGCTTTCTCCTCTACATTCTCCATCTACAGAGATATATGCTGCTGCAGTTGGCAACTGTGCCGGTTTAACTGTGGACAATGACAGTTGGTGTACAAATCTGTGATGCTCTGTTGTTGTGGCTAACAGTTGGCTGAAATCTCTTTAATATGTGATTGGAAAAACGGTACATTGTGTGCTTACAAACATGGGGCTGAGTCTTACAATTTTTCACTAAGAGAAAGTTGCATTGAGCTTTTTGGAGAGATCCTCATTGCGAGCCCAGTAAGATTTCTCACTGCATTTTACAAAGAACTCTTTATTAGCTTCCTATCTCACGCATATGGTATCGCTCACATCTGATTCTATCCCCAATTTTTTTACATGTCATTCCGAGAATAACTCGCCACTCTTTGGATATCCACTGACAGACCTGCAGACTTGATGCCCTGACCATTGTTAACATGTTGCTGAGCACCCGGCAAGCACTGGCATTCTGAAACTGCCCTTCCCGGACAAGGACGGAGTCTGAATGTGTTGGAAGATGGCATTGTATTTCTCCGACAGACACCTGGAGATCCGGGACGGGAGAGTGATGCAGAGAAAAGGTGTCCTCTTCCTGGAATGTCAGCGCAGAATGCTACAACCAGCAGACTCTGCATCCTGGTCTGTGTTACCAACCAGGTCGATGCCATCTCCATGGTGAGCATCTTGGTGACCTTCTCTGTTCTACTAGGGTAAGTGGCACAGTCCTTTCTCCGTTACTTGACACTCAGTCTATCTCTGCTAATACACACAACTCCCACAAAATTTCATGCTCTGACAATCTCATTTTTGCCTGTACCATTGTTCTTCAATCAACTGCCCCCAAATCAGTCCTTACAAGGAGAGGATCCTGGACCTTGTAAGAAGAAGATAGGGAGATGCTAAGACTTCCGTATCCACAAACTAGATAAATATTGTTCCTTATTCTTCTGAGACTGTCTCATTAACTCTACTGTCAGAGCCATTCATTGCACACCACTACTAGCCACTGTCTACTTTGTCTTGCAGGTACTGCCTTTCTGTCCAATCACCCATGCAGTGAAATTGCTGGCTGCTCCCAAAAGTTACCTGCTCCACCTCTGAGGGTGAAAGTACCCAGGCGTCCGAAGAAGCATCAACAAAGCTGCCTCCTGCACCTTACCAGCCCCAATACTGACACCATGGTGGGAAGATTAGCCAAAGAAAACGGTAGAAAGAACAACGCTTGGTTTCATTATGACAGCTCCGCATTTGGCTGAGAAAGAAATATTCAAGGCTCTTGGATGACTGCTGGAGATCAGGCACCTTCTTAGGCCCAGGCAGGAGGGACATTGTGGTGTCTGCAATCCAGGACTTCACCCACAGGCACAGGGAGGAACAGCAGCAGCCGACAGGGATGTGGGAGAGAATGGCCCTCGTTGCCCAGAAGCTGCAGCAGGACAGCGAGCCATGTAACCAGGTTGGCTGCTGCCGTGGAGACACAGGCTCAGCTCCCTCAGAGGTTGCTGGAGAGGACTGAAGGCATGGTGACAGGAGAGTGAGGCACCTTGACATCACTCCAGGCACCCTCTCCTCACAAGGAGTCAGGGCGATGCCAGGAGGCACCTGGCTGGAGGAAAAACCACACACAGGTCATTTGGAAGTCTCTTCTCAGGATATTGCAGAGGTAGCCGAGTCCTCCATCTCCATTCTACTTGCCTTAATCCCCTGACCCTTAGGTGTTTCAGATGCAGAGAGTCCTCTTGCCTCTGTCAATCATGTTGGCCCATCCAGACATCAGGATAGATCCCTCTAAGTGCCCCATCTGATTCTGCCACAGATCTTACCATTTTCCATGCCACAATAAGATTCCGCCCACACTTACCTAGTTCAGTGATATTCTGTTATTATATGCACCACCATATTTTATGCACAATAAGTCTGTATACAGACAATCTTATATGACATGGTAAAAATCAGAAAATACATGACTTATGTGAGTTCTTTTGTATTTGAAGATCCATGGACCAGTCTTGTTCACATGCTCCCTGCTAAATAAATCCATCATTCTTTCTTCATTTAATGCATTTTTAATGACTGGTACTCCACCAGACTCCATTGATTGCATAAAATGTCTTCCTATTTGAGAATTTGCCTAAAAACATTAAAGTAGTGTTGTTCAGCCATGAAACTAATTTCCTTTTGTGTTGTATTAATTCTGCCATTATGGTGTGTATAATGTGGTTTGCAATCCTGTTATGTTCACTACTCATTCCTTGCTTGCATTTCTTTTGTGAGCATACGTCTGCGTCCATTGCAGTACCTTTCAAATTGAGGTCCATCAGGCCAGAACCTCCAATGAAAGAGGTAATGCTGATTTATCATTGCTGAATTGTGATGTCTGGGCCACTTGCATGCATTTTTTTGGTGTCAATCCAAGAACTAAAATGCACTTCCACCTTATCATTAATTGTCAAACCTGCTTGCTGAACCTCAATTTATGCTGCTGTTCTTGAGTCATTCCCACTTGATTCATATTTCACAACTGGATTTGTGCAATTTTTAGCTTTTACAAACTGTACAAGAATCAGCTGCTTCATTAATTGTGCCAGGGAATGAACAGATCATTATTATGTACGCATTATGATTTGCCAAAAAATTTTGTTACCACTTCAAGATGGAAATATATCTCACAGCACGTGGAAACATACAGAAGTTGCAAATTTTTGTTAGCATGTCAGAACACAGATGCTAGATATAATCAAAGCCTTTTTTGCAATGTAAGAGTGAATGAGGCATTTTCGCTCATACTAGAGAGCTGTTTGATCTGATAATAATGACTGAAAATTATAGATGTAAAATGCAGGGTACATTAAGCTGTAAGTGTATCCCAGATGGGATTGATTTCATTTATTTCAATCCAATGTCCTTTTGCTTCCTATGCATACGATAAACATCTGGAACAGCATGATAAAAAGCGAAAGTTTTTCTTTCACAACCTTGAAGATTCCTTGCACTGTAAGGTTGTATATTTGGATAAAAAGACTAGAATGACCAGCAAGGATAAGGAATGTATTCACACTTGACTTTATCATCCAAAGGCACATGGCAACAAAAATGTGAATAAAATTCATGACATGTGCCCTTGGTCTTTAAATAAAACGTATGTAGAAATCTTCCTCTTTCATTATACCATTTAAGGAACTTAATGAATTGCTCCCAAATATTTAACATGCTTGTCTGTTGAGAGCTGCAGTATGTGTTTTGTAACCGCATCTAGAAAATTAGATTCAGAGCTTTTTTTCAAGAAGAACATTTTAATGTTCAGATTTTTGAATCATTGTTACATGTTCTATAAATATTCAGCATTTTAAACAATTTTCCACTTTGTTATCCTGACACTCTCCATTTTGCATCCTTTTTTCAGACCATGATTATAAAATGAATATAATTTATGAAAGATATGGTTTTGTTTCAGAGACCGGTACGTTTGGTCTACTAAATACTAAACAGGAAAGCGTAATATTTAATAAATAGATTTTGAAAAACCAATTATGTTTTAATATGGCATAGAATGCCTTCTTTTATGACTAAGTGAGGAAGGATGAATTGGTCCATTTTTTTAATCCCGTCTGTTGGCCACAACAAAGATTATCAATTCTTTTAGTAAACAGCTACATCACACTTCCATTAAAACATATACCAGTCAAAGTTAGGCGGTCAATTACAATGTCAAGTAAAGGGCAAGAAGGAGAAATTTTATGACTTGAAAAAAAATGACATCAAACATTCATGCAAAACAGGCACTGAACATTTCCGAACTTGATTTGATTAATTAAACCTTTTTGAAGCACATTTCTGTTTAAGCAGTAAAAGGTTATTGTTGGTGGTCATCTGACTCTATAGAATCAGTACATTTCGTCTGAAGTATATCCTCCTGTAATGGCCAGATAATCACTGTTCCAGTGTAGATGGGAGTTGCACATGGGGACCCTGTGGAATTCCCCTCCTAGCACACTCTGAAGGAACTGCCTAGGAAACTGAAGATTGCTCTTGGCAATTCCCCTGAATCTGGAACCCCCTAAAAGTATCCATTTAAACTGGAGAATTTGGAGGATGCAGATGAAATTAAGTAAATACTTACTGAGGAGAACTTAGGCAATTAACCACATTGCCTAACTGCTAATTAATGATTCATCTGACTTTATAGATACCTCACACACTCCTAGATTACATCTCCCCCAGACCATTTACACCCTCCTAGACCCTGACCTGATTCATCCTCTATCTTTCTTGGGACCCAACTGTCCTGGTTTGCTCTGGATCCAACACCTCCTTTCCCCATCACCAGACCCACTGACACCAGGTCTTGCTCTGGCTCTGCTCACCCCTTGCCCCAGCTCCAACCTGCCACCATCCCACTTCCCTGCCCTTGACCTGCTCTCACTTCCACTGCTCCAGGTTTGATCTGCTTCTTTCCCCACCAGGACCTGGTTCACCTTTCCCCAACTCTGGACCTGCTATACTCTCTCTTCTGTACATTCTAGACTGCATCCCAACCCCCCCCCCCCCCCGCAACTCCCCTGCTCTCGACCTGATCTGCAACCTTCCCCCAGACCCATCACTGGGACCCAGAACTCCCTTCCCACTTTGGACCTGATCTGCCCTCCCTCCACCCTCTTGCTCAACTGGCAACCTATCCCTACCCACTTGTGCCCTACTCCCTGGCAGTCTACCGCCTCATATCCTACCATTACCGTGCCTGAATTGAACTGCATTGGTGAAGAAGCGCATCACAACAAATTTTACTGTCTCTGACAAGTGAAACCTTGTGGTGATGAGGGAGGAAAAGATAGGAACAATATTGTTGTGTGCATCAGGTATCCTAGCGCACTTTATACACTTTGAAGTATATAAATAAAGTTAGAATTACAAAGGACAGCACTTCAGTTGAAAGTACAGGCAGTTCCTGGGTTGCGAATAGGTTCCATACTGGAGTCTGTTCACTAGTCGATTTTACACAAATCAGAACACAATGCAGGAGAATGTAAAGCAGCTGTTTGTAAATACAGGAAACGTTCATATGTAGAGTCTTTAAAATTACACCCTGAATGGAATCGCATTCATAAGTATGAGCATTCATAAGTCAGATGTACATAAATCAGGGGTGGGGGGTTGGGTTGGTGTTCCCCTGTATGTTTTTAAACTACAAGCAAGTACTGTCCATCATCAGCAATCATCACACTGATCACGGGAGTTTATTTTTAGTAAAAATGGGAGAAAACTTTGCACTTATAAATTACCTTTTCTTTGAATTGAGTTTGTGCTTGCTCTAAAATAGTGTATTGGAGGAGGAATGCCAAATGGTCACATTAATTCCCATCTGCTAATTACACCAACAGTAATTTCCAGATTAAAGTATGTTAGAATATATTTCCAGGAAGTAAAACATCTTTATTTTGATGTGATATTGATTAACTGCTTAAAACTTTCACAAAAGTGGATCAATAAGCAGAAGTTATAGACATATAATCATTTTCTGAAAAAAAAGAGGAGATAAAGATAGTTCTTTTTTAATTCCAAGTAGTCAAAATCTAATACACTCTATTAGAAATGGTGAAGCTGGTGCCATTTTTGTTTTAAAAAGGCAAGTTCCCACGATGATGAACTTACAGGGCTATGCACAAAATTTGGCAATGTTGGACTATGCTGACTCTTCTTTTAACAGAGGTATGACAAGCCAAATGGGCTCCTTCTGTGCTGTAAGATTCTATAATTCATGTTTCATGAATCTTCCTCTCATTTCTCTCTTCCTCTGATGTGTTATTCTTTATAGATCATCTACACTGATAAACTTATTTCCTATTAAGTAAAACAAGTGATTAGTTTGCAGTGATTGTACCATGACCCACAAGTGTTGAAAGGCATCACAAAGTGAACTGATTATTAATAGCATTGGAAATGACAACAAAAATAAACACGCAGCCAGACCAAACATAGGCTGAAGGGTGAATAAACCTTGTTTAAAATCTAAAATTGATCACAGGAGTGATGTGCAAATTTTAATTAACATGAGCTCTGTAACCCCTTTGAACATAACCCCCACACTTTATATCGTGAAATTTGTGATTATTTCACTGCAGTCACTCCAGGTTATTCATTATTCTAAAATATTTAGTATTGTAAGATCAATTGGCATTATGTTGTGGAGCTTAACTCAGTACATCCTATCAGCTATTTCTGCTTACATCTTTGTAACCTTGGATCATTTGTTACTAACTAATTTATATCATGCTTCACTTTTTAACCTTTGTGCTTTCCTGCATTAAGAGCTTTAACTTTCAGTCTTGTGTTAAATTGTATACATCACCTCATGTACACATATTTAGCACAATTATGCAGCTACTTAATCATAGAATTAAAACATTCACAATTTTCTAATATTTCTTATGTATATCCATGCTGCTTAACTAAATACATTTCTTATGTAAGCTGTTTATTTGAAAAGTTTTGCATTATGAAGTTAATTCTTATCGACTGAATTGCATATTTCTTACTGTTTATAGTCCTGAACTAACATTTACCACGCATAATTGTCAATCATTTCTCAAGTAGGATTACAGATTTTTAAAAGCAAAATTTTGAACAAAATCAACTTTGAGTTTAATGCTTTACTGTACTTTATCTTTCCTGCATTCCTTTAACATTCACTTTAAAATAGTGGGTCAAATATAGAAAGTGATTAAATTGCAGCAACCATATATGTTCAGGGCTGATTCACCATTTGTTAAGTAAATGTCTATTAAATGAAACCAATTAGAAAGAGTCTGTATTTCCATAGCCAGGCAATATTGTGTTCTTATTTCCTTTTATTTTCAAAGTTAGCCACATGTTCCTACTATTAAGCTGTTCAAATACTTACATATAGTTTAGTCAACTGTTTAATTGTGCAATGTTAACTGCTTTGGACAATCAATTTCCAACAAAATCTTTGGTATGAAGTTTTCACTTGCTGCATTCAGACAAGGAAAGAACAAGGCAACACATTACGATGCGCAGTGATGCACTTCAAGATGCATTTACCTTGTTCTAACAAGTTACTAGTTGATGGTTTTTATCCCTTTGAGAAATGAGTCCTAAAGGTCTTGTTTTTCATTGTTTATCCCATTGTTAAAAACTCAGTGACTTCTGAGTGTTGTTCATAGTGCAGAACTAATTCATCCATTCAAACTATTCCTCTCTGCTGAACAACCTCTCTGGCCCTGCAAATTTCATTTGACAAATGTGGTGTTTCAGAGTTTCAGAAGAAAATGAATAAAATTTTCTTTTAGATTTTCTTTTTGTCTCTTTTATCTCTCTCTTTTAACCCCCATCCCAATTTCTCATTCTTTGCTTTCTGTACATCCTATATATATCCTGTTTTATGACTTCTTGTTTAGGATTATCTGGTCGGCATGCACGAGTTGAACCGATGGGTTTGTTTCCATGCTGTAGAAACTAAATTTGATAGCACTTTGAAATAGACGCAAGGATTGAGATGTGTGAATACTCCATGCTCATTGATCATGATGCAAGAAGCTCACTAGATTCAAGGGGTTGTAATGGCTTGATTTTTTGACTTAAGTATCATTTTCACCAGGTTTTGTGGGGAATTTCTTGCCATATCTTACTAAACTTGCCTCATTAACTACTTACCTCAGCCACATAGCACACCCCTCACCTGATTCTGACTCCATATTACTATGCATCATCACCAGAACAACTTACTATTGCCAGGACATCTCAGAATTGACTGCATCCTGTGTGCCAGCACCACCTTTAACAGACCATTGTACACCTGGACAAACACTGAAGTGGACAGTCCTGACATTTGTGCCAACATTGCAAAGAAGGAAATTTGTTGCCCTGTTTTCTGGGCAGGTTCATGGATGTCCTGCTGAATTGGGTGGTACAAAGATGGGATATCCTCTTTCCCCAGGACAAGCAGAGGAGACTGTGAATCTAGACCATGCCGTACCTGTCAATGGATGCTCCCTAGGTCCGTGCAGTCTCAGACATCTAGAGTTGCTCAGCAAGAAAGGAAAAAAGGTCAATACCCTTCTCCAATCTCCCAGTATTAGTGCCACCCCCTACCAAGACCACTGTCACTATTGTCTTTGTTATGTACCAGAATAAAGCCCTCAAAATACTAAAGGCAAATGTAAGGTGTTGCATTCCAGATGCAATTTGAGTGGTGAACTTATTGGGTTTAAAGCAAAACACACTTTATCCTTGCACTAAAGTTAAAATACAACAAAAGAAAGAAGGATTTGGAATAACTTAAGTCTATTGGAAAACTTAACAGAATAATAGATACAGTAACGATTACTAATTAACTGTTCCAATATTGTAAAATACCATAAATACACTCTTGGTAAAAGAGACATTCAGAAAGGTCTAGGCCCGAAACGTCAGCCTTTCTGCTCCTATGATGCTGCTTGGTCTGTTGTGTTCATCCAGCCCTGCACCTTGTTGTCTCTCATTCAGAACACGGATTGTTTCATATCCAACACTCATTGCTGGCAGAGAAGCCCCAGCTTTTGGCTATAACCGAGAGAGGGACAAAAAGTAGCTTCCACCTCTTCAAAATCCCAACAGCAACTGGCACTGAAAACTAAAAAAGCTAAAAAATCCTGGTTCTGTGTTTGGGAGCTTGACTACATGCATTCAAGCTGCTTCTATTGTTCTAACTTAAATAAAAGACACCAAAGACTTCACAAGTTGTTTACCTTCTCTTGGACTGTTTGGCACCTATCCCCCAAACTCTCTCTAAAGAATACTAGGAGAAAACACACCTCTTAAA
The DNA here is from genome assembly GCF_021869965.1 of Rhincodon typus. NCBI lineage: Eukaryota > Metazoa > Chordata > Chondrichthyes > Orectolobiformes > Rhincodontidae > Rhincodon > Rhincodon typus. The sequence continues at coordinate 39,693,723 of NC_063340.1, read as the reverse complement.
GCTGCAGTATTGTCACACCTACAACACCTTCCCTCTCTCACTGTCATTCACCCCCCTATGCCTGACATCACTAACTCTGTATGGTCTATGCACAGTCTACTCACTCACTCAGGACATCTCCCCTACTGTCACCAATCGTAATAGCTGTATCAACCATTTTCATCTTCTTGAATACTTGCTACTCTCTCATTCCAGAGGGAAAACAGCCCACAAAAGGGCAGAAATTGCTAAGATGGGTAGTTGGCTGCCCAACATTCAGTTCCTCACCCTTTATGAGGAGAGGATCCTGACTCTGACAACGCTGAGCAGTTGATTACCCATGTCCAAGCCCCTGGATTGGTATTGGATGCTGCCCTTGACTTATTGTGCCGTGACCCCCGAGTGAAAGCTAACCCCCTTAACGTAACTAAGGACTCATGACAACCATGACAAACTTGCCAAACAAAAATAGAAAGTGCTGGAGAAACGCAACAGGTCTTGCAGTATCTATAGAGAGAAAAACAAGTTAGAACTGAAAGCAACTGGGAAATAATGGATTTATGCTGATGATGAGGGGTCACCTCCTCCAATCTCCCCTGGACCATGATCCCACCATCGAGCATCAGGCCATTGTGTCCACGACTGTCACTCATCTTATTTGGGGATCTCCCTCCTCTAGCTTCCCAGATCATAGACCCACAACCCCATACAACCTGCTTCCACTTTCTCCCCAAAATCCACAAACAGGACTGACCAGGCAGGCCTAATGTTTCAGCCTGTTCCTGCCTCATGGAATTCATATCTTACTACCTTGACTCAATTTTTCTTTCTCCCCTCCTCCAGGCTTTCCCCATTTACACCCAAAAGGGGTGGTCTTAGGACTCTACACTTCCTCTTTGAGAGTAGGCCTGAACCGTCCCCTGACACCAACATCTGACTGGCTGAGTGCATCCTCATTTTGAATAACTTTTCCTTTAACTCCTCTCACTTTCTTCAGGTCAGAGGGGTGGCCACAGGTATCCGCCTGAGCCTCAGTTATACCTGTCTCATTGTGGGGTATGGAGAACATTCCTTGTTCTAGTCCTAATCTGGCTCCTAACCACAACTCTTCTTCCAGTACATGGATGACATCATCGGTGCTGCTTCCCTCTCTCATCTGGAACTGAACAAAATTATCAATTTCACTTCCTATTTCCATTCTTCTCTCACTTTTACCTGGTCCTTCTCTGAATCCTCCCTTCCCTTCCTCGACTTCTCTATTTCCCTTTCTGGAGATAGGCTGGCCACCAATATTCCCTACAAACCCATCGACTCCCACAGTTAGAAATGCTTGATTAGTTCAAGCAAGTGCTCACCCACCACAAAGTCTGGGTCAATATTATCTCTATGAGAGTAGATACGAAGAAACAAGAAGTAGGAATAAATGGATTATTTTATGAGTGGCAGCCAGTGACCAATGGGGTACCACAGGGATCAGTGCTTGCACCCTAGCTATTCACATTTGTTATTAATGATTTTAGATGAGAGAACTAAATATAATATCTTCACATTGACAGACAACACAAAGCTGGGTGGAAAGGTGAATTGTGAGGAGGATGCAGAGATGCTTCAGTGCAATTTGAATGTGCGGCTAAATGCATGGCAGATGAAATATAATGTAGATAATTGTGAGGTTATCCACTTTGAGAGCAAAAATAGGTAGGCAGATTGTTATCTGAATGGCCATAGTCTGGGAAAGGGGGAGGGCGGGTACAACAAGACCTAGGTGTCCTTGAACATCAGTCACTGAAAGTAAGTATGCAGGTGCAGTGGGTGGTGAAGGCAAATGGTAAGTAAACCATCACAGTAAGAAGATTCAAGTACAGGGGCAAGGATGTCTTGCTACTATTGTACAAAGCTTGTTGATATTGCAACTGGATTATTGTGTGTTATTTTGGTCTCCTTATCTGAGGAAGGATGTTCTGGCTATGGATGGGGTGCAACGAAGGTTTACCAGATTGAGTCCTGAGATGGCAGGTCTGATTAATGAAGAGAGATTAGTTCAGTTTGGACTATATTCACTGGAGTTAGGACAATAAGATAGCAGGAGGAATGGAATCTCATAGAAAACCATGAAATTCTAACAGGACTAGACAAGATGGATATTCCTGATGACTGGGAAGTCCAGAACCAAAGAACAAAGAAGAACAAAGGAAAACCAAGAACAATACAGTACAGGAACAAGCCATTTGGCCGTCCAAGCCTGTGGTGACATATTTTGCCTTCCATACTAAAGCTGTCTTCATTTACAGGATCGGTATCCCTCTATTCCTTCCTATTCATGTATCCATTCAGATGCTTCATCAGTCTAGATGTCACCAGTCTAGGGTTATGGGGCAGGCCATTTAGTATGGAAATGAGGAGAAATTCTTCACCCACAAGGTGGTGAGCCTGCAGAATCCTCTGACACAGAAAGTGATTGAGGCCAAAACACTGATTGTTTTCAAGAAGAAGATAGACGTAGCTCTTAGAACCAAAGGGAATGGTACAAGAGTGGGAACAGGGTACTGAGTAGGATGATCAACCAGAATCATATTGAGTATCAGAGGTGGTTTAAGGGCTGAATGGTCTGGCACTTTTTTTTTATGTTTCTACAGCATCAAGGTGATTCACCTCATAATTGTACTGAGAAACATTCACTCTAATTTTGCTCAGCCATTTCTGCTTCATCTAAGTTACAATGCTTCTGATGCTGATTGATTTTGGGCCAAACACACATTAAAATCTGTAAATAAAGATTAGACCTGCTCTTTTTTATTGTTAAAAATGTAATAATAAGTGCTTACTTTTTGTTTTACAGTTGGATGTACCTGCACTCTTGGACTACTTAATTTAACAACCACCAGAGTTCAAACATTTGCTACTTTGCCAGACTGATATACTATTCTCCCTTCAGCTTTGTGAAGCTTTTTCAAGATGGAACTAGACAAAAGAATTGTTCTGGTAAAATTTTATTGGAAACATATGTTTCTGTATTAAAATAATGGCTTCATTCCTGCAATTCCCTCCGCCTCAGCATCACCCCTCCCCCAAAACACCATTTATCCTCCCATCCAACCAGGTGTTTTATTGTCTTTTTTTTAAAACATTGTCTGCTAAACTGTATCAGTTTAATTGTGGTGCTGTTAAGAGTTTTGTAATATCTAAACCAATCCTTGAAAAAGTCATTAATTTGTTTTATTTAAAATAACCTTCAGTTGAGACACAAGTGTTGTGCAATAAATTCTCAGAGAAGATGACAAGTATTGAATGAGTTAAAAACGTTGACAAATTCTTTCTCGTTTTAAGAAGCATATATCTTTGGAAGATTTAAGAAGTGTGCATTACTATATTTGAACTTGAATTGAACTCAACTCCCTCATAGTGTAAAGCTGTTGCACTGTGTAAATGAATACACTTAGCATTCCTTTACAGCAAATCAAATTACAGACCACCTTTTTTCAATAATCTGCATAATAAATTCACAATATGTTTAGTCATTGCAGAGAAAAAAAATTAAACATTGTTCCATTATGTTGGTGTTTGACAAGGAGTTGTTGAATCCTATAGCAGATATTGTCCATTCTCAAAACTGTGAAGAACAGCAAAGAAATGAAAGGTTCTTGAAATAGAGAAAATTTGGAAAATGTCAGTAAGTAGGGAATCTTGGATTTTCCAAAACTAGCCCTGCCACTGTATTGCCAACATCACAATGATATTCATACCAAGAAAATTTGAATATCGGCATTCAGACTTGCTACTTTTAATAGGAAGAATTATGAATGGCATAACATCATAAATGATCACTCAAGGGTATTTAAACAAGTCACTTTATGTGTTAAATCTTTAACCTCCTTGTTATTCACACCACTTATAAATTAATTAGATATTATTATCAGCAGTAAAGACCTGTAAGAATGGAGAATTATTGCACCCAAATGAAAAGTTGCATGTTAACAAAATTGCATGTTATCCTCAACTCAAAAGAAGTGTTTTTTTTCAGAATAACTGTGGCATTTTATGATACTGAATGCAAATAAACTACTCAAGCCACTATTTTACTGTGAGATGGTCAACATTCTATTTGACTGTAAATATCTTCTTCTGGTTCCATTACCTTTTGCTGGGCTAGACAAATGGAGGCACTAAATTAAGTTCCACTTTTCATTGGGCTTAAATCCTGGTTAAGATACTGAGATGAAAGCTCTGTCTTAAAGTTGTAAAAAGTATACATGGAGTTGGTTAGGGCTGTTGTACTCTGTATTGTTATGTGTATTTTAAGATTCACAGCACCATTGGCTTTCCAGCCCAATGTTGGGACCCTCGCCAAAATAATTAAATTTAATCTGGTGTGTCAACATTCTTACAGCTGGGGAACTGGGAGAGGCTGAGAATGCATATTTTGTAACATGCATAATACTCCTTCATATTTCGAATAGGTGAAAAACAGACAAATTTTTCTAGAGTGCACCAGTATTTCCAGAATGTGCAGAAGACAATCAGGCAGCAGTTACTCACAGACTGCAGCAAGAAGGTGTTGCTGAATTATAGATTCTATTGTTGAATCAACAGGAAGAACAAATGCAGGTCGTAAAATGAAGGGTTAATTTTACATTTAGTTTCAGAATAGATACTGAACACGTGTGTAAGGAGCTATGTCATGGTCATGTTAGATCACATAGAACTGGAATCTGAGTCTGTAGTATTCTACAAAAGACACCTTCATTTACCATGCCTTGTAACTAGTTATGTTTAGTAAAGCCCATTAGTGTTCACTCTCAAGGTTCCAGACTTCATCTTACTCCTGTAAGGCTGCAAAAAATGGAGTTACATGCACATGGACAAGTACACACACAGTCATATTTCTGATCTGTGATTGCCACTTGTAAAAAGGGACTGCCACTTTCCATATGGAATTTGGCGTCTTTGGTTTTGAAGTTTACCTTCATCCTATAATTGCACTTTTAAATAATATCCATCAATGGTAAAATAGAAAATGTACCTTAATATAAATTTTACCAATATCTTGCATTTAATGTCACACAAAATGTTGTTACTCATGACAGAACAGAATCTTGCTGTCTGCATGTTTTTTTTAGTAGTTTGATCTGCACTAAGTGACTGAATATAGTTTGAAAGGTAGCTAGAACGAACTGAAGTAAATGTCACTCACCACTTTCAGAGCTTTACTCCAGGGATGTCTGGGGATGGGAATATTTAAGAATAACTGGACAGATTCTTGAAGGAATTAGGGTCAAAGGAACATTAGATCCAGGCAGCAAATTACTCAAGTTCTCTTTTTTTGAGCAATTTGATGATGAAGAGTTGGAGGAGGAACACCAAAACAACCCAAAACTAACCAAAAGATTGGCCTACATTATCCATTTATTTTTCTTGGCAATAAATTTAGGTAAGGTTCGGTAAAGCCTAGTACTTTAGAAATACCAACACAAGCAAACAATGAAGATGTACCAAACATACAATCCTTAAACATTGCCTGAACGCAAATGGTGTTTGTATTAGGAAGCTATGAACTACTTTCTAAAACTCTCTGACATAGTTCCAGCAACTTGCAGAACTGCTTTTTTTTAAAAAATCTTGATCTATTTATCTTACATTATATCACACATTATCATGCATAACAAAGAAGTGACCCATAAATGAAGGATAGTCAATGACTACCTGTGAGCTAAAAGACAGTAATTCAACTGAGCATTTTGAATAGCACCATAAACTACCAGTGAAAACCCCAAGCAGTTTATGAATGTCAGCACAAGAGCAAAACAAGATTGGTGCTTCCATCTCACTGCAGTGATTTGTTATTCTCTGTAACATGTCATTTAATGTTTATTTAAAATAATAGGTTTCGGCCTTTGAATTTTGTGAAAAAAATCTCAAAAGATTGAATAAGAATATGGAAGAACATGTGGGTTTGGGAACTGGCAGTGGGATTAGAACCAGGGAAGTAGACAGGGTGTTTGAGAAACCAGCTCCATCCTTCTGATTTCAGCATTTAACTGCAGCGCATTAGGTTGATTGAGAGCACAAAAGAGGATTGTCAATTTCAATACATTAATCAATTAAAGCAACAGTAACATGATTGTTGCGACTTAACTTTGGGTCTTTGGGTTTCTTGCATTTCCAAAATGTCAAGAGGGCAAACAGACAAGAATACAACAGCAACTGAGCGAGCTGCTGATATGAAAGGATAATATGTACTAAAATTTCACAAGTGCTTGTTTGCCTATTTAATTTAATCCCTTAAGTTCCCTCCTCTGAGCTCTTGGCCTACAGCAAGGTAGCCAATGCAGTGGTGTTGTCCTTTACCTATATGCAGTACCATCCATCAATACTGGTCAGGTGTCCTGCCTGTTGTGTGAAGGGCTTCAAGATGATATTTACCGTACCTGTTCTGACTTATACCAATGACACCTTTTTACGCATCAAATCTGCTCTAAAGAAATGTGATTTATGTTCTTTCAAAGTTGTACATCTGGAAGTTTGTATTTAGGCTTTGCACAAGTTGGACCCTTTAATTTACCATGTGCTTACACCCATACCAAAACAATTTAAAAGGACCTGTATGCTTGCATGGGCTAGCCATGGAATGCACAAAAAAAAATTAGACAGTATGTTGTTTGTGATCAATCAGATAAGGATGGGTGCCTTTGTGCTTTGTGACTGTCGTAGGGGTATTTGACAAATTAATAGAGGTCTCCAGAAGAACAGATAACTATCATTTATTTCATGCATGCATGGAGAGAAGCTTTAACACACGGATCAAAGCTGAATGTGCTGAGTTACAGACCGCCTCCAAGTTTTGTACAGATTATAACACACATATTACAATTACAAATCCACCCACGTTCAATATCCATCTGTCCCATGTTATCTTTGTTTCCCACAGCCTTTGTCGGCATTGTCTTTTTCTCACCCAAGGCCTTTGATAGCAACTAACCTTTACAGTCTATTGGTGTTTTTGTTAGTTCAAGCTTCACTTATTACTGACTATAAAGCTAAAGCTTTAATCCTCACTATTTTAAATCCTTTAGTTTCCCCTCATGATCCTTAGCCTAGCCCAAAGTAACCAATACAGTAGCGTTGTCTTTTCCTTTATGCTTCACCACCCATCAATACTGACCAGGTAACCAGTTTAGGATCGTAAAGGCACACATCAAATGATCTGTATTATTTGATCTTTTAATCAAGGTCCTTGACTTCATGCCCTGTTTCCTCCTGATTTCAGAATGCCCACTGCCATCTTCAGTGTGATTTCCTGTAAGGTCAGACATGTTAGACATAAAATTATTCACAGTTTTGTAATAACGAGAGCATGTGAGATGATTTGAATCCATGGGTAATTCCATGGTTTCTCCCACCAGGTAATAGAGCTTAGACATTCAAAGTCATCCATAAAGGCTTGGGCCTGTTGCTGGAGTGTATAATATGTGCTACACACATGCTATTCCTCATCTCAGATTAGGGTGTAGTGTTTGATTACTGTTGGGATAATACTGGAGAATTGGGTTTAGGTATTGTATCAACTTGATTTTCATACTTTTCACACCTTAACCCTTTATACATTTCAACTAGTTCTCCCTTCTCACTCTTGCTGGCACACTGAATTGTTGTAGATGACCGACAGTTCCTGAATTGAAACTCCTGCTGCCAATGTGCTAATACACTATCTCCCATTACCCATGCATGCAATAGCTGGCGGCTCATTTTCTGCCCATATAGTCTTCATTAAGTCCACATCTTGCCTCCTCTGTTGCATATATTGGAGGAGCGAATATGATTGAACAGGCTTCTACACTCAGCTAAACTAGCATTCAGTATATTTCTTCCTAGCTGTATTGCATATGGTGGTATTTTATGATAATGCATATAACAATGCTTCAATATGATTCCAATATTCACTACAGTATGTAATATCTTAATGGGTGTTGACTCGGGTATAATTGGGATTGCCAAGACAATAGTGATAAACGTTACCATAAATAACACATTCTGAAGTGGTCTCATACATGCATGTTAAACCCTTGAGCTGGCAGCCCTCACTGTGGTACCTCACCCTTATGAATTCATCTCAGAACTTTTCCCTCATCTGCTCAAGTATCTATGATCAACAGGTATTGCAGATATCATTTCTGATCACATTATTTGAGAGATTTTTCTCTACCTTGATCAATTTATTAATGGACCAGGTATGACTGTCTAGAACTGTGAACAAAAAGTTCTAAATTATCCATATCAAGTCTTGGTCAATAATGAGCGACCTGTCCTGAATCTTTGTCTCTTTTCTAATATTCCTTAAGTTGGAAACTGAACTTTTGGTTGGCAAATCAATCAAACTTACTTCATCAGATGCTAAAAACATCTTTTTCCACTCCTTTTGCTTCTTGCCACATTTTTCCTCCTGTTCCATATCCTTGTGTAAATGTACTATGCTTACTTCCTCCAAACAAACTGCTACTGCTGCTATCCGATGCTCAGAGTTTGTTGTGGCTGCCTTCTTAGATGCCTCATTTGTCTATCAGTTACTTGGTTGGAGGGGGTCTGTTCCCTTTTGATGTATTTTAATCTTTATCGGTGGTGCCTCAAATGGTAGTCTAGCAAATTCCACTAATTCCTTACTGATTGTATCATGCCGTGTATGTCCTCCTCCTAAGATGACATACACCTTCAACTTCATATATAAACATGTAAAACATCAAAAGCTTACCTATGTCTATATAAATATTAGCCTAGTGTGTGTAATATAATATTATGTGCTAATTTGTCCTCAACATTTCAATTTGTTTCCAAAGGTCCTATGTCTTCTCTCCACCACACATGAAGATGTGGATGGTCACTATCTATCTGTGATGGAAGTGTCCATCTACACATTAGCTGGCTCAATACATTCTCTAACAGAAATTGTTGCTAATTCTTAATTACCAGGAATTTAACATGAATGTTTTAAGTATGAGATCAAATAAACTTAAAGATCCTACAGCTCTCTTCCCATCAATTGTATCCTGCATCCAACTTAGAGATGCTTCTTTCTATTCTGATTAGTTGTCCCATTTTCTCAAAATAAAGTACAATTATCAGTTCTATCTTCTCCCAAGTGTAGGAAGTCATCCTTACAAGATTCTTAACAACAGAAATCAAACAATTCTAGTTGATCCCGGACATTAACATCTTTAAACATATATGTCTGTTACATTAGATATTTAGATATTTCACGTTTCCAGATTCAACCAAACTAATGGGTTCCCTTTAAAATCTACATCTTGTTTATATGTGCATTACTTTCAGTCATCCTTTGTCCTTGTTATAATTTTTCTGGCGGGTCTTCAAGAACCTTAGCCTTGCCAGCTCTATAGGAATAAAGGAAGGTGCCTTGTTTTGCTTCGTAATTATTTTGCCTGCCTGTATGGCCCTTCCCAACCACATAGCTTCGGCCTTCCTGTTCCACTCCTCTCACCTCTTCCAACTCTGGCATGAACCAATTATTTTGCCAGCCCCATGGCATTTCCCATGGGTTTAACCTTACTGTTGCACGAAAGGTTCCTGTGGGATCTGACATCAGGCTTTTCCAAACTAACCCTCTCCTGCCCTGCCAGTGTGGTGCTGCCTCCTCACTGGGTACCTGTTGTCCTGAGAGTCCTCCTTCAGGTTCTTTAGATCTCACCCATCTCTGGATAGCACAGCTCTCTGCTCTAACTGTGGATGGTAAATTAAAATACACTCACCTAAATGCAGTGCCAGGAATGTGACAAGATATCCTGCCTACTGTGCTACTCTGTTGTAGAGGTACTTGATAGAGGACTCCAGGAGAACAGATAACAATCACTTATTTCATGCACACTTGAAGAGACACTAACACAGAGTCAAAGCTTGCTCTGCTGAGTTACAGAACACCTTCAAGCTTTATGCAGATAATTGTATGCATATTACAATTACAACTCTCACATTAATATCCATGTTCTCCACATTATTTGTACTTCCCACTGTCTTTGCAAGCATTGCCTGTTCCTCACCCAAACTCTTTGATAGCTACTACTCTTGACAATTGAGATACCTTGTTTGTTACTTCAAGCTTCATTTCTTACTTACTATATGGTAAAAGATTTAACCCTTGCTAACCTCTTCAGTGATTTAAGACCTTAGATGAGGCCCAATTTGATGCATAGCACTAGCACCATCATGAGCAGCAGCAACTACAGATTCAGGAGCAGGAACAACATTCTGCTTGATGGGAGGGAGGGCATGAACACAGGTGTACAGCTCATTGGCAGGCCAGGCTCAACACACAGGCTTGCATAGGCACAGGATGAACCCCATTTTCAAATCACCCAATATCTCACTTTTTCATCTCTAGATCTATTTACAGCTCTATCAAAGCATTTTCAGAAGCCCATAGCCAGTGGTCCATGAATATTTGAGATAGGTATCTATGATGTGTTTACCTGGGATGCTAATCACATTAGCTTCAGATCCAGTGGTATCAGTTATATTGACTCTTATATTGACAGTTATAAGTCTCCTGACTTTGTGGCTCTAGCTGTTTTCCCACACAAGTGTCGAACAACAGTAACACCATACATCTGGCCATAAGGCACCAAAACACCCAGCAAAGTTCATCAATTAGAAGAATTTCTGCTCCACCAAAGTATAGCCAGTGTGGAAACACAAAAAGATCTTCACGCACGTGTAAGTTTGCCGGTTAGCTGCATTTCATGATACACTTATTCCATGGCATTTAACAGTCCCTGATGCTAGTTCTGTAAATTAAAGTCATGTGTATATGAGTAGAGCTGAATGGGGCACACTCATTGAATACTTATGCGCATATAAAGAGAAATTGAGGGGCAATTTTGATGGATGGTAGAGTTAGGAGCTATACATTTTTAATGCTTTATTTTTGTAAATACATACAAACCCTCAGTAAAGGTTGACCACTGGTCCCTTCCTTTCTCAATTTGGCTGTCAGAAGTTTAACATGGAAGCAGAGCAGGTGAAGGTTGGAAGCTAAGAAAAAAGTATCAGCCAGAGAAGTAGTTGAGTGGATTTTATGAAGAATAGCTGGAAACAAGTGTAAATTGTCTGAGTATGATTATCTGCTGGTATTCCCAGTGTGAACCATATAGCAGGAGAAGAATGAAGTGATGAAATGAAGTAGGGCATGTGTTATATCTCTACCAATCAGAGAATAAGACACAACTTTGGTATTGTCTATTCCTAATAAAAGAAACATCAAAACAGAAGTATTTTGTGAGCTGAATGGCTGCCAATTAGAAACTATTGAGGAATTGGATCTTCTCATGAATGCAGTTTAGCAGAAGGGTGATCTATTGGATGCCTGATGAAGGCAAAGTCAAATTCTGATACATTTTGAAAGTTGGAAATCTTGATAGAGGAATATATCATGGACTTTAACAGTCTGTATACACATTTTAAGAAGTTCAATTTGAAGTTTGTAAGGCGGGGCAAAAATCCCCATCAGTTTATGGATATACCCTGGACTAAGACCCTCTGAAGTTTGCGGAAATTACATTGGTTTGAAATTCACTGAACTTTTGGATTCAAGAAACCATGAGCCTCAACTGAACCAGGAAAATGCTGGTAGGGACAGACTGGGTAATATGCAAGCCCAGCGGCAGATGTTTGGAACAGAGATTAGGCTGCAGAAACTAAAAGAAGACCCCCATTCAAGTCCCAGCTTAAACAATGGAAGCCAGACTGCAGGAAACAAATAACTTCAACAGCTTCAGGCCTCCTGGAGCCTACAGAGGTACAAAGCCATTCAATTTTCCAACTAGTGGTCAGGCGCAGAAATACCGAACATTCCACACCATCATGCTACATGCAGACCTGTTTCACCTTTGGATGTAAAAACATTCACACTACTATTCCAACCTGAACAAATACCCATCCAAGGGAAATACTAGACACTCCAAAACCATCAAAACCATTCACCTCAATTGAAAAGCCATTCACACCTACTCCAGTGATCAGGAAGTTCAGCCCCGAGAATAGGAACAATGGCTTGACAGTCAAAACCCAATTTGATGGGAGATAAGGGGCCCTGCACTTGGGTATAACTAGAGACCCCGAGCCCAGTAGCATGCACTGTGAAACCTGCAACGCACCCCGATTCCAACAGGTGTGTGCTCCGAGTTGGGCCCTGTGCACTCCCAGTTTGAGCGGTTCACGAGAGAAGTTTGAGAGTCCGAACAAGCAGCAGGCCCTGCACACGAAGGATTCCTTGAGCCAAAGCTGCGCGGAAGGGAAGAGGGATCGGTCAGACTTACTGACCCCGAGAAAAGTTCCCACAGACGCCTCTGAGTCAACGACCCTGCGAACCGTCAACCAAGAAACCCGAGAGCAGCCCTTGCAACTACTGAACACCATCAACCAACCACAAACCTCCAATCGATGTCTGGAGGTGATCAAAAGCATCCACAGATACCAGACACCGACCGGGGCAACACCAGCAACATCCCCCACCATCCAAGACAACAACCCGCTCGCAAGGACGACCAAGAAAGGAAAGAAACCCAGGTACTCACCTGGCAGATCCAACGCATCTAACCACATCAGTGGACACCATGAGACTGACTGTTTGCAGCACTTGTGGCCCTTTGCGGAGTTCTAGCTACGGCAGGAGTCTACAGACAAGAGCCGATTGAAATCACGTTTTCACTCCAGGGGCGACCCTAAGGTAAACGAGGCCCTCTAACTCAACTTGGCCAGTCTTAGATAGGGGAAGGTGGCCTAATGATGTAAGGCACCCCTAAGGAAGGGAAACAGGATAGGACTTCAGGTTAGTAGGTAACCTGTCTCTCTCTCTCGCTCTCTCTCTCTCTTTTCCCTGTTAGCATAGGTAACAACCACCCATCACATCTATATACCCACTGTATCAAGTCTTGGCTGCAAGGCTTAACTGGGGATCAGTTAACTGGGAGACAGATCTCAGTCAGATAGGCGGGTTTTGATATTCATTTTTCTTGTTTTCTGTAAATATATTCAGTTTGCTTGTTTTTCAATATAACCAGTGTTTTCTTTGCCTCTGAAGCATCTGCCTCCTGTGTTTTCCACCGCACCATATACCACAACATAAGCCCAGTGTCAGAACCAGGAGCTGGTGAACAATAAACCAGGCAGCACTCCCCAAGTGTCCTTGTTCATATTTAAATTTTTGGATTGTGGAAAGGTGTGATAAATGGACAAGTTCTTAGTCTTAACTAATGTTAGGGTCTCACAAAGACACTCGCTTCAGGAACAGAATTCTGCAACCTTCAAATAATTCCCAGAAAAGATCATTTCCAGCAGTCTTGATGGCACAACCAGATATTCTACAGTGTCACAAAAGACAGAAAGCTTGATGATTGTGGCATTTTTAGATCATCCAGGTACTGGGTGCAGGCGTCTACATAGGCTGAGATACAGATAGGAATAAAAGGAAATAGATGAAAGCACTTTTCAGCATATCAGATTCTGGAAAATGTGGCAAATTTGTAGCAATACAAGGAAAATGAATGCCTGGAACATCCAGGAACAATTAACAGGTTTGAGTCATAATATCATTATGTGATGAACTGTCCAAAGTAGAATTGTAGGGCTCTCAAAGTGACACATGAAAGACAGAATTCAGAGCATGATGATAAATGATCAGTCTGTCATAATTATACTAGTAAAAAAAGCTTTATCCAATGGTGAATTGTAAATTCATTTAACTGTGCAGTGTTAGATAATGGTTGCTCTTCAAAGTCTGTGGAGCAGATTGGCTAAAATCTGGATTCACTGAGTAATGAGGATGGATGTAAGATGTAGGATTGATAGATGAAAGTTCTACTTATTTTAGGCTTCAGGATGAGAAGACATTGAGGTGATCAAAACAAAAAGTGATGTGGAGGTGCCAGTGTTGGATTGGAGTGGAGAAGGTCAGAAGTCACCTGACACCTGGTTATAGTCCAACAGGTTTATTTGAAATCATAAGCTTTTGGAGTGCTGCTCCTTCATCAGGTGAAGTGAAGAAAAGCATATAGGCACAAAATTTACAGGCAGAAAGATCAAAAAATCATACAAATGGTGTGAATGGAATGTCGATAGGGTGAGTAACAAGTCTCTGCAGGTGATAAAAAGTGTCAGACCGTGTGAGTAAAGTGTTACCAGCTGGATAGCAAGTGAAGTGATGACCTATAATCCGATTAATTGAGGCAGAGAGATAATTACAAAAAATGAAAATAAAATTAAAATAGTGCTGGAGACAAACCAAATGGCTGGAATAACATGATAGGTGTAAGAGTTGCATGCCGAGAGTCCACCCAAAGTAACAAGAAATCTGAAACTGCACAACTGAATTAAATTCTGTGCCTGTATGCTTTTCTTCAATTCATCTGACAAAGGAGCAGCGCTTGGAAAGCTTGTGATTTCAAATAAACTTGTTGGATTATAATTGGATGTCGTGTCACTTCTGACCTAAAACAAAAAGTGGTGATTCCATGCAAAATAGATACTTTATTTATACTTATGTAATCTCTATGTAGCTATCTTTACTGTTAAATCAGTAAAAAAAATACAGAAATTAAACTGGACACAAAGCATGATAAAGCAATTGTTTTTGGAAAGACAGCAAATTAGCAGTTTATCCAATGAAGACATTATTTTATCCCTTGAACAAAACTTGATATTTTTCATCAGAGTGTTTGAGAAGTGCTAATGATATCAGGTGACAAGAATCAGACGGGTTAGAGGAATAAAACAAATTGTCTTAGAGCTACACAGTTAATTTCCTCACCCTTGACAAAGATTAAAAATTTTGTTAAAAGGTATGGGTATGGCTGTCGAGGAGTATGCAAAGTTTTACCGGCGAGATGAGTGTAAAATGTTAAATAACTAAAAAATATTGGAGGATCCCTGCCATATCTTATTGTAAGCCTTCCATTGGTGTGTGACTTTAATGAATTAGTTGCTATGGATCTAAAAGTATTGGACAAAGACAGAAATAATTTTACATTGCATTTTATAGATATCACAAACAGATTTAGATTTTCTACAGTAATATGTGGCAAAAACAAAAGGGTGATTATAGATAAATTCATAGAGGAATGGATAGGGATCAGATTCAAAGTGCCAGCTAAGTTTGCGACTGATAATAGAGGAATTTGCTAATAATGAATTTAGATATGCATGTGAAAACATACACACTGTGATCATGAAAAGCACAGCTGAAAGTTTTTTCAGCAATGGACTCTGTAAAATAACCAAATGATGATAGGTGAAATTGCATATGAAATCATGGCATCTCGACCAAACAGCAAGTTGACACCTACCCTGGCATTTATGGTTCATGCAAGCTATTCATTTCAGATAGTTGGAAAATACAAGCATGATCATTTCATCTCTGGGAGGAATGCCAAATTCTCTTCTATGCTAGTTGGTAGTCCTCCTCCCTTAAACAGAATTACAATTAGGTCCATTTTTTACGAACATTTGAATGATTTACAAGCAGGGACATAGAATTTCATCAAGGTTGATATCTCAGAGAAAAACCAGAGAGCTCTAAAGCATTGTATAAGACAATCTGAGCTAGTCTATACTTTCAGGGATATAGTTAATTGCAAATAAGGGGCCATAAAGAGTGGATATGTTCTGGTAAGATAATAGATCCTGTGATGAGATAATGATTAGTCAACATGGCGATCAGACTCATAAGGTTTGGTCCTCATGGTTAATTGGATGGATTATACAGTCTCAGAATGTAGGCAGCTGGTGGAATGCAATGAGGATTTCCATACTCAAATGTTTTGCAAAAACAGTCCTGAGTAACATATGTAATAGATCAGGAGCTGAATGGTGGTAGACTGAGAGATCATGGTTTTGTGGAAAGGAAATCATGTCTAAAAGATTTCTTAGAGTTATTTGAGCATGTAACTTGGAATAAGTAGATGTGGTATATTTGGTTTTCCAAACGGCATTTGATATGGTGTCATATGAAGATAAAAGATGTGGTGTTGGAAGTGATATATCAGCATGGATAGAGAATCATAGATTCTCTACAGTGTAGAAAGAGGCCATTCAGCCCATCAAGTCACACCAACCTTCCGATGAGCATACCATCCAGGCCTAGTCACCAGGCTATCTCCACAATTACCGTGGCTAATGCATTTAGCCTGCACATCCCTGCACACCAGATTCCAGTATCTGCAGTAATTTGCTCCTAATTAATAGACTTGGCTGACAGGATCCACTGCTCTGCACTGAGCTGTGTCCCAATTTTTTAACAATGCTAAAATAGATAAAAAAAGCACATTGGGAGGCGGATATAAACATTTTGAGAAGAGATATAAGTAGATTAAGTGAATGGGGGAAAAATTGACGGATGAAGAATAATATCGAAAATGAGATGTTCTTCGCAGACTTATAGAAGTGTTAGTGTGTAGAATGAGGCCATTCGGCCCATTATGTCTTTACCAGCTCTCCAATTTATTATTATAAGCTAACATTGCTCCCCTGCCTTTTCTTCATACCAATGGACATTGTTTATATTTAGTGTATGAGTGAAACAAATTGATTGAAGACTGGCATCAATGATGCTGGGGACATCTGGAGGAGACTGAGATGAATCATTCACTCAGCACTTCTGGCTAAGATTGTTGGAAATGCTTCAGCCTTGTCTTTTCCACTCATGTGCTGGGTTACCTCATTATTGAAGTTGGGAATATTTGTGGACTTCTTCCTCTGGTTAGTTGTTTAATTGCCCACCAGCATTCATGATTGGATGTGGCAGAATTGCAAAACGTAGATCTGATCCACTGGTTGTGGAATCCTTTACCTCTGTCCATTGCATGCTGCTTACAATGCTTGGTATACAAGTAATCTTGTGTTGCAGCTTCAACACTTTTACACCTCATTTTTAAGAATGCTTGGTGCTGTTTAGTGTATGGCATCTTGCATTCTTCATTGATCCAGGATTAGTCCCCTGACTTAGTGGTAATAATAGTGAAGATATCTAAATTATAAGGTTATAGATCTATGGTTGAATATAATTCTGCTGCTAATGGACTACAGCACCTCAAGGATATTCAATTTTGAGGTACTAGATGTCTTGGAAATCTATCCTATTTAGCACAGTGACAATGCCACACAACCTGATAGAGGTTATTCTCAAAGCAAAGATGGGAGATCATCTCCACTAGCATTGTGTAATGGTCATTCTGACTGATACTGTTATGTTTGATCTGATGTCAATGTTGAGGAGTCCCAAAGCAGCTTCCTCACAGGGACAGTGATGATGGTGTTTGTGACATGTTGAGGTATCATTCAGAGAGTATGACTATGATAAGCTTGATTAGTCACCAGAACAGCTCTAAATTTTGGTACAAGCCTCCGGACATTAGTTTGCAGGATATGTGGTTGACTGGACTTGCACTTGCTGTTGTTTCAAGTGCAATGACAGGGACTCAATCCAGTTCCATTCCTTTTTGACAGCATCGTGGTTTGGTACAATTGTGGCTTAATAGACCATTTCAGTGTCAACCACATTGCTGTGCATCTGGAGTCATATGTTGGCCATACAAAGTAAACAGGCAGATTTCCTTTGCTGAATGGAATTAATGCACCAGATGAATTTGTATGACAAACAATAACACCTTCAAAGGCACTATTACTAAGACTATCAGTTTTTAAAAATTTGCAGATTTATTAACTGAATTTAAATTTCATGAGCTGCCATGGTAGGACATGAACCCATGTATCCACAGCATTCTCCTGTATCCTCTGGATTACACATCCCATGACATTATCACTATGCTGTCTGTGGCTGACGTTTACTTCTGTCACAAGATATCTAGGAGGCTACATGTCTTCATCCCTAAAGAGGAGACATATTTTGATACCAATAATGTCCAGCATCTTCTCTTCTATAGCTGTCTATTGAGAAATGGCTGGAGTTCACCTCCAGTTCTCTACCTCTTCCTGTTTGTCTGTGCTTTCTTATCCTGCACAGAGGAAAAGAAGAGTCATGAGTGATAGACGCATAGCAAGAGGAGTAGGCCATTTAGTTCCTCAAGTCTGCTTCACCATATAATGAGATCATGACTGATCTGTGGCCTAGCTCCATATACCTGCCTTTGGCCCATATCCCTAATACCTTTG
Organism: Rhincodon typus; assembly: GCF_021869965.1. NCBI lineage: Eukaryota > Metazoa > Chordata > Chondrichthyes > Orectolobiformes > Rhincodontidae > Rhincodon > Rhincodon typus. The sequence goes on along the minus strand of NC_063340.1, from coordinate 39,675,576 downwards.
ATTAACACAAATTTATCTGTCTCAGCTTTAAAACTAACAACTAATCTAGCATCCACCACCACTGGTGGAAGGGAATTCCAAACCTTTACCACCCTTTGTTTGTAGAAGTAGTTCCCAACATCTCTCCTGAACAGTTTAACTGTAATTCTCAGACTCTGCCCCCTAGTTCTAGAATCCCCAACCTGTGGAAATAGATTATCTATATCTACCCTGTCATTTCCTGTTTTGGAAAATGCTGTGGCATGAGTTGAACAAATGCATACACAGCAATGTTGAGAGTGATTATGAAGTGGAAGATGTATGAAACTGTTGTGCAATGAGGGAGAGTATAGGTGATGGGTAGTTGGAAATGTGAGGGGTGAGTGGACAGAAAGGTTTGGGTATACCTGCAAGGTAAGACCGTGTGAGTGGTGATGTACAGTGGTGAGCTTGAGAAGGTAAAGTAAGGAGTTTGGTGTGGTGCACAAAGCAAGATGTTGGTGAATGTACAACCGTAATACCTTTCCTGGTCTGGTTAGGTTACTAAACTGTTTTAAACATTGAATTCAAAAATATGGCGCCTCATTTCTGCTGCTGATCTGAAAGCAATTTTTCATACCTTTCTATTTGTACAGTTCTGAGAAAGGGTCACTCAATCCGAAATATTAACTCCGATTTCTCTCCACAGATGCTGCCAGACCCGCTGAGCTTTTCCAGCAATTTCTGTTTTTGCTTTTGCACCTTTTGTTGGCTTCATCTACCCATCAGGGAAGACCACATATCTGTGGCCGCTTACAACTCCTAGTCTCATTCAGGAAGGGATTATTAAAATGATGGATTGTTTGGAATTCTTTTTGCCACTTCCTTCTTTTGTGGTCCTTACTCCCAAATCTGTCAAATTACTCATGCGTACTATGTTGTAACTGAGGCTAGAAGAATAAATGATAGCTCTAGTTCCACTACTCCATAGGTCAAAACGTAAAAAGAAAATGTTTTATCCAGTTACCAAGATGCACAATGAAATACCTTATGTATAGCAGATCTTAACAAAAAGATCTATCAACTAGCTTCCTTACTAAATACAATCATGTTTATTAACAGAAGAAAATGTAATAATTTATTAAAATATTCGGTCAGTAACATAGAAATATAAATGTTTATCCCTCTAAATATCCTCAAACATGGACACACACTCTCAGGGAGAAACATACACTTTATCATTTTGCTTCCAAGAATAACCCCATTGGTCAAAGTATAGCAAAAACAGAAATTGCTGGAGAAACTCAGCAGGTCTGGTAGCACCTGTGGAGAGAAAGATGAGTTAACCTTTTGAGTCCAGAACTGTATTCTGGAGAAGGGTACTTGTTATGAAATGTTAACTCTGCTTTCTCGCCACAGATGCTACAAGACCTGTTGAGTTTCTCCAAAAATTTCTATTCTTGTTCCAGATTTCCAGTCTCTGCAGATCTTTGTTTTATTTTAGGATAAAAAGTTAACCTTTCCAAAGTTTGTTGTAGTGATATTCTGGCATTTGTGGTCAGGTCACTGATCATGCATGGTTGTTCCTGCAGTCTTGCAGCTACAGCTTGCTCAAGAAATACAATCTTAAGATGCTTCCTCAATCAATCTTTTTTAAGATCAAATAGGTCGCATCCTAAACTCAAGGAATGAGAGGGATTAGCCGTGCAGTTTGTTCTTAGGAGGTTTCCCTTCAGGTGAACCGAAGAACAAAATGAAAATCTTCACTAAGTCAGTCATTGTTCTAACCAATCCCAGAAATGCTGCACAACAATGCAAATAGATATCTCTAATGAAAACCAAAAGAACTGCAGATGCTGTAAATCAGAAACAAAAACAGAGTTTGCTGGAAAATCTCAGCAGGTCTGGCAGCATCTGTGAAGAAAAATCAGTGTTAACGTTTCAGGTCCAGTGACCCTTCCTCAGAACTTGCTTTGCTGTGGACTACTTCTGGAATTGATTAGAGCAATGACTGACTTAGAGAAGATTTTTATAATTCTGTTCTGGTTGGGCTGAAGGGAAACCTCCTAAGAACCAGCTGCCCATGTAATCCCTCTCATTTCTTGAGTTCTGAGGTAGGGTTACTGGACCTGAAATGTTAACTCTGATTTTTCTTTACAGATGTTGCCAGACCTGCTGAGCTTTGCCATCAATTTCTGTTTAGGTATCTTCAATCATGTGATTTACAAGAAGCCCTATTAAAATAAAACTCCAATGTCCGCAGTAAATGTTCAATGATCTCTTTTAATTAAATCACACCAGCACTTACACAAAATTTTCTGAAATTAATAAATTTTCCACAATCAGGCAAACTCTAAGTCCTTTGAGCAACACTAAATTTAAAACATCTTTGTACCAAGTATCTCTTTAACTAATAGAATTCAATTCGATTCACAAGGCTTTTCAAAATACCTGCACGTACATAACCTAAAGTTATATGATAGCGCAGTGACTAGGAAAATAAACCACTAACAAGATAAACTTCACTTCTGAAATTCCTGCATGCTATTGGACACCCTCCCCACCACTCTCATGAAGATCTGTATCTCCACTCCCCATGCAACAAAAAGCTTAAAATCCAGTCCTGCGTGGCCAAGTGTAGAGTCCAGTAGACAGATAACAGGCAGAAAAAATGAGAGGTATGAATGCAAACCAAGTGACACAAATGCAGAATGTCAGAGATACCAGTAGTTCATGATTAGGACTGTAATAATTTTCAATTGGTGCTCAATTACCAGAAATGTATTCTAATCATTTCATTTGAAAGGTCATTTGGTCTGCCCTTTTGGTATCAACGTAATGCAGTCTGACTACAAATTCAAGCCATTAATTTCAAAGTATTTTGAATTTTGGTAAACCAAGTGAACTTTTAAGGTTCTCCAGCTGTTTAGGATGTTAAAGTTTTAAAATGAACCTGAAAATGATCCCACGTGCTCTGTTAATATGCCATTAAAGAACCAATATAATTTGATCAAAGTCCCCGTTATCCATTACCACATTGTCCGGAATTCCTAGGCATCCGACAATCAATGGGAGTAGGTTCCCTTGCTCTGGGAACTGATCATTTGTTCACCTCTCCCTTTCTTTTTAACCAAACCTTGCTGACAGTATTTACGGATGATCCCGACCACAACTGGCACTTTCATGCAACCGGCAGCCCCAAATTCCTGTATGTGTTGGATACTGGGAGGTTTACTGAAATTTGGATTCTTAATAAAATTAAGAACGGTGATGTTGTGACCACAACACAATAGGATGTAATAGCAGAAGTAGGCCATTCAACCCATCGAGTCTGCTGTGCCATTCAATGGGATCACTGCTGATCTGATAATCTTCAACTCCATCATTTTGTCTTATTGCCATCACCCCGATTCTCTTATTGGTTAAAAATCTGCCTATGTCTGCCCTGAGTATACTTAATGACTCAACTTCAACATCCCTTTGTGGTAAAAAATTCCACAGATTCACTACCCATTGAGGGAAAAAAAAACTCCTCGTCTCTGTCTTAAAAAGGAGATTCCTTATTTTCCAAGTAAGCCCTACGGTCCTAAACTCTCCCACAAAGGAAAACAACCTCTCCATATCTACCCTGTCAAGCTCCTATGAATCTTATTTGCTTTAATAAGGACTTCTCTCATTCTTCTGAACTCTAGTGAGCGTAGGCCCACTTGGCTCAACCCCTTCTCGTAAGACAGTCCTCTGTACCTGGTATCAGCCTAGAGAACCTTCTCTGGACTGATATTAATGCCAATATATCATTCCTTACATAAAAAGGCTCCAAAACTGTTCACAGTAGTCTAGCTGTGGTATAACTAGTGCCTGGTATAGCTTTGGCAAAATTTCTCTATTTTTTATACTCCATTCACTTTGATATAAAGACCAACGTTCCATTTGCACTCCCTGTCAGCATAGCCTATCACCCACTAAACTTGGATGCTAGGTTTTTGTGATTCATACACAGGACCACCAAATCTCTCTGTGCTGCAGCTTTCTGACATCCTATTTAAATAATTCTCAGCCCTTTTGGTCTTCCAAAGTGCATAACCACATATTTTCCCACATCATATTCCACCTTCTAAATTTGTGCCTATTCACTTAATCTGTCTATAACCCTCTGTAAATTCCTCATATTATCCTCACTACTTGCCTTCCTATCTATTTTTGTGTCATTTACAAACTTGGCAACATTGCATTCACTTCTGCCATCCATGTCATTAACAGATATTATTAAATAATTATTGTTCCAACACTAATCTCTATGGCACTAAGGGACTCCACTGGTTACCTGTTGTAATCCTGAAAATGCCCCTTTTACCCCAGCTTCCTGTCTTTTTAAGTTGGCCAATCCATAATCCATGCAAATATATTACTTTCAACACCATGGGCTCCTATGTTATTAAGTTGCCTTGTGTACAGTATTTTATCAAATGCCTTTTGAATAAGACAAATGTATTGCAAATACCTGTTTCCCTCTGTGTATAGTGCTTGCTAGCTCCTCAAAAAACTGCAGTAAATTTGCCAAACATAATTTCCCTTTCGTGAAGCCATGCTGACTCTGCTTGACTAGATAATAATTTTTAAATCCTCTACCATTACATCTTCTATAATTGACAATATTTTGCCAATGTCAAATGTTTAGTCAACCTGCCTATAGTTTTGTTTTCTATCCCTTTTTGAATAATGGTGTTACATTGACATACTTCCAATCCTCTGGGATTTTTCCAGAATCTAAGGATTCTGGGAAGATTATTGCCAATGTATCCAACATCTCTATAGCCACATCCTATAATATCCCAAGATGTAACCCATCAGATTCAGGGAACTATTAGCCTTCATTGGCCTCATTAGTCTTGCTAATACATTTTTTCTAGTTATATTTATTAAATTTATTTCCTCCCCAACCTTTTCCCATGATCATTTGGTATTTTTGGAATGGTATTAGAGCTTTCTGCTGTGAAGATTGATGCAAAGTATTTATTTAGCTCCCCTGCCATCTTTATTACTACTTCCAACCCATATTCTTTCAGGGGCCTATGTTCACATTGATCTCTCTACTTGAGCTGTTAAATCATTATTTTGTTCTGAGTACTGCATGTATTTACATTAACAGCGATTAATTTTGTCCCTTTTTAAACCATTTTCTCTGCCTTTGACCCTATTTGCTGCCTTTTTTTAAAAGTTGATACACTCTGCCCCTTTAGGCTCCTAAAGTAACCTGCCTGAAATGTTGTCTTATCTTCATTTTATTTGAAATGCCACAGAGCACATAGATACAGCCTGAATGAGGCAAGAATTCCACTACAGGATCTGCAGGTAAATGATCAACATTCTCAGCTTGCTGAATTTTACAAGACAAGCGCAGACAGGAAAACAGATGAGCGGGCTCCATAAAATGGGGTACTTGCCAGTCCGCCTACTCCCAACCGCCATGATGATTTTAAAGGTGTCAAATGAGGGGTCAGTTGTGTTGCCCAATTGTGACTTAACCGAAGCTTGTCAATGGGCAATGCCCAATGAAAGACCCCATTGCATCACCACTACACTGTAATGGGTGGTGCGAGAGGCCTGAGCCCCAGTTTGCAGACTGGCAGATTTTAACCTGCAGGCTACTTGTCAGTGAAAGAGGTTAACTCCTTTTTGAGCTTCCTGTGTCAATCAGAAGCTCCACACCCTAGATTTTGTTTCCCCATGTCCACCCTCTCATATTGCCCTGTCCAACACTCTCTTATTCCTTGAAGAGATTAAGAAACATTGCCTGAAGATGTAAGGCAGGATGAGCCAGCTAATTAGCTGAGGGAGGCAATGGCCTAGTGGTATTATCGCTGGACTGTTAATCCAGAGACCCAGATAATGTTCTGGTGACCCAGATTCAAATCCAGAAGCTGGAATTTGAATTCAATAAATATCTGAAATTAAGAATCCAATGATGACAGTGAACTCATTGTCGATTGACGGAAACACCCATCTGGTTCACTAATGTCCTTTAGAGAAGGAAACTGCCATCCTTACCTGGTCTGGCCTACATGTGACTCCAGACCCACAGCAATGTAGTTGTCTCTGAACTGCCCTCTTGACAATGAGGGATGGGCAATAAAAAATGCCTGGTCAGTGACGCCGTCATCTTGTGAATGAATAAATAAAAAAAAAGGCGAGACGTTCCCAGATAGTTATGCTGTTGTGTGGGAGCCCAACATCAGGATAAAATCCAGACCAAATAATCTGCAACTGCCCAGAAAAAGGCGACCTTCACTGTAGACAAAATGCGGATATGCATTGACAGTAGTGGTCAAGGTGACTGTCATTGGTGGGCCATGCTTCAATTCTCTTGACTCTTTTTGAAGTCGTGCTCTCTTCTGTTGCAAGGAGGGCAAACAAAGAGATCATAGTGTGAGAAACGGATTGTGGGAAGAAGATGGAAGATCGAATTTGTAGAGGTTGACTGTGAAACCTGGGAACAATAGGACTAGGGTGAGCATGAGTGTTGGCTGTTTAGAAGAGCATGGGAGCTGGCTGGAAATAGAGGAATGAATGATCCTGTAAGGAGTTCTGGTTTATGAAGTGCTGTGCAGGAAAATGCTGGGGAGATCAGAGAGTGAGGGTTGACGCCTGGAAGTGGAATGCTTTTCCTGATTTCCTATCATCCTAAGGTCGTTAGACTTGTCATGCACTGAATCTAGGTTTGAGGAACCACCTCCTTGCTGCTCAAACCACTCATCAAATTTCATCCCTGGTCTCTACCTCCTATTTGTGTAAAATTACACAACACTTCAGTCCTTTACAACCCCCAGCAGGCCCTCCAAAACAGAGCGACAGGAGAATGCAGTCTTCACACATCTCACTTCACATTCTTTTGTTTGATGTAGCTTGTGAAGCAATATAGAATTCCTCCTACTAAAAATCCTTCCCTTCATGGAATGCAGGTTGTACACACCAACATGCCCCACATACAAACTGTTTGTTTGGAAAATTTAGCCAGAAGCTGAACTCTAATGCTGTGTCTGAATTAAAGAGCCACAGCGAAGTTTGCTGACACTATTACTGGACATCTGACCTGCTACTGATCTCCAGATGTGTGTGGGTCTGTTTCAGTGAAATCCCACTCATTGTTATTGGTAAATTGGGTCACCAAACTGTGACTCATCAAAGCTATCTGGTTTGTATCACATCTGCCAGTCTATGAACACAACGAGACAACTGATTCATCTTCAGTCTAAATGGATAATTACTTCGATATAGAAGGAGAACCAAAAGTTTCCTGTAATGTCACCTCTACATACACTGGGTTTGAACAACGTTGAAAGCTGTAAAATGGAAAGCATAATGATGGTAACAACTCGGTCAGTTACAACTTAATTGTCATTACATTCCATTCCGAACATATCAATTCACTGCTGCTTAGTTAAGCAGAAAACAATATCTCAAAATCTACAGTGCAGCCTACTGCAGACTTGTCATTGTCCCCATCTCTTAAGCTGCCTAGTACACAACTAACAGCAATGTGAAGCCTTCGTGCTTTAATAAGCTAAACCAGCTGAAGGCTCATACTTATTGTTTCCTCCCTGTAGGGAATGCTTCACTGATCAGTAAATTTACCTCAAACACCATGGATACTAAAATTAGATTATTTGCATTTAGCTTATTGCACTTATGCTATGAAGAACACTTGCCTCTGAATGTTGTTTAATGGATTATAATTGAAAAGTAGAGCTTGTTTTACAGAACTGGAAGTATATTTTCTTAAATTGGGTTCGTCTAGCATCTACTTTAACCCCAGGAAGTAGGGGGAAGTTTAAAGAGAGTTGTAAAAGTCAGTATCAAATGGCTTTCCTACTTATGCTTACAGTGAAGGTAATGACCCAGAAAATCCTAGCTGTATTCAGCATTTCTAGAGCCTGAAACATGGACAGCTCTCTATCTAGACATTCAAGTTGTAGGCTGAAGCTTTTTCATCCAAAACCAAAGTGCCTGACTTATCAGTCTCCCTGTTGGCCTTCCCAGAATAAGCCTCCCCATACATATCTTTCATATTTACTCAAAGGAAAGCCAATGCTTTTGGAAGCTGAACATCAGTTGTTGTCATACCTATTTTAACTCAGAAGAAACTGTAGAGGGCATATTTGTCTTCTGGGCTAGCTATGTCTAATAGAACAGATGGGTTTTTGACACTGTAAAGTCCTGAAAGATACAGATGACTAAAGTTGGGCAAAAGTTTCAAAATTTTTTTAAAGTTTATCTTATAGACAACATTGTCACATTCTGTTATGCCAACAACTTTGTTCTAAATGATCTAAAATGAAGATAAAAACTGAAAGAACTGCAGATGCTGTAAATCAGGAACAAAAACAGAAGTTGCTGGAAAAGCTCAGCAGGTCTGGCAGCATCTGTGGAGAAAAAATCAGAATTAATGTTAAGGATCACCCTGATGAAGGGTCACCGAACCTGGAACATTAACTCTGATTATTTTCTTCACAGATGTTGCCAGACCTGCTGAGCTTTTCCAGCAACTTTTGTTTTTGTTCCTTAAATGAAGACTCCTTCTGAAGTAAATCCAGATATTGTTATTTACTCTGTTTATCTATTGTTGACATCTTATGGTATTTGCCAATATATGACAACAATCATCTTTGACTATGTAATGTATCTAGAGCCTGTCTTATCATCAGTAGTAGAGGATATACTGTCAGTGAATATAAACAGAAGAGGCGTGTGTCTGAGTTAACAGGATGGCTTCTTGCACGTTAGCAATAAAGTACATTGCTAGTCAGGCATAATTATGAAGGTCAAATTAAAACAGAAATTGCTGAAGAAACTCAACTGCTCTGGCAGCATCTGTGGACTGAAAGCAGAGTTAACATTTTGAATCCAGTGACCCTTCAGCAACTTCTGTGCAATTTTTTTGTTTTTGTTTGTTTCAGATCTCCAGCACCAGAATTCTTAGTTTGATAGTTACTAAGGGCTCTCAACAGTTATACAAGTTCATTTCTTCCCTACAAAGGCTATTGTTGAACTCAAGGCTTCCACCTAAAAGCTGTACATGAGACATCATTTGACTGGGTGGAGCTAATTAAAATTCAGCATGAACTCTTTTAGAACTATGACATTACACAATAGCTACTTTGGAAACTGACCAACTATGAGGGGAGTATCAAGATAATCGAACAAGGACTGAAGACAGACATTGGACTCTTTTTAAAAAAATGACTGATATTCAATGCACATTAATGCTGTAATGGGTGTCAGACATAATATTGCTGTTTACCATTTAACTGCCTCTACCACAATTTTTAAATTTTCTTGATTTTAAGTGCCACTCTGTTAATATCCATGATCCCCAATTACCATACTCCTGCAAAACAGAGGAACTGAGAAAGGACAGACAAAGGAGATGGACTTGCAAATTTCAGTAGCTTCAGTATTCACTTACATGTTGACCACTTAAATGGAGTGGAGAACCCTCGTAGTATTTTGCATTCTTGGAAGGTGAGCAAAGCATCAGTTAAAAAATTGAGGCCACATCTTTGTCTGCAGGGTAATTTTCCATTCACAATAAAACCTTTTTTTTTAGTTTGACAAATTGTTATTAAAAATCTGAGTGGGAAGTTCTCACCAATATTTCAAAATGCCGGTGTCATGAAGATGTGCTACATCAAATATTCATTTTTAATACAAAGACTGGAGACAGACATTGGACTCTTTTGAAAAAAAAGCAGCTTTACTGAAACCAAGATTCTGATTTACGTTCAGATGGCTGAACCTAATTACAACAGCAGACGCTTTGATTTACCATCTTTATTGACATAGACTTCCAAAGAGCTTCTTCCTTATTAACAATAGAAATATTCATAGTATTCAACCTGGAATGGATGAACCATACAAAAGTAAACTTTTTAGACAAAGAACCTTGATTTTTTTTTTAAGATGAATGCCTGGACAGAGCTAATGAAAGCTAGAGACAGTAGGAACTGCAGATGCTGGAGAATCCGAGACAACAAGGTGCAGGGCTGGATGAACACAGCAGGCCAAGCAGCATCATAGGAGCAGAGAGGCTGACGTTTCGGGCCTAGACCCTTCATCAGAAAAGGGGGAGGGGAAGGGGGTTTTGAAATAAATAGGGAGAGAGTGGGAGGCGGATAGAAGAGGGATAGAGGAGAGGATAGGTGGAGAGGAAACAAACAGGTCGAAGAGGCGGGGATGGGGCC
>NC_063340.1:39640460-39660380 GCF_021869965.1 Rhincodon typus | reverse complement strand
TTTCTGAAGAAGGGTCTAGGCCCGAAATGTCAACCTTCCTGCTCCTCTGATGCTGCTTGGCCTGCTGTGTTCATCCAGCTCTACACCTTGTTATCTCAGTTCTCAGGAATACCGATTCAAAGGGAAGACCAACATTTATACTGCATAACAAAAGAGTGGTGATTGGAAGACAAGTGGACTTTAATTTGTTGAAGCATTACGATGGAAAAAACATTTATTAATGCTGATTGACAGTTAACTGCCAAACTTTGTTAACATTTTAAACCAGTCAGATTGACTCTAATTGATCAGTGAATTGCGCTGAGAAATGTACTCGTGAAAGGTTGATGCCTATTTTGTTGAGTTGAAACAGGGAGAATGCATGTACTTATTCTTTTTCTACATAAATATCAGGGACCTGTGAGTTATTATATGTAACTTCCAATAAATATGTGCACCACACTGCAAGCAAAATTGATAAACCTAAATTGGATAGATTGCCAGTTTGGGTCATTGTGTGGTGCATTTGCAAGGAGTGGAAACTATGTGTATTCATATACAAGGGCCCATTCTTTGCAGATAGAAAGAACATGCACATGCACTATGTCTGATTCAACTGAACAAAATAGGCTCCTGGAAAATACTGGAGACTAGCAAGAAATTGTGTGGGTTTTCATAGATTCCTGAAAGTAGCGGGGCAGGGAGATAAGGTAGTCTGGAAGGCATTTGAGGTAATTGCCATTATTAGATAGGTGTAGGGGGCAGCATGGTGGCTCAGTGGTTAGCACTGCTGTCTCACAGCACCAGGGACCCGGGTTTGATTCCAGCCTCGGGCGACTGTCTGTGTGGAGTTTGCACATTCTCCCTGTGTCTGCGTGGGTTTCCTCTGGGTGCTCCGGTTTCCTCCCACAGTCCAAAGATGTGTGGGCTAGGTGGGTTGGCCATGCTAAGTTGCCCGTAGTGTTCAGGGATATGTAGATTAGGTAGATTATAGGGGGACTGGTCTGGGTGGGATGCTCTGAGGTTCATTGTGGACTTGTTGGTCCAAAGGGCCTGTTTCCACACTGTAGGGATTCTATGATATTCTATGATGATGATAAACTACAAGAACAGGGAGGTTATATTGGAACTGTATAAAATGCTGGTTAAGACACAACTGGAGTACTATAGAGGGGTCAGTAAACAGGTGACATAGAAGGCTAAGAGGAGACTAAGACCCAGAGGGTTGTGGAAGTCTGGGACTCACTGCCTGTAGGGGTAGTTGAGCTAGATACTTCCATAACAGTATTTTAATTCACTTTAATTGTTAGTATTTTAATTCACTTTCATTGCTATAGCCTCCAGGGCTATGTGTCAAGAGCTGGAAAATGGGATTTGTGTTGGTAGAACTGTTTTTACTGGTGTGAACATGATAGGCTGAATGGTCTCTTCCTGTGCTGCAAAGGTCGACGAGTTGAGAGCTGTTGATGAACTGGTTCATTTCTCAGGGCAATATTGTGACTAAACGGAGTCAACTGGCTGGTTTAACAGTTAAATAAAGTTTGGCAGTTACCTGTCAATCAATATTAACAGGTGCATTCTTTATGGAAACATCCTTACCAACTAATGTCCACTTCTCAATCAATCAGCACTGTTCTCTCATCCACAACAAATGTTGATTATCCAATTAAATTGGTAATCTTGCAAGACATCTTGATAGAGCAAGACAAAAGCTTTGCCAAAATGGTAATTTTCAACAGTACTCAGGTTCTGTGCTACTACGTGACTATTCTTTGCTCTGCTATGTTGTACAGTGGTTTTGATATGCATTGAATTATTGGTGCTCCCAAATGATAAATTTGCATTGTTTTAATAACTCTTGCTGTGCCAGTCACGGCGGCTGTAAGATTTGAATCCAACAATAGACAATATTTTAGACCACATATTTGGTATTGTGCTGGCAGCTCTTCCATGCTGACATCAGTGGAGCCAATGAGTACAAGTCTGGAAAAAAGGTGCAGATGGAATCATTCTGTTGCTTTGGTGTCCTGTAGAATGCCAATGTTAAATCTTCTCCTGGATTTGCTTGATGATCTTCAGTGTTTAGGTGCTAAATGGAGCTCATGATTCAACATACAATCCTGTAGTCTATCTAGTAGTCAGTAGCACACCACATGGCTTGGGTGACTTATGCATTCTTCTTGTCCTGTGTCTCGATAATCATATAGTGCAAGATGTACCATGTTTGGATCAGGGATATTTTCTGGTGTCTTCTATTCCTCTTTCTGACAAAGAAGTCTATTTGTGATGGTCCACTGCATTTGGTGAGGAGGAGTAAAAGACCATTGGCATTTGATTTCCCCATTTCTTCTTTCTTAATGATGCCCTTCCAGAAGGTGTAGTTGTTTTCAACTTTGACATTAAAATCTCCCAGTAGGATTAATTTGTCTTGTCTTGGCACGGTTGCATGTACAGAATCAAAGTCTGCATAAAGACCCTTTTGGCTTTGCCAGTAGAATTAGATTTGGGAGCATAGTGCACTTGATTATGACCTATAGGTTGTCACCAAGCCAAAGATGTAGCGTCATGAGCTGTTTGTTAATTCCAATACTGACCTGCACAAAAGGTGCTGCCTCTTTCAGGCCACCAAGACTATCTATGTCACAAGCAAATGTTTCCTCCCTCTCTATGTTGAGTATAGTAAAACTCCTCTCGAGACAATACAGTTAACTGTGATCACTGGAAGGGGGAGAATCTTCTCAAGCAGACGTCAACAGTGTCAAACAAAACCATCAATACAATGCCTTGAGAGCCTGAGAGATAAAAGCATCATTTAGGAATGTTGCCAACACTTTCTGGAATACAAAAGGCTGTCCAACAGATGGATAAATGATAAAGCTGGTGGTCTGGAAGAAGGCCTCCTCTTATTCCTCGACAACAAGGTGCAGGGCTGGATGAACACAGCAGGCCAAGCAGCATCATAGGAGCAGAAAGGCTGATGTTTCGGGCCTAGACCCTTCATCAGAAAAGGGTTAGCCTTACCTGTTTTACTGAACAAATTACCAGCCACTGCAGGCTCTGTAGGATGTTAAAATATCTGGTCAATTTGGATAATGGGATGTTAGGTTTATGAGACTTTTTTTTAATAATCCAGTGGAACTACTACCTTGTATGTCCCACAGTGTGGAAGCAGGCCATTCAACCCATCAAGTCCACACCACACTGTCATGATTTTGACTACACACTGCCATGATTCTATGTTTAACAGAATAAATTTTCCCTTCACTCTGTTGAAAACCATTTCAAATGCTACTTATTTTTGTTTTATGTCAATGTTTGCTAATATAGTTGCTCATTGTATTTTCCCAATTTCTATTTGCAGTCCCTTGAAACCAACTTTACTCTATTCCATTAACCAGCTCTTTGTGCTTCTTTATCATCATCTTATAGCACATTATTTTATCATTACTATTGCAAAGGTGTTTCCTTCCCTTCACTACTGCTGGTGACCTGTGGCCTCAATTGTGGCTATCCAATCATAGTGAATTCTGTCTCCTTTGTGGATGTAAGGATAAGTGATGGCTTTTATCCTTTGCTCATTGACTCCATCTTGTCTGATTATCAACAAAACAACATTATTGTACAATGAGGGATGCTCAGCAGTGACTGTGGTTTAAGGTTCTTGAGTAGATTTGTAGCTTGGGTTGTGGATGCTGTGGTTGGTTAGCTTGCTGAGCTAGTTCATTCATTTACAGACATTTCATTACCCTGCTGGGTAACATCATCAGTGCAGTCTCCGATGAAGCGCTGTTGTGTTTTCCCGCCTAGTTTTTAAACTCTGGGGTCCGTTAGAATTGGTTACCTCATTTCCGGTTTTTCTTTGCAGTGGTGTATATATATAGGGTCTAATTCTATGCATTTATTGATGGCCTTCTTGGTGGAGAACCAAGCCTCTAGAAATTCCTGTGCTTGTTCTCTGTTTGGCCTGTCCTAGGATCTTAATGTTGTCCCAATTGAACTGATAGTTCTCCTTATACGTGTGAATCCGTGTGTCCTGGTGATGTCTTTTTGTCGCTAGTTGGTGTTCGTGAATTCTTGTGGCCAGTTTCCTTCCTGTCTATCTAATGTAATGTTTGTCGCAGTCTTTGTATGGGATCCTGTATATCACATTGGTTCTGTCCATAACGGGTAAGGGGTCTTTGGTTCGAGATAGCAGTTGGCATACGGTTGATGTAGGTTTATGTGCCACTCTGATGCCCAATGGTCGTAGGAGTCTTGTGGACAGTTTGGATATGTTTTTGATGTATGGTAATGTGACGCGTGTGTCAGAATGTATTGCATCTTCCTGTTGTTTGTGTGATAGGCATCGTCGGACCCAGCTGTTCAGGTATCCGTTGTCCTTAAATACTTGGTAGAGGTATTAATCTTCGATTTGGCGGTAGTTCTGGGTTTCTGGAGTGTGTTGTCGCTCACTTAAGTAGTGTTTTTACGTAATTCTGTTTGTGGGTGTTGGGGTGTTACTGTTGAAATTCAGGACTTGATTCATGTGTGTGGCCTTTCTGTGTACCTTTATCAGAAACTCCCTGCGCCCTACAATAATGTTGAGGAATGGGAGCTGTTCATTCTTTTCTTCTTCCCTGGTGAATTTGATGCCGGTGCGAGTGTTGTTTATAAGTTGGTGTGTCTCCTCTAGTTTAGTCCATTTGATGATGACGAAAATGTCATCCACGTATCAGGTTCATAGTTTAGGGTGGATCTGCAGAAGGGCTATGCTTTCAAGTCTCCGCATCACCGCTTCTGCTATTAGTCCGGAGATAGGTAACCTCATGGGTGTCCCGTTGATTTGTTCACAGATTTGGCCATTAAAGGTAAAGTGGGTCATGAGGCATAAGTCCAGTAACTTCAGCATGTTGTCTGTGGAGATGGTGTCATTCGGGTCTTGTTCTTTTAGCAGTGTTGCTAATGTTTCTCTTGCCAGTGGTATGTCTATCGATGTGAATAGGGCAGTAACGTCAAAGGACACCATGGTCTTGTCCTTGTCTATTCTCATGTCTTTGAGGGAACTAAGGAACTCCCGGGCTGAGTGGATTGAGTTGGGTGACTTGCCGACAAGGTGCTTTAGTCTTCTTTGTAACTCCTTGGCTAACCTATGTGTTGGTTTGCCTGGGAGAGAGACTATGGGTCTGAGGGATACTTCCGGTTTGTGTACCTTTGGGACTTTGCGGTTGTGACTGTGGTGTAATCTGTTTGGATAACGTGGCTAACTGTGGTTGAGGAATTGGGCTTGTTTTGAAGTTGTGAGATGAGGCTGTGAGGCTTCCAACAGTTTTCAATGTGTGAGGGTCAAGTAAATTTAAGAATGTCAGGTTTGAGTTGAGACTGCTAGAGATAGTTCTTCAACAGGTGATGGGAATGTAGTATATTGAGCAATGTGTGAAGCTAGTGGAACAGTTTGTGGAATATAGCATTTGCAGATGCATTTACTGACCTTACCTGCTTGTGTGATCACCTTGAGCTTCCTCCTGCACTGCATCCAAACCCTCGAGGCTACATTTCTGGTATTGATCTCCACAACCAGCTGCTGCCACTGACTCTCAAATGCTCATCTGTGGGCTTCCTGGCACATTGCCAATAAATAACACTTCTTAATCAGCATTTCCTCGACTAAAGCCTTTAGTGTAGAGTCAGTAAGTCTCAGAGATCCCTCTCTGATACATTGTCCCATTTTGCATGCTTCAAGCAGGGTAGGGTAGCTTTACATAATTCTGGCATTTTGACTCCTACTGAAGTAGGTAGCGCTCAACTCAGCACTGTCTGCACACAGAACCTATTTAGATATGCAAGCAGTAAGTTTGTATATTGCCTGTGGTGGAAGCAAAGGGTATGAGTTAATCACAGTTTTTGGTCTTATTGAATTTCACAGCCAATATTTCAGTACTATTGAATCATAAAAACAGATTTGCCAAAAAAAAGTTCCGCTTTGGTTGAGTTGGTGTTTAGAAAGCAACTTTTATTTACAATTATGGAATGCCTGGAGCAGGAGACTGGAATGTATATACTTTGTTTTTATGCTTAGAGCAGACGTTGCATTTACACAGGACTTTGCTGCAAATGATACGGGCCAGGAATTTTAGAATGGCAGGGCTTCTCTTCTAGCCAGCTAAAGAAACATATTGCTGCTGATACTGACCCCTTTTTTTCATGGAGATGAGATTACCTTCCATTATTCAGGATTGGGTTGTGGTTCAGAGATTCCCAGCAGCGCCAGAAGTAGCAGTGAGTCAGACTGGATACACAAGCAGTCACCAGAGACTAAGTCTCAGAACTCCAGGTTGTGAGCCAGGGTGTTTCTCAGGGTTGGATGGGAAGATGAGGTTTGAGGTTGTAGGCACCCACAATTCTGCAAACATTGTGGAGGCTGTTCATGAAGAGACCAGCAGGATGGGGTCTTGGGTGGAATTGATGAAGGGACAGACTTATTAGGTGTTGGAGTGTTGGGCAACTCCCAATTGGTGACAGAAGTTTGTTGAGGAAGGCAGCCCTGGCCCTTCACGCTTGAGCCTCACATGGGGACAATTTCCATGCCTCATCACTGCCTGGATTCCTCCTGTCAGCCTGAAAATTGAGGTTGGGTGGGAAATAGCCCTTAAGCTGTCATTAATCAGCCACATAAAGACATGAATTGGGATAAGGGTTGGCAGTCCGGCCTGCGACTCACTTGTCCCATGGTAAAATTGCAGGGAGGTCAGGACAAGCGGCAGGCTCATAGAAGTGCTGTTCCGGGAATTTTTTGGGGCCCCTTCCCTTCTGGCAAACCCACCAATGAAGGGACATGACATTTTACACATAATGCATGTGGTCTGGGAGCTCAAACTGCAATTGTTGTCAGCTTCTAACACCAATAAAGAATTCAGTTAGCCTATATGACTGGCCTGCAATGCCGAGTGACATCCAACAGAATAGTTCAATTCACACACTGCCTGAGGTCACCATGAATGTCCTGTCTTCTTGACCTTACACCTCATCTGAGCTGTGATAACTCTCAGGTTAAATTGACCACTGGCCATCTCTCTCTAATAACGCAGCAGTCCTCTGGGACTATGGTAACTACCGCTGCACCCATAATAGATTATATCCAGAAGTGAATGCATCACCGACCATGCTTAAAATAAAGCATCATTATTGTTTCAAATATTGATTTTACAGTCTAATTAGTCAAGTGTTATTTTAATAATTAATTGAATCCTGTATTGAGATCACCTTTTTCTCAACAGTTGTACAGGTTCTGCATCAATTCTGCTGTTGTCCTCAACCAAGTTGCCTTATGCCTTCCTACTGTTGAGGCAATGTTAACCTCTTTGCAAAAGTGCGGTTTCTACTCATTAAAAACGTTTCTTTGTAGTGAAGGTAAAGTATACTTAAACAGTCTCGCATATGTATTAATTCATTTATTTTTCTCTTCACTTATGTTTTTACTGAAGCCTTGCACTGAAATAAAATGATTATTTCTTTTACTGGAAAACGGACGCACTTAAATGATGCAGAATATCACGAGGCCATTGCCTCCCTGAGGTAGTTTTATTGAATGGTATCATCGCTATACTGTTAATCCAGAGACCCAGGTAATGTTCTGGGGGCCTTGGTTTGAATCCTGCCATGGCAGATGGCGGAACTTGAATTCAATAAATAACTGGAATTAAGAGTCTAATGATGACCGTGAATCATTTGTTGATTGTTGGAAAAATCCATCCGGTTCACTAATGTCCTTTGGGGAAGGAAACTGCCAACCTCACCTGATCTGACCTACATGTGACTCCAGACCCACAGCAATGTGGTTGACTCTTAACTTAGGGATGGGAAATAAATGTTGGCGTAGCCAGAAAAGCCCTCATCCTGTGAATAAATAAAAAAAATTATTATCCAAAGCATGATGTTTCATCATTTCTGTGAACGTCATGCAGAAGCAAACCTCACTTCAACTTTTATGACAATGTAATTGGTATTTTGTGTGATATTTGTAAGATAGATAGTCTTAGATGATGTAACCCCTATAATCCCCTTCTTTTACTGCCACCAAAGGGGTTCATTAAAGACTAGTCAGTGCCTTAGCAAAGTGATGCAATGGTTTGTGTGCCAGTGCAATGGGAAGTTTACATTTTACAGATCTGGCACTTCCACTTGATGTACTGCCCCTGCTGTTTGAATCAGGGTTTGAAAATGCTGCATGAATATTCCTTTACAATTGCCCTTCAAACAACTAATGAAGTCAGTTTTTCCATTTAAAGAAAAAGAGGCAAGAGGAAAATGCATAGTACATTACAATTGAACAGCAAGACACAAATTTCACTGTTGATTATATAAACTGCTGGTAAATCATATTTTCATCTTATTAATCAGATTTAATAAGTCCCTAGTTGTCTGATGTATTTGTTTTTTGGTGGAACATTTCATTTTCTTTCTCATTTCCTACAGTGTGTATGCTGGCCTTCTCTCAAGGTAGAAAGTAATAGACCCTAATTTAACATAATGACACTTTAAACATAAATAGTGATTGCATGTTCCACCAGGTTTATAAGAACTGTCTGCTTCACTGGAGTCAAATAAAATGCTTTCTACTGCCTGATGATTTTAATAATTATTTCTCATATACAAGATGCAATTATAATGTGACAAAATATTAAAGTTGAAGTGTACAGAATAAAATTCTCTCTTCCTTGAATATTGTATATTTAGAAGCGTAATTTACGAGAAGACTATACAGGCCAGCCCAACAGGAGTTAAACTCCGTATTTTCTATGGTATGTATTATCTGGTATCTCCTTCAAACAGCTCGGCTGACAAACTATAGGTTTGTCAGGACGGAATTCCACATTCTAACTTGCCTCACAGCACTTCCATGTTGAGAGAGCATTGCTACCTAAGTGGATGACTTCCAAATCTCGGACTCAAACTTCAGTTGCTTAGTGCCTATTTATTGTGTGCTATGGATGCCAGTTTAGGTTCAAAGCTTTGCATGTGGCACAGATATCAGCATCTCGCCTCCCGGTGTTGTCGTGGTGACCTCCCGACCTGGCCTTCTGCAGTGGGCACCTGTCGTGGCATGTTGCCGGCACAGTGTGGAGCCAGGGCCCGGTGCGGACTGGAAGCTAGGTGCCAGCGTGGTCTGTGGTACTGAACTTTTATTTCTGTAATGCTGGACATTTTATTTCTGTATTGTCTAAATCTTGTAAAGAAAGATGCTGTGCTAGCCACTTATCTAAGTCAGGGCTGTAATTGGCAATGCATAAACTTTTCATGATACTCATTGACTATATGTGACAATAAAGGCGATTATATTGTATTGTATTCTATTCTATTCTATTCTAGTGCAAGCCCCATTGATACTATTTTAGTGGGAATGTGAGCAACTGTGCAAAAACCTTCTGCTAAATGAATGCAGAGCAGGCGTGCCACATGGGCAATCAGCATATCACAGCGATTTGAAGGAGATGGGTAACTGAGGAGGGAAGGGTTAACTGTATCTTAACTCTAATATGTGAATAACTCTGTGTTGTGATGATGTCAGAACAGGCTGGAACTGGGGCTTGAATGTGTCGAGTCTAAGACATCCCCTGCCTCATCTTCTGTTGTTAACACTGTTGTACTTAATAAAGTTATTTCACCTACATGAGAGCTGACTTCACCTTTCAGTATGGTGCTCTTTGTGAATCAAGGACACCCAGGCAGAAGGCACAGCAGAAGAAAAGGAAGGGAAAGATCCAGATTTAGAAGAAGGAAAAGCTTCACAGCAGACTCAGAGAGAGAAGCTCTAAAGTCCGTCAGCCTACAGTGAGTCTACAGGAAAGATCCACAGTGCAGCAGAACTGCAAAAGAAACTCTTGAGGAAGGGAAGAGACATCTTGGTTTAAATTTGCAGAAGACTTTCTTAGAAAAGCAAGCCTTCATTAATTAAAGTTATCAACATTTTTATTATTATGGTAAACATGAGCTACAAATATTCAATTTCCATCATTCAATTTTAATACCTAAAATGGACCAAGGTGGGTGTAAACGGGGCCTTTAAAATGGATAAATACTTATCTAAAATGGCTGCTTTGATCACGTTGCATAATTAAGGCAACCCCATGAAACCACTGGTGTATGAGGATCAGTCTGAACAAAATAAGCATTGTTATGGAAGAGGATTGAAACACAGATCTGAATCTCCCAGGTGATTCATACCTTTCTGAAAATTATGCAGTGGGATGGAAGTCAACTGTAGATAATATATCTTGAAAAAAGACAAGGATCAGAATCCACCAAAAAACTGTATTTCAGGCACTTTTGAGCAGCAAGTCAAGAATGAAAAGTAAATATAATGCAATAATGTCTAGAAGTCTCTTTCAACCTCATAGTCAGTACGTGGTGAAAAGACGACTTGGGAAAACAGACATTCATCAAAAACTCAAGGTCGTTCTCATAATCAAAGACTCTAGGAACTTTAAACTGCAATTACATGATATCTGTAATAAACACCAACTACCACTCCCTTCCCTTCAATTTAATCTGTGTTTGCGTGAATGCTTGATGCCTTTAGTTGGTGTAATAGGTAATTCGGGACCACCTCATTGATGCAACAGTCAAGAAGGCACAACAATGCCTCTTCTTCCTCAGGAAGTGAGGGAAATTTGGCATGTCCATAAGGGCTATTGCCATAGAAACCGATCCATCTGGATACATCACAGCTTGGTATAGCAACTGCTCTGCCCAGGACTGTAAGAAACTACAGAGAGTTGTGAACACATCACGTAAGCAAAATTTCCATCCATTGACTTCATCTACACTTCCCATTGCCTCAGAAAGCCAACATCATAAAAGACTCCTCCTACCCTGGTTATAAACGCTTCCAGTCTATTCTGTCAGGCAGAAAATACAAAAGCTTAAACACACATGCCAACAGGTTCAAGAACAGCTTCCTCCCCCTCTGTTATTAGACTTCTGAATGGACCTCACAAATTTCAAATCCACTGTTGAGCTTGCTTTTGTGCACCTTCTTTTCAGCCATAACATTGTATTCTTTGTTCTGCTCAATCACTCTATGATCCTTGTATGGTATGAACAGCCTGTATTGCATGCAAAACAAAACTTGTCATTTGTACCTAGGTACGTGACAATAATAAATCAAATCGTCATCAATAAGCAACTGAGAGGAAGTCAAAAGAGGGGAATCAATTATCCCATCTCACATGGTTTTAACAAGCTATAGAATGATTATGATCCCTTGCACTTTTAACCATTCAATCTTTGAACCTTTAATAATTAGGACACCTAGATTTGTTGTTGGGCAGAATTCAGGCTCGGTTTCATGATCTCTTTCATTCCTCCAATATTCCTCAAATTAAACAGCAAGTCCCAGACCATTACAACCATATAAACTTTATGTTTGCAATAACATATGCAAATAACATATAACATATACAGGCAACTGGTCCTAAAGGCATTCAGTTCTCAAAGAAAGAAGTTCTGCTGGATCACATGGTGCTGCCGTAACGAGAATTCCCTGGGCAATAGTTGTTCCATTTATCCTTCATGGAATAAATCAGATATCCCACTGTGACACAAAGAAGAGACGACTCAAAGGTTTCCATGTTTTGAACTAGTCCATATGCCAGATTTAATGTAAAGAATAAAAACAGACATAAAAGTGATGATAGAATGTCTTACAAATCTGGTTATATCAACAGAGGATGATAGTAGAACAGTAACAATGAATGAGTGAATTGCAGAAACGCCCAAGGAAAAGTTAATAGATGTTTCAGATGTAACTCTACTCTATGTATCATTAAGGCCTGAATTACAAGATCACTAAAATGACACATGAAGAAAATAGTTCTGAAGAAGAGGATGGAGATATTAATGAATCTGAACAGATCATATTGATCACAAGGAATTTTAATCCTGTGATGAATGCATTACTCACAGAATCCTTTAAATATGTTGTTCATGTTCTTCAATAGTGTGTGGAATGAATTAGTTAAAATTTTATCTTGATTCACTAAGAAGTGGGGATTGACACAAGATACAGGAATATAACAGTATTGCTTGCTTTGATAGTACCTGAGGTCACTCAAGGGTGGTAAATCCATGTAAAACAGCTACAAAATTCTATTTTATGAGTACAAATGTACTGTCTGTTGAGATTTTATGCTACTGTGTAATCCTATATTGAAAAAGGCGCAAATAAAACTTAACATAGAACACATGTAGGCAGTCATTGTTGGGCAATGACAAGACATGTGGTTTACCCAGTCAGGACATTATTATACCCTTTAACACGACTTAATGTTTCTCATCAAAGTGTAAGACATGTATTAATAGTATCAGGTGATAAGAAGATGAAGGGAAAGAATGCCCTAAATTTTCATAAACAACTTGCCAATCACTGCTTAGCAGTAAAAACAAGTCCTGCTAAAAGATGCAGGAGGGTTGGTGAAGTGTACGCAAGATAAATAGGAGAAGTTAGTGAGAACTGTGAAATTTGAAGTAAGAAGTGTTAAAGGATGCTCTCAAACCCTATCATGGGCATTGGACTTTAATACACAGATTCCAGACAGCTTAAATAATGGGGCAAAGACAGAAAGATTTTCAAATTACTTTTATCGACCTGGCTACAAGATGAAGTGTTGCAGTACTATTAGTAAGTCAAGTAAAGATATTATAGATCAAAATTGAGGAGTTAATGGTTTAGTGGCATTATCAATTGACTATTAACCCAGAAACTCAGCTAATGTTCCTGTGGACCTAGGTTTGAATCTCACCAAGGCAGATGGTGGAATTTTAATTCAATAACTATCTCAAATAAAGAGTCTAATGTTGACCATGAAACCATTATTGACTGTTGGAAAAACCCATCTGACTCACTAATGTCCTTTCGGGAAGGATATCTGCCATCTTTGTCTGACCTACATGTGATTCCAGACCCATAGCAATGTGTCTGACTCTTAAGTACCCTCTGAAATGGCCTAGCAAACCACTTAGTTGTATCAATCACTATGAAATCTCAACTAAGAAATGAAACAGGAAGGATCACCTGGAATCAACCTAAGCACTGAAAACAACAATGGCAAAACTGTTGACACTGCAAAATTCCTTTCACTAACATTTATGGGCTAGTGCCAAAATTGGGAGAGCTGGTGGTAGAGTGGCATACAGTCAGGAGGGAGTTGTCCTGGGAGTCCTCAACATTGATTCCAGACCCCACAAAGCCTCATAGTTCCACATTGTGCATGACAGGACACCTCCTGCTGTACTCTGGGTGGGGGATTTCAATGTCCATCACCCAGAGTGGCTCAGCAGCAGCACTACTGACTAAGCTGATCCAGCCCTAAAGGACATAGCTGCTAGATTGGGTCTGTGGCTGGTGGTAAGAGAACCAACAAGCAGGAAAAACTTACTTGACGTCATCCTTATCAATCTGCCACAGATACATCAGTCCATGCCAACATCAGTAAGATTAACCACTGCACAGTTCTTGTGGAAATAAAGTCCTGCCTTCGTATTGAGAATACTCTCCACAGCCGTACCTAAAAATGAGGTGTCAACCCAGTTAAGCTACCAAACAGGACTATTTGCATGCCAACTGCATAAGCAATGGGTGATTAACAGAGCTAAGAGATCCCACAACTGATATATTAGATCTAAGTTCTGCAGTCCTGCCACATCCAGTCGTGAATGGTGGTGAATAATTAAACAATTCACTGGAGGAGGAGACTCCACAAATATCTCCATCCTTGATGATGGAAGAAAACAACATATTATGCAAAAGATAAGGCTGGAGCATTCACAGCAATCTTCATCCAGAAGTGCCAAGTGGGTGATCCATCTTGGCCTCCTCCAGTGGTCTCCAGCATTACAGATACTAGTCTTCAGCCAATTTGACTCACTCCACACGATATCAAGAAACAATTGGCGGCACTGGATACTGCAAAGGCTATGGTCCCCGACAACATTCCGGCAATAGTACTGAGGACTTATGCTCCAAAACTTGCTGCACACGTAGCCAAGGTCTTCCAGTACAGTTACAACACTGGTATCTACCTGACATTGCAGAAAATTGCCCAAGTATGTCCTGTGTATAAAAAGCAGGAAAACCCAACCTAGCTAATTACTGCCCCAACAATTTACACTTCATCACCAGTAAAGTGATGGTAGGTGTTATTGACAGTGCTGTCAAGCAGTACCTGCTCAGCAATAACCTGCTCAGTGACGCCCAGTTTGGATTCTGCCAGAACCAGTCAGCTCCTGACTTTATTACTGCCTTGGTTGAAACGTGGACAAAAGAACCAAATTTCAAAGGTGAGGTGGGAGTGACAGCCCTTCACATCAAAGCTGTATTTGACCGACTGTGGCTTCAAGGAATCCTTGCAAAATTCAGTGTCAATGGGAATTGTGGAAAAGCTCTCCGGTGGTTAGAGTCATATCTTGTACAGAGGAAGATGGTTGTAATTATTGAAGGTCAGTCATCTCAGCTCCAGGACATCTGCGCAGGAGTTCCTCAGGGTAGTGTCCTACACCTAACAATCCCAACTTCTCCATCAATGACCTTCCCTCCATCATTAAGTCAGAAGTGGGGGTTCGGCAATGATTGCACAATGTTCAGAACCACTTGTAACTCCTCAGATACTGAAACAGTCCGTGTTCAAATATCAAAAGTCCTGGAAAATATCCAAGCTTGAGCTGAAAAATGGCAAGCAACATTCGCGCTATACAAATGCCAGACAATGACCATCTCCAATAAGAGACAATTTAACTACTGCTCCTTGACATTCAGTGGCATTATTACTACTGAATACTCCACAATTAATATCCTAGGGGTTATGATTGACCAGAAATTCAAATGGACTCACTATATAAATACAGTAGTTATAAGAGCAGGTCAGACACTAGGAATACTTCAACAAGTAACTCACCTCCTGACTCCCGAAAGCCTGTCCACCATCTACAAGGCACAAGTCAGGTATGTGATGGAATACTGCTCACTTGCCAGGATGGTTGCAGCTCCAACAACACACAAAAAGCTTGACACCATCCAGGACAAAGCAGCCTGCTTGATTGACACGTCTTCTACAAACATGGACTTCCTCCACCACTGACACCTAGTTGCAACAGTGTGTACTGCCTAAAAAGCACACTGCAAAAATTCACCAAAGATCCTTAGACTGCACCTTCCAAAATCATGACCATTTCCATCTAGAAGGACAAGGACAGCAGATATGTGGGAATGCTACCCCTCCAAGCCCCTCACCACCCTGACTTGGAAATATATTGCCGTTCTTCAGTGATGCTGAGTCAAAACTCTGGAATTCCTTCCCTAATGGCATTGTGGGTCTACCTACAGCTTGTGAACTGCAGCAGTTCAAGAAGGCAGCTCACCACCACCTTTTCAAGAGCAACTAGGGATAGACAATAAATACTGGCCACCAGACACAGCCACATCCCACATGGGAATAAAATAATGGAAACATGAACAGGGAAGGCCAGTAAAGGTTTTGATACTAAACACATGAAAGATAGAGCAAGATGCTCCCAACATTGAGATAGGCCTGACCGGACTTCTCACCTGATTCAGCCACAAACTCATCAGTGTCTCTCAGACCCATATAAGATTCTGTCCATGGAGTCTATCCTTTTGTCAACCTCCATGGCTAAACCCTGTAACACTACATTTATGGACCATTGGGTTCTTTATTTTCCCTGGTGTTCCACATGTTTAATCTTCAATTGTAGCACTGACAGTCAACAAAAATATAGTTTCTTTTTAAGTTCGTAGTGAAGACTGGCTGAAATACATCCCAGCCTTGTATTTAGCTCAGCTGCCAGTCAAGAGCATGGATTTTCAGCAATGCTGGGCATACAAACAGAAATAACGGAAACAAGGAGGCAGCATGATGTTGCATGATGCCTGTCTTAACAGAAACCAGCGCGGGTGGATTTTGAATTGTGTAGCCATTTCCGAAAACATGAGCCATTCATATTTTAGTGGCAAAACTGATAGTCAGGACTTCTAATCCAGAGTGGTTTTACGTAATATTTGACTAGGCAAGTTCCAATAGATAGATCAATCTCAATCTCCAGTTATCAACTAGGCAGGCAGTAGTTTATGTGGTTACAACAAATGGCAATAAATGTTTGTTGATCCAGTACAATAACTTCCATTAAGATTCAGGACTGACTGTAACTGAAGCTAAGCTTTAATATATACCGATTTTTAAAAAAAACTCAAAAACTGGTAACTGCAGTACCGCAGTTCTACCATCAAGTGACAGGCAATCAATTTTATTGGTTTGCCTTTCCACAAAGTTTTTCTTCAAGTTATTCAAATTTGTAATCTTTTGTAAAAGGGTTTTTGGCAATGCTGAAGAGTACTCTCTGGGTTAAAACGAACTATCCAGGCAGTGATTGATCAACTGACAAAGTAGAGGAGTCCTAAAATCCCTTAGGGGTTCCATCTGTCTCCTGATGTAACTCCAGTAGACCAGCAAAACCTCAACGACAATTGTACAAGTGTCTACCATTTATGAAGATTTTCCTTGACATCATTGTAAAGTCAGAAATTCTGCTATATACTGCAAAGCAAGTGATGGCTATGTTGCAAATAGGGCCATTTTTTCAAGGGGCCTAAAGGACCATTGGCCAGGTGGGGGATGGGACCTTTGTCAACACATTTCCAAACCAATCAATGGAGGCCAGAGTTCATAACAGCCATCGTCAGGAAGGGTTGAACATGTGACCAGAGAGATGCTCAAATCTCTCTAACCCATCATTCCAGCAGTTCTGCACCACAGGGGACTAGCAAGCATGATTAAAGCAGTTTACATCTCAAGAATTACACCTTTGCTGCCTGAAAATTGATCTTCCACCAATAGATCAAAGAACGAAGCACATGCAAATGGAAAATTAGATTCCAAGTGTTCTTTTGGTTTCAATTTCTTTCCCAGTTTCCATTACTGAGCTGGTCAGCGAATCATTTTTCTTGGCTGAGACAGTCCAGGGACTCAACATCCAGCTGTCTGTAGAAAGGCTTTAAACTCTTTTCAGTTTTGTACCAAAAATTGTGGAATGCTTTTCCTATCCGCAATGATTTATTTTCCTATTTCAGACCCTGGGGATCCCTTCTGCACATCTGATTTGTATTGCACTTGGCAGAGGAGAGCGCTATGCTGTTTTGATGTGAAGATATTTCTTTACACAGGTATGGATCTTGGTGCTCACACTGAGAATAGTAAGTAAGAAAATAAAGTAAGTAAATAAATGAACCGGAAAAAAGTTAACCAAAACACCCTGAAAAGGCAAAATTAGGTTTGGCTGGACTTTCTGAAAAATGTGAGTCATTTATTTGAAGCAGGGAAGCTATATTGTGGGGTGTGTAACATCATTTTCAGTGCAGCCAAGTGTTCCGTGACCTGGATGAATTCATGTCAACTATGGCTTGCCTGCAGTGAAATTAAACAAAAGAGTAAATGCATCAGAAAGAAATTTTAAAATAATCTTCTGTCTCTTCAACTTCTAGTTATTGTGCTGCACTGATTAATATGCTGTTTGTAATTTCAGTGGAGGTTTTCCACATAATGACATTTCTTCAACACAGAAGTTTGTTGGATTCTTGGTGCTGAATCAACACTGACTGTTTTACTCGCTCAGCTAGGTGGATAGGCTCTGTGAAATTTCAACTCAGGCACATCACTACAGTCTGTTTGTTCATTTGACTCCAGCTTCCCTTGTACGTGAATTCAGTTTCCTGACATATTTCTGATAAGAAGCAGATTGTGAAGTTTATGAGACAGGAGAAGAAATAGAGAAACAAATCTTATGAGAGACAAAGGAAGGCAGTCAAATATATAAGAAGCAGAACATGACATAGAGGTGAAAAGGAGTTATAGAAATGAACAAAATAGATGAGACAGGATTAACAGATTAACTCAAAGGTCCTGTGATGTGGTGTTAATGTAGCAGTAAGGACTAATTACAAGGATATTCACATGACATCTGAGGTCTACAAAGGGTTTTGGCATGCTCACATATTGAATTCTCAGTGGATTTTTGTGTTCAGTAGCTTTATGTGTGAAGTGAAATAGGCTTGATTGTATCATACAACTCAGTGAAATAATAAACCAAAGTAAAACATGATGGACTTGTCTCTTCAGGAATTACATTTGCACAGGCCATCATTTTCCATATCCTTCAATCAATTATTCAACTTTACCTGCCCTTCTTACTCAGTTTTGCCACAAATGCTTCCATTATGTTTTCCTCTGCACTTCAGTTATCAAGTATGCCTATCCCATCCTTTGCATTATTTTCCTTTCTTTTCCATTCAAGTTTGCTTATTTTTATTTGCCATATCACCCTATTACTTTCCTCCCTTTGTACTTTTGTTTGTTTCACTTAGTATCTCCTGCAATATTCATCTGGTTAATTCCATCTCATTGCTTTTTTAAAGTTTTCGACAGCTCCTGAAATCTTTCTGTTCGCTTCTCTTTCTACTTCCTATCATTTTGATTCCAATCAATTAATTGCTTTTTTTACTCTTGTAATCAAAAGATGGAAAATTGGATTCTACAAACAAAAGATGCATAAATAGATTTCCTCAAGATGCATTTTTATTTTCTTCGTTGAAATCTCTAAGATGCTCCAAAGCAGGAAACTGATATAAGACTCTCCTTCTTAAATAGATGTTAAAGAGTTTAAAGAAATGCCTCAAAACCCAAAAGTAATGTTACTCATCCAATGCCTGACATAATAGTTGACACAGGCTTGTCCTTAGTACCTACAATTTATAAAAAATATTCTCAACTATGCACAGAAACTACTTGCACTTAAGGGGGAGAAAAAAGCACAGCCTGCTTCTTACCAGAGTTACTAATCAAATATTGAGCTGCCTGCTATATCCTCTCTTTCTCCCCCACTTCCCACCCTTCAATATGCAATGCTGTTTTTTTCTCTTCTTTCAGCTACTGCCAGCAAGTCATTGAGTGCTTTCATACTTCTGTTCCAGGAACATAACCAGCAGCTTGGGGAATGAGGAGTATGAATTACACCCAAAGGACACTAGTAGGAAATTAAAAAAGATTTCTTTTTGCTTTTGCATGCACTGACTCTCTGCATAAACAGTTTTTCTTGGCTTGTATTTATGTTCCATGGACAAATTTGTTGAGTTTGCATGTGGTTGATCAACTTCAGTTTTTCAAACACATTTTCATAGTAATGAAATGTAACAGAGCTGGCTGTGTTACTCATACTGACATAACAAAAATCCTTGACTTCATTATTTTATTCACATTGCTCCACAGTTTATTTCCAGATATATAAATTATGTTGCAGTGATCTCTGGCAAGTGGGCGACACAGTTGTAAAGAGTCTTACTTTATTATGCAACAATGGATATGCGGAATTGATCATATCGGTACAAAACAGTGCACTAGCAATCAATTTATATTACCAGCTAATACTTTATACCACACGCACAGTTTATCTTTTGTCTAAAGGACTGGTTAAAATGTGTCCTGTATACCACTAGATTAAAAAACGAATTTTATGAAATCGTAAAGAGTACTTTGCAGACAAAGATCATCACTTATAAACAAAGGCTAGTCTGTCTATAAATGAATTGAATATACCAAGCATAAATGCAAACAGCCGTTCTTGGCTGTAGCAATGAGCTATTGCTCACCAGGATTCCTAAGGTGTTTTTGGTTGAAAGCATACTTTCAAGCATTGATCGAACCCAGGAATAAAGGGTTTACTGCAATAGCCTCCAAGCTATAATCAATCGCAAATTATGGGATTCTGACAACTTTTAAAAGAGGAGTGGGGCAGTCAAAATTCAATTTTGATAATTATGTAAAATGAGTATGAGCAGATTGCTTTCCTGCAATACATCTCATTCAATAAAAACCAAAAAAAAACTGTAGAAGCTGTAAATCA
>NC_063340.1:39609180-39640060 GCF_021869965.1 Rhincodon typus | reverse complement strand
CCTCCACAGATGCTGCCAGACCTGCTGAGCTTTTCCAGCAACATCTCATTCAATTTTCCTTAACATTAGCACTTATGGAAAATAAAATGATTTGGGTGGCATAACAGATAACTACTTGACAATTGCCTATTTTGCTTATTCACCAAAGTTGATGTCCATGGAAATCTGTTCCTTTCATCTGTTTACAATATTGGACATCCATCATTGATGCTGATTAGGGTGTGAAAGTGAAACCTATTTGTATCAACTGACAAATCATCTCACTTCTTCTTCTTTGCTTTTCACAAGTAACTTGGCAAGATTCTCAATGGGCACCGGCCAGTTTAAGGTCAATATTGCTAGTTAAATGTCTTGTTAATGCCACAACTCACCTCATTAATATTCAGCCTCCCATCTTACCAAACTTTCTAAACAAGCTGGATGTTAGGACAACACAAAAAAAAACCAGATCATGTACCTGGTTGATTCAGATGCACTCTGAATGGTCTCCATGTTGGACACTCAGTAACATAATTTCAGGCACACTGTAAAGAATTGCTACGAAGAGTGGGAGTCAGGAGCACCTTGGCTTCAAATGGGGCAGTATTTGACCGCATCAGACATGTGCTCCTCATGTGGCCAGGACCTGGCTGGGAAAGATAGGCAAGCATGGGGTGCATGTGGATGCATTGGGTGGGAACTTGAGGAAATGTGAAGCCTGTGGGGTTAATGGGATGGGCTGGTAGGTAAGGGATGTGGATATTTGGGAGTTCCCTAATATGGTCAAGCTGAGTTTGGAATATGCTAACTGGGGAGAACTTATTGTCGCATTCCACCATGAAGCAAGTCAAAAGAGTGCAATAGGAAGAAAATTAGATC
Organism: Rhincodon typus; assembly: GCF_021869965.1. Lineage (NCBI taxonomy): Eukaryota > Metazoa > Chordata > Chondrichthyes > Orectolobiformes > Rhincodontidae > Rhincodon > Rhincodon typus. Next base: position 39,639,202 of record NC_063340.1, on the reverse strand, counting down.
GATGACAATAGATGATATGGCTGCTAGTGTTAGTACATGAGGGAAAAGTTGGTGAGATGTACCAAAGGGATGAAGGACACAGCACGGGCAGGGTTTGTGGTGTGGAAGTCTAAGAGTGGAGGGCAGGTGAGGAAAGGTATAAAGGCAACAGTGAGAGTGGTAGGGAATGAGTCTTGGTGGGAGCTGTGCACTGTGGCACTGATGGATTGAGTGTGAGGTGGCAAACAGAAGGGTGTGGCCCTCTCACAGAGTGGAGAACACCATTGATCTTCTCTCCTCATTGTTGGCTGATCTTCTGCACTGATCTGGTGGAGACCTCAGATCAGGCTGGCAAAGTCTCTAGCGCAGTATCCTCTGGTTGTCATATGGAAAGAGGACACCTTTTTGTTGCATCATCCCACCTATCAACCCTTCCAGATCCCTGTCAGAGAAACCATCTTCTCCTTCTCTGACAACTTGTATTCATGCCCTTGACCGAGCAGGGCAGCTTTGCAATGCCAATATTTGTCCGGGTATACAGCAATGTTTTAAAGATGGCCCCATGTTACGTTCCAGAAATAAGGTGGAGCATATACAGGCCACCACTTAATGTCACTCATTTTATGCCAGCATCCAAGATTAATGTTACTCCATTATATCCAGTTTTGGTCCCATTGTATGGTGGGTCATTTCTAGCCTCAGTGAGGTGCTTCCAGGATAATCACTAAACCAACCGTAACATTGGACCTGACCCTGGCCTTACCCAGTTAGCTCATGCAATGAATGCTGTTTCTGCAAACCTTCAAGCCAAAGAATTTTCTGATAGGTTGAGACATTATCTGAAAATTAAGTTGAATGTCAGATGGCATGTGCATGGTCAATTTGACTTACTAGACACCATTTGATTTTATAAAGGATCAGAGAAGAAACTTCCAAATCTTTTCCTATAATTGGACTTTTTTTTAAAGGCAGTAGCCCCGACTGAAAGATTACATGTATGCCAGTGAATAATAATGTCCAACCATATTAATCAGACCTTATGGTAATGTGAGGCAGGCTTAATGGACCAGGTTTTCTGTATTGTTTATTTAAATGCAAGTCTAATCCAAATACTTGCACTGAATCATAATCCTTAAATTGGCATTAGGTTCTGGCAAAAATGTATTATCTCTAATGTGAAACTGAGCACTAATAATGCAATAATGAATCTACTGAAATATTAGAAAGTATTACTGATGTAACGGTGATCATAAACTACCAAATGAAACAATCAATCCTTTAAATTTACCCAAAAACAAACACATTGGCATGAATTTTAACACTCACAGTGGGGATGCCAGCAGTTCATTGGAGACCTGAATCTTTGAACATTAGGTTAATCAGGGACTTTTCAAATGATCTGTAGCTTCAGCATCCCAGTTCCAGTGTTCCTGAACAATTAGAGAATTGTGTGCTGACCACCCTCAACTAATCTTTTGAAGCTTCTTTGTTTGAAGTGATCTTGCAAAGGTCAGAATAGAACCATTCTGTAACTGCATAAAAAGAAACAGGTTCCTGAGTGCTAGAGACAAGGCTCCATGATCCACTGATGTGTCTGGGAATCGTGTAGAGGGCTATAAGGGCCAGTAGAGAGATTGTGCTCCCAGTGGATGGTAAGAAAACCAGACTGGTACAACTGGAAGTGGTAGAGGAAGCGGGCAGAAGGAATATAGTCCCTTGCTCCTGGAAACAGAGCATCCAGAGATTCAATGGCCTCATTTGGACAAGAAATGTGTCTGACATGCCACACTGATGTGCCAATCTCCTCATTCTATCTTCTCCAGATTTTGCCTGCACTAAATTCTGAGATCAACACACATTGTCTGAGTACCCTTCCCACTTGTTCAAATGGCCTTCAGACTGCCTGCTGACGCACCACTGCAGCATATGCCAGTCCTTTTGATGATTATTTCAGTACAACAGAGTTTATCATATTCTCGGTGGGAAAAATAATAATAAATGTTGTCTGTTGACTTCAGAAGCCAAGAAAATTAGAAGACAAATAAAGTTCCTTAGCTTCTGAAATATTTGTAGTAATAGAAGCTGTTGATACAAAAATGTATGCGTCCATTATTCTAAAGTAAATCCTATACAAGAGGCAATCTGAGAAAAGTTTGCCCATTAAAATTTAGTGCTACATTTGCAATTGTTGGAAACATTAATTTTTATTTAATTTCTTCAGAATATTTTGTCTGTCAGTCTTGAGACTTCATCAACATTGGAAATACAAACTCTGTGATTCGGGGATCAGTTTTGCTGTATTTACCACATTGAAGAGTGTAGTAGTAAAGCAGCAAGTTAAAACCAAGAGTGCAATATAACTACAAATTAGAAAAGCCAATTGACTCATTCTAATTCATCCATCCAGAGAAACCTTTCCAAAAGTTCCCATTTTAATTAATTCAATTGCTTGTGTAATGATTCCAAGGATTTTGTCCCCAATAGAATACCTTGACATCTGTACTGTACTTGGATCACTTATTGTGAGACTAAAGAATTCCTGATATCATTCTTAAATTTACCTTCCATTACTTTCTGCACCTCTGTGCTATTTTCAGAGTTTAATTTTAATTAATGTTATAGATTTTTCTCTCCTGTTTTGTAACTATTGCTGAGAAAATGTGTGTTATGTCAAATCATTCATCGTGCACTCATCAGGACCAAAGCCACAAGATGGAAAGCTTTGACAAAATGCGTGTCTTTTCAGCAATACATACGTTCTGCACTACCGAACGATTGTTTCTTCAACATTTTCTATTCCAGTATTCAGTTACCCAGATGTTACAGACCTAGGGCAGAATTGTATTAGTCCTTTAGAGATGGTTGAGAAATCTGCAGAATGATAAAAACAGGAAGGAAAGCATTGAGAATGAATCCCAATGACTATTACATGTCATAACATATTAGTAAGGGCTTGATTTTCAATTCAGGATCAGGAACAACGTTCCCAGATAGTTTCTGAATCCCAGCCCTCCACTGCAACTTTGTCACTAATATAATGAAATCCTCAAACAGTTGTAAATTTAGAATAGAATAGCCATTATTGTCACATGTACTCAACGTGTATAGTGAAACATATATACATTGCCATTTACAGCACCGACTTAGATACAAAAGTATCTAGGCACAGCTTCTTTTCACCAGATGTGAATATATGTGTGGAGATTACACATTCTCCCAGTGTCTGCATGGGTTTCCTCCGGTTTCCTCCCACAGTCCAAAGATGTGCATGTTAGATGGATTGGCCATGCCAAATTGCCCATCGTATTCAGGGATGTGTAGGTTAGGTGGATTAGCCATGGGAAATACAGGGATAGGGTAGGGGAGTGAGTCTGGATGGGATGCTCTTCGGAGAATTGTGTGGGCATGTTGGGCTGAATGGCCTGTTCCCACACTGTAGGGATTCTGTGATAACACCTAATCTGTAGGGCTGAGCATCAACAGGAGGTAGAACCAACCTGCAAAGCCGAAGTAGCAAAGACAGCTAGCATGACAAAGCCTGCTACTGTCTTGCAGAGAAAGGAAACAGCGCTGAGGAGACAGGGTGGGATGGGCTAATGGCAGCAGCCACACCAGACATGACCAGACGATCAAATTGAAATGGAATGTGCAAGATCTAGTGGAAGATCCCCAGGTCCTCGTATCTTTCACCATTTGAAACAAATAACCTTTAATTTCTGCCTTTGTTAAACCCAATTGTTGTAGATATTTTCTAATCAATCTGCTATGAAACACAGCTGGAGTAGCTAAGGCTTGAACCCAGGCCACCTAGTCCAGAGGTAGGGACACTATCACTGCACCACAGGCACACCTCACAATGACTGTAAATTAATGTGCACTAAAGTATTCAGTTTCAGTAACTTACACATTGAAAATTGCCTTCTTATCTTCCCTCACCTGTTGACAACCTACTCAGGCATCTGCATAGACTGTTAAGTGAAGTTGAGCAAGTTCCAATTCTGCCGTAAAAAGTCCACTGTGTCCTGGATGTAGTGAGATTGTGATTATCAAATTGGGCCCTCAACTGTATCCTTCCAAAGTGGTCATTAAAATCCAGCCTCTTTGCCAAGAATTGCAGGACCTTGGCTGTCTGTCAGTCAGAGGCTACTGGCCAGTTAAGGAAAATAACTGGCCTACTGATACCCTTCTTACAATTGGGTAATTTGTCAGCATCGGAATGAACCCCTCTACCCTTATGTGGACAATGCACCAGCTTCATTGTGGTGGCTTCCTATAATCTTAATTGTTTACCAGCAGTGAAATTATCACTGCACTCCCACTATTAATCCACTTGGGATCATGATCTGCATTCAATCGGAGCAACAGGAATCACAGAATCCCATCAAAATTCTTTAGTCTACCTTTCAAATCTAGACTTATGACGCAGCATTTTATTTCATGGCTTGCTTTTTTCACTGCTTCAAGCCTCAATTATCTTCATTTTATCTTGACAACCAACCACTTGTTACATCATGGAGACAAATAGCTGAACCAAAACAGCCTTTCTACCTCTATATTCTCAACACTTTAAAATTAAAACCCTCAATGACCCTCAAAATCGACCTCAATTGTTCCTAACCAGATTTTTGAGTAACTAATTCCAGACCCTGCAAATAATCAATTTCAGACATTGGTTTGAATCTGAAACAAAAGACTGAGCAATCTATTAACCATATAGTAACCTTAGAAGAGCAAAAATTTAGCAATAAAGTAATCCAATTAGTCTACACTTTAATCAAAAAATTCTTGGTTTTCAGGCCATTCACACAAAAAAAAACAGTGAAGGGATAAATAAAATAACAATGCTGGCCAGATTGCTTAAGTCTGAGCATAACATCTGCTTGAGCATAACATCTTTTCCTGACTTGCTGGAACCAGTTCCCAGGTATTGACATCATTAACAGCCAACTTCTGCTATCTGTTTAAACATAACATTCTTTTCCAATGATGAAGCATCTACAGGATGTTTTTAATCAGGAACCAATCTGCAATTAACTTCCAGGTCTGGCTTCACAATTAAACAGAAGCCGAGGTTGTCGACTTGCTTGCCGAGCCGGCTAGTTCTTGTTCAGATGTTTCGTCACCATGCGAGGTGACATCATCAGTGGAGCATCTGATGAAACAGTGTTATTCTACTCCGCTTGGAATTTTTACTATTTGGTTCGTTATGGTGAGTAGTGTAATTTCAGGTTTTGATCTGTGTGGGTTTATATATCGGGTCCAATTCTATGTGATTGTTGATTGCATTACGGTTTGAGAGCCATGCCTTTAGGAATTCCCGTGCATGTCTGTGTTTAGCTTGGGTTACCATGGTTACCTTGTCCCAGTTGAACTGATGGCCTGCATTGTCTGAATGTACAGATATTAAGGAGAGGTCAGCATGCCAGTTTGCTACTAGCTGATGTTCATGTATTCTGATGGCTAGTTTCCTTCCTGTCTGTCCGATATAATGTTTGTGGCAGTCGTTGCATGGTATTTTGTAAACCACGTTCGTTCTGCATTGGGTCTTTAGTCCTTGTAAATGTTTGTTGTAGTGTGGCTGTGGGCTTGTGGGCCACCATGACTCCTAGTGGTCTTAGGAGTCTTGTTGTCAGTTCTGATCTGTTCTTGATGTAGGGCAGTGTGGTCAGTGTGTTAAGGTGTACTGTGTCCTCTAACTACCACCCCATGACATTCAATGGTGTTACCATCACTGAATAGCCCACTGTCAACACCTGGGGGTTATCATTGACCAGGGGCAGCACGGTGGCTCAGTGGTTAGCACTGTTGCCTCACAGCACCAGGGACCCGGGTTCGATTCCACCCTCGGGCGACTGCCTACGTGGAGTTTGCACATTCTCCCTGTGTCTGCATGCGTTTCGTCCAGGTGCTCCGGTTTCCTCCCACAATCCAAAGATGAGCAGGTTAGGTGGATTGGCCATGCTAAAATTGCCCATAGTGTTCAGGGATGTATAGATTAGGTGGGTTATAGGGGGATGGGTCTGGGTGGGATGCTCCAAGGGTTGGTGTGGACATGTTGGGCCAAAGGGCCTGTTTCCACATTGTAGGGATTCTATGAACTCTATGAACTGAACTGAAACTCAAATGGACTCACAACATAAATGCAATGGCTACAAGAGCAGGTCAGTGGCTAGGAACGCTGCGGCAAGTAACTCACCTCCTGACTTCCCAAAGCATGTCCAATATCTAAAAGGCACAAGTTAGAATACTCCCCACTTTCCTGGATGAATGCAGTCCCAACAGCACTCAAGAAGCTTGACTCCATCCAGGACAAAGCAGTCCATTTGATTGACACCACATTCATAAGTATTTACTCCCTCCACCACTGGCACTCAGTAGCAGCAGTGCGTACTATCTACAAGATCCACTGTAAAAAGCACCTAAGATCCTCAGACCGCAGCTTCCATACTCACAACCACTTCCATCTAGAAAGACAGGGGCAGCAGGTACATGGGAAAACCATCACCCTCAAGTTCCCTCCAAACTGCTCACTATCCTGACTTGAAAACACATTGCCATTCCTTCACTCGGTCAAATTCCTGTAATTCCCTCCCAAATGGCATTGTGGGTCAACGCAGAGCAGGTGGACTGCAGCATACCATCGCCTTCTCAACAGCAAATAGTGATTGGTAATAAATGCTGGCCAGCCACAATGCCCACATCCCATAAATGAATAAATTTTAAAAAATGAAATTGGAACCAAATTATTGAATTAGTTAGGATGTTGGCTGAGTAAAGGGAGATGGAGTAACATTAATGAGTAGGTTGGATGTAAAGAGTGGTGCCCTTTATCAAGTATCTATGTTACGCTCTCAACTATGTCATGTACTTGTTATCAATTTCAATAATGGGTTGGAAAGCTATATATTCAAGTCTATCATTAGTGTAAAATAGGCAGGATTGTAAACAACATAGACAGAAGGGTAAATTTAGAAGAATTTATAAATAGAAAGAAAGGGCAAAATATGCCAAATGGGTTTCACTATGGGTCTGTATGAAGTTAGTCACTTCAATTTGAAAAAAGAAGCAAATAGGATATTTTCTAAATATTGTTAAAGGAAGTAGAGGTCCTAAGTATGTGGATCATTAAAATGTCATAGACAGGTAAATGGGTTAATGAAGCAGGTCAATTTAATTTTGACTTGTGTATCAAGGCAAATAGAATACAAAAGGTTAGACTCCATGCTAGAACCATATTAAACCCTTGTTAGGCTACAAGTGAAAAACTGCAAATATCCTGACAACCACATCGTAGAAAGGATATGTTGGACTTGGAGGGAGTGCAGTGTAATTTCACTAGAATTATGCCTGTTGGAGAATCTATGATGATGGCACATAGGCTAAAATTAGATGAAGTCTTTCAGGAGTGTTACAAGGAAATATTTCTACAAAAAAAAATTGAAACTCTTTTCGACAAATGGCAATTGATGTTGGGTCAGTTGTGAACTTTAAGCCTGAGATTGAAACATTTCTGTTAACCAAAGGTATCAAGGCTTATGTTGGAAACAGTAGATTTATGGAGTTAGGTCACATGATCTCATTGAATGGTTAAACTGGGACAAAAGGCTAAAATGAAAAAACAATAAAGAACTGTGGACGCTGTAAATCAGAACAAAAACATAAATTGATGGAAAAGCTCAGCAGGTTTGGCAGCATCTGTTGTGAGAAAGCAGAATTAACCTTTGGGTTCAGTGAACCTTCTTCAGCACTGATAGTAGCTATCTTTGTTTCTGATTTCCAGCATCCATAGTTCTTTGGTTTTAGAATGACTCTGAGCTTCCAATGCTTGCCACGTGAACACACCACCATGTTCCCTGGTCAACATTTTTGTTTTGGAATTGCTACAATGCTTCAGCAAAGCTCAGTGCTAGCTAACAGAACAGCATCTCATTTTCTGCTTGGGAAGCCTTCTGGATCCAATATGGAGTTCAATAATTTTGGGGCCTGAGCACCTTCTCCCATGTCTTTACCAAAAACCCCACATACCAGGCCTTCTCATCGATTGACTGCTACTACAAACAACCCATTGTCAGCCACTAATTGTTGCCATTAGCAGCTATTTATTCTCCCAGGCTGACCTGTAACCCTTTCTTTTGTCTCTCCAACTGTTTCCCTGTCTCTCTGGGCTCCATCTCCACTTATTGTTTATTCCTCTCCACCTTCTTCCACCCATCTTTAGCATATATACCAACCATTTCCTAGCTACAATCAGCTCTGAAGAAGGGTCACTAGGCCCAAAATGTTAACTCTGCTTTGTCTCCATAGATGCTGACAAACCTATTGAGTTTCTCCAGCAATTTCTGTTTTTGTTTGCAACAAAGGGCTAATGTTCTACTCTTGTTCCAATGAGACACTGTTTTATGAAGTTGGTATACCATGAAATACACAAAATATCATTCTGCAGCAAAGGGAGAAGTTGTTTATAATCAGCCTTGTAAATTTGAGGCCAAGGGTGGCACTGTGACTCAGTGCTTAGTACATGCTGCCTCCCAGCACCAGGGACCCGGGTTCGATTCTACCCTTGGATGGCTGCCTGTGCAGAATCTGTACATTCTTCCCATGTCTGCATGTGTTTCCTCTGGGTGCTCCAGTTTCCTCCCACAGTCCAAAGATGTGCAGGTTAGGTGGATTGGCCATGGGAAATGCAGGGTCAGAGGGATATGGTAGGGGTATGGGACTGGGTGGGAGGCTCTTCACAGAGTCAGTATAGACTTGAAGGGCCAAATTGCCTGCTTCCATGCTGTAGTGATTCTACTCTATTCTATGAAAAGGGATGAAAGCACATTCTGTTTAATTGGAAGTTCAGGGCTGAACTTCAGCTTTCCTGGGTGTCTCTAAGTAGGTAATGGTGGTGCAGCTGCCTGTCATTTACCTGACTCGATTTTCTTTGCAGGTAGGCAGTAATGAGCTAGCCAATCCTCTAATGACCATTTAGTGCTGCAGCCAAGATTTACTTGCTTAATAATTTGAGTTCATTTTGCCGTTGAAGTGTGTCATGTATTGTGAGATAATTCATCTGAAATGGCTGGTTTTTTTAGTTCACTCTTTAAAATCTAAGATAAAGATCTGTTTTCTGTTTCAAAATATTGGCTTCCTTGTTGCCACGCTTTTTGGGGTAATTACTTTCATGTTACCATTCAAGATCAACATTATTAATAGGAACTTTCTATTTCCCGATGCCAACAGTGATCTGTGATCTAGGTCTTCAACCGTTACTACAAAATTTCTCTTTGTACATCACTTCAACGACCTGAAGTTGTCTAACTGTTTTGCCCCATAGCAATCTTTTCCTTGCATGCTCGGATATTCTATTCTTAGAAAATTTCAATTGTTTCATTGCACTTGAACATTTTAATACTGATAATTCCTGATTCTTGTTTGGCCTGAGTAAGTCAATCCTTTAATCTGATCCTGCTATTTTGAATTTTTTTTGGGCCTTCCTAAGCAGCCATGAAACGTCTACCTGGCTGAATGCTAATCTCTTAGGTCCAGCTTTGCCCCAGATCAGTAACAAATTTTCTTTCAGCCTTTAACATCAGCCCTGGGCATGTTAAAGTCTCACCAAGAATTTTTCAAAGTCTATTTATGGTGCTCACTGTCTTGGTCCCATCTTAGCTTCAATGTCAAAAATAACGTCCCTCAACTCAGCACCAGCCAAACTTTTCAACTTTGCTCAACATTTATTTTTCCCTGCGCAGGTTTCTACACTTCAGCCCCATTCCAATCCATATTCCATGTTTTTTCGCAGAACTAAAATTTGATTCCCAGCTCTCCAGTAATGCTTCCAGTAAAAGAAAGACATTTTATGCAATGGATTTTTTTTAGGATTTTAGTGGAGGTGATAGTAGTCTTTGCCACTGGTTGGAGATGAGTAATGCAGGAGGCCATGCCAGGAGTGGTAACAGACATACCTCAAAATTAATTGCCGACCTGGTGAAGGTATAATTCAGGTCTCCAGCATGCCAGAGGGAACAGCATGTGATGGATCAAAGAAATCCCAGAATCAAATGAAAAATGCATGCTTGGAAGAGGTTCTGGAGAATGACAGTGAGAGTAAAATGAAGAGCAATTGAGAAAATGGAATTGCTTGGCTGTAGTTATCACCTCCTAGGGAATTTTTGAGCAGTGTCATGAATAGATTGCAACTTTTAAAACAAGTCTCTTGCATAATCTCACCACCTGTCTATAAGCAGATTGTCATTTCAATCTCCCTTTTTCTTAAAATCAATACTTTGATGATGTCTACCATCCCTCTGATTCTAGGCTCTGAGTTTGTAAGGACCATTGTAACACTGTGGTAAAGTTAAACCAGAACTCAGGTCAATTTCACACATTCTTAGATGCAGAGGAAATCTCGCAACTCAAGCATATGTTCAAACAAAGAAAAGATAAAGGTTATGAATGAATGAAAGCATTATTACATTGGAACTCACTTAAATATGAAACAACCAAGGAATACCAGTTAATCAATGTCTTTGTTTTGAATGGTAGAGTCTAAAAGTCCAAAGTTGGACTTAGGTATGTGGAGTTCCTTGGTGGGGGTGGATTGATGGAGTAGCCAGAAGTTGAGTTGAGCAGTAGACTTTTCCCTGGATAAAAAGTTTTGAAAGCTTTCTAGACTCATAGAGTCATGCAACATAGAAACAGGATCTTTCGCCTAACTCGACAATGCCGACCAGGTTTCCAAAATGGAACAATTCCCATTTGCCTGCTATTGGTCCATGCCCTTCTAAATCCTTCCTATCCATGCTCCTATCCGAATGTCTTTTAAACATTGTGATTGTACTCACCTCTGCTGAAGATGTTATTCTGAAATGTAACTTCTGATTCACTGTTTTGATGAAAGGAGTGCAGGAGTACAGGTTGGTGGCTACTTTTGACAAATCAGAGAGTTTTCTTTTGTAGCCCAGCGTTAGGATTATTGATTATTGTCAGTGGATATAGATTTGAGTAACATTAGCTCCTTAACTGTCTTCTCTTTCCAAATTGTATTGCTAAAAGGACGGTTGGATTTAATACTGTGAATGCCAAGCCTACTAGGGGAGAAGAAGAAGTTACTATTGAGACAAAGACTTGTATTGCACATAAATAACTATCCATTGCTCATAAGTAGAAATTGATTAATATGCATTTTTATAAGTTAGGTGCAACTTGCAGTTCCATGGTGTAGGAGATTTGATTTAAGAACTACATGCTTGTAGTTTTAAAATTGTAGCCTTGTTGTTTCAGGTTTCTGCTACTTCCCACAAGGTGATGTTTATATCAAAAAAAGAATGATGGTGTCATGTTGACTTTCTTTTATTTTGGCATCAATTTGAAGAACAAAAATGGCAGACAAAAGTTTGGGTGGAGGGAATCCTTCTTAGTACTGAAAATAATAATAATTGTAAATCCGTATTTTCTTTAGAAAAGGGTACTTTTAGGACGATTTAACTGCCATTTTTGTTTGCAGACTCTCAGGTTTGTTAAAAGTGAGTGAGGGAGAAAGGTATAATATTTCCTGCCTTAGTAAAGGTCTGCAATATTTAGCCTTTCTTGCATTTGCACCTTCAGTCCGTGTATTTTTAATTTTAGAACACTGTTAGAAATTTTTCTTAAATTGAAATAATTTACATTTTAATCAGAAAGAAATTAGCTCTGACTTCTGGCTGGTCAGTGCCTATCTACAGATGCTGCTGTTTATACTCATAGAAGCTGATGCAGCTTTTTATCCTAATGCACAGATGTCCAGTTGATCTTCAATTAGTTTTTCAAGTATCTGCCACCAAGATCTTGGAACCTTTTCTTTGTAGACTGCTTGTGCTGTTAACCATAATGTGGATTTTCCTCTAGCTATGTACCCTTATCTAATGCAGCAATGCTTATAGGCTAAAATGGTATTGAAAGATCCAACAGGCATTTATTACAGTTCACCATATATACAAATATTACATTCATAAGCATACCAGTGCCTGGACTTGTAAGAGACTATTCAATTACAAAGAGCAGCATGCTTTCAATAGTGCCTCATGTTTGAAACAATCCAAGTAAGATGGGGCATGAGACCTTGATACCCTTAGGTCACACACACTGTGATATAGTGGTCATATCAAGAGATCTCTAAAGCTGTATTGACATACTGTGTCATTCAAAGCTATAATGGCATATTGATTGTGAGACAGAACAATTGACCTACGTAATGAACTAATTTTATCATTTTCATTCTTATGTTCACATCTCTCCATGGCCATACCCTTTCCTATTTCTATAAACCCCTCTAGTCCTATTTTTCTGCAATTCTATCCTCTTACGCATCCTTGGCTTCGTTTACTCCAAATAGGGATTCTATGATTCTATGATATCATTATTCTAAAGTATTAACTCTGTTTCTCTCTTCAGATACTGCTGAGTGTTTCCAAAAGTTTTCATTTCCATTTCTTCACTCCTGCATTGACATCAGTGCTTTCAAATGTCTAGACTTTAAATTCTGAAACTATGTTCCTAAACCTCCCTGCCTGTTTACCTCTCTCTACTCTATCAAGAAGTTGTAATAAGACTAAGATTAGCTTGATTAAGATTGGTCACCCATCTCAAAATCTTCTTACAAGGTTTGATGTCAAACTGTGTCTTTTAATCCTCCTGTGAAGCAACTTAGAATATTTCATTCTGTTAATTCTGCCCTATTAATGCAAGTTATTGCTGTTTTCTGTATGTTAAATTGCTGCTGTGGTTGACATTTTTGCTTATAACTCTTGCAAATCTTCAAAAGAAATCTTAGAACAAAATTTGCTGTCAAAGTAGTAGAATGGCTGTACAATTCGGAATGGTTACACGAGTAGCGGTTTGGACACACCGGCAGCAGTGTGACTTAAGCAATGATTTGTGTAGGAATGCCACAAGATAAAGATAAATTCCAAATTAAACTCAGAAATCAAAAATTTGCTATCAGAGATCTTCACTTTGATATGATATTCATCCAAGATGGTAGCTGCAGAGTAACAGCCTTCAGGCTTTCTTCCATCCATTTCACTTTTTCTTTTTCTTCTTTTCTTGCTGCTTTTCTTTTCTCTATAGTTCTCTCTTACCCTTTGCCCTTGGAGAGCTCAGCTGCAGTGGAACACATCGGCGACAGCAGGGAATGTGGGCCTAGCAACATGAGATGGCGCTGGAGCATGGTGACTTCGATGTTGGTGGGCCCAATGTAGAACTCAAGGTGGTGGTGGCAGCGGCAACATCGGCATTGATGGCAGCACTGGTTCAAAGTGTTACACTCTTGTAATTGATCAGGAAGGTTGTAGACTTTGATACTTCAATTAGTGAGGTGGGCTCAGCGGTGAGTGATGGTGCCAGAGCGTTGGCGACTTTTACGTTGTTGGATCTGGGGTAGGCAGCAATGAGGCAAAGGACTCAAGGTGGTGGCATCGGCGGCAGCTGCAGCAGTGGTGGTACTGTGGTGCTGATGGGTCCAGCGCAGTTGGAGTTGGTGAGCCCGCCCCAAGGCTCATGGTGGAGGCGATGGCGAGGCTGATCAAGAGACATTTTCTTTTTCTTTGCTTTCTGTTTCTTTAATTTCAACTCTTGTTTTTAATTCTGACTATTGTATTCTACGATGGTGTCGAGAGTGTCGACTTTGTAAACTTTTCACTGCACTCCTGTACTCTTGTACTTAGTACACGTGACAATAAAATCCACTCTTATCTGAAATCTAATGTAATCTAATCTAGCTTGGAAAAAGACATCTTTCCACTTACATTCCCAGTCAAGTGCACTGAATGGCCCAAAGTATGGTCCACTTTTAAGATAGTGAATGGTCCACTTACATGATAGAAAGTAAACTTGTCACAGAAAGCTAAATCACTTTAAGGCCAAGTACAGCTTTAATTGCAATCAACTTCTCTGGCACTGAAAATTGATTATTGCAAATGTAAGTCTCAGGCTTTCATGGCTTTAATTTTTGATTGAACCTCTCACAAATTTAAAATTTGTTAATTTCACTTTTTCTTTCTTGATTTTTCCTTTGTTTTATTAATCTACTATTTTATTCTCTCCCTTTATTTCACTGCCTGAGCATGATTTGGAATTGGATTCATGATTCCAATATACTGGCCTTTCGGCAGCTTTCATACACCTGATTTGTCAAAGAGATATAATGCTTGGACCCATCCTAGCCACTGAACGATGTGGATAGTGGATTACTGAATTCAAAATGTAAACTCTGCCTTGTCTTCACAGGTGCTGCCATACTTGCATTTATTCAGCAATTTCTGTTTTTGTTTGTTTAGGAACTTTAATGCAACTGTATCCTTCCACTGGAGATCTGTATGATATGTTTCAATTGCTCATTCACAAAAGCATCAATGCTGTTGCCATTTGTTACTTCCTAATCTTGTTTCCCCAGTCAGGTTGTAGGACAAGGTCAGTGCTGCAACCTGACAGTAGGCCTTGACAACCTAACAACCTTCCTCTAGGTGTAGAGCCCATTAGACTGTGTATAAGTCGAATCAGAGGGCCACAACAGAACACTGCTAAGTTCACCAATAGAAAGGATTTGCATTCCAACAATTGTCAAATGATCTATAATTATTGGTCACACATCTTAGAAGTCTGTGCTAGGCTTCCAGGCTAGTCTTCTAGGCTATGTCATGATGCTTATATTCTTGAGAACTCTTCCATATCTGCTGCATTTAAGGGACCAGAGTCCTTACAACATGGTTACGTAGAAGACAAGGGCTACTCTCTGCATCTTTGTCTGACAACTCCATTATGCAACTTCCATGACTAAAACAGAGCATAGTTACAATGCAGCATATTTTACAATCAGGCTCACCATTGAAGAGATGATAGGTTTGCTGATGATGGGGTTCTGATGCCTGAATCAGCCTGTGAGAGTGGCCGCATAGGACAATCCACACAGTGTACTAAGAATTTAATCTCAGAATTTCTGCAACCTGTCAAGCAATATATGTTGAGTAAGTAGATAGGGGCAAGTCCAACTCATAGTGCATGCCATTTTTGTCCTGCTACAACAATATTTAGGCCATCATCGTCTGATATCACAGCAAAATTAAAAGCAGTAAAAAAATGAGCAACCAATAATATTGTGTAATATATAACACAGTAAACTTTCAGAATAAAATAAGTGCTTGTTCCTATGTGATCTCTTCACATCATTGTTTTAATTTGGTGTCATTGTGTAATTGATCATATAATTGTTATGAAACACCTCTGGACCAGGTGGGGCTTGAAACTGGGCCCAGTTTTGCAAATGAACCACATGTAGTAACCAATGATGTGGGATACAAATCATGGGCAAAGCAATCTTGATCATTTCATTGGCCATGAGAAAGTGATTGTACTCATTTCTGTGGAGCAGAAGTAATCACAGATGACCTTAAAAGTGTAAACTGTGTGCTGCAATGCGCAAAGACATTTCAAGGTCTCATAGGCTGCATAGGTTCGTAGAGCTGATTTCCTCTCACCTTGAACTGTACACATTTGCTAAAATGCTATTGGATACAATGCTGCCAGAAGTATTGTGAATCTTTAAGCTCTGACCAACAGTAAAGAGATCAAAGCACAAAATAGAAAAGCAAAGCAGTGATGTTGCGAGCATCAAAATAGGGACAAAGGGAGTGAGTTCTAAGAGAGCAAGCAAGAAGCCCTGAGATGCAGCCTGCTCCAATCTTGAGCTGGGTGCCTCTCCCTGTGAGCAGTGTCCTTGTAGCAGCATTGCAATTAGAAATGCCAGTGCATACCAAAGTCTTCTTTAATTCATTCATGGGAATTCATAACTGGGAAGGCCAGCATTTATTGCTTATCCCCAGGTGCCCAGAGGGTGGTTATAAGTCAGCCTCAGCACCGTTAGAGCCACATGTCAGTCAGATCAGGTAAAGATGTCAGATTTCCTTCCACAAAGGACATTAGTGAACCAGATGGGTTTTCCCCTTGCAATTGACAATGGTTTTATTGTCATCATTAGACTCTTAATTTTAGATATTCATTGAATTCAAGTTTTGCCATCTGCCATAGTGGGATTCAAATCTGAGTCTCCAGAATATATTTGGGTCTTTAGATTACTCATTCAATGATAATACCTCTAGACTATCATTCCCTTGATGTGCAGTGTTTAAGTATCGACTGGATGGTAAGCGAATCATAGATTTGCAATGATGACTGGGTGAGGCTGGTACTTGTTAGATGCCAAGGTCTGCAGGGATGAAGCTTGCATTCATTTCCCATGGAGTGTACCCTGAGATGTTGATGCCCGGTGTCCAGTGATGGGACAAGCAAGCTTTGAGTTGGCATCACAATGTAGCCACTTTAACTTTCAAGTGGGAATTTTTGGTGTCTTTTCTTTAGATTGTGGGAGAATGGGAAACTGAATTTAATGAGGTGAGATTAGGTAATAACAAGATGTTATTGCGTGCAAATATGCCTCTCATTCAGTCGTAGAGTCATAGAGTCCTACAGCATGGAGACATGCACTTCCGCCCAAACTGGTCCATGCCGACCAAAATGTCCATCCACGCTAACCCCATTTCCCTCCACTTGGCCTATATCCTTCTAAACCTTTCCTATCCATGTGTCCATCCAAATGCCTTTTAAATATTATTAATGTACCCACCTCAACCACTTTCACTGGCAGCTCATTCCATATGCGTACCAACCTCTATGTAAAAAATTTGCCCCTCAGGTTCCCATGTTTCTTTCCCTTCTTACCTTAAACTGATGCCCTCTAGTCCTTGATTCCCCAACTGTGGGAAAAAGACTAAGTTCATTCACCCTGTCCATGCATCTCATGATCTTAACACTTCTATTAGATTCCTCCTCAGTCTTCTATGCTCTAGAGAAAAATGTCCTAGCTTGTCCAACCTCTCCTGATAACTCAGTCCCTTGACTCCTGGCAACATCCTTGTAAGTTTCTTCTGCACTCTTTACATTTTAATAACATCCTGCTGATAGCAAGGTGACCAAAACTGAACACAGTACTCCAAGTACGGCCTCACCAATTTCCTGTACAACTGCAACAAAACTTTCCAACTTCTGTAGTCAATGCCCTGACTGATGAAGGCCAGTGTGCCAAAAGCCCTTTTCACTGCCCTATCTACCTGTGACTCCACTTTCAGAGAACCGTGCACCTGAACTCCAAGGTCCCTCTGTTCCACTATACTCCTTAAAGCTCTACCTTTCACCATGAAACTCCTACCTTGATCTGACTTTCCAAAATGCCACATCTCAATCTTATCTATATTAAATTCCATTTGCCATTTCTCGGTCCACTTCCCCAGCTGATCAAGATCCTGATGCAATTTCTGATAACCTTCCTCATTGTCTACGATACTGCCTATTTTAGTGTTACCCATAAACTTACTAATCATGCGGTGCACATTCTCATCCAAATCATTGATATAGATAACAAACAGCAACGGGCCCAGCACGACCCCTGAGGCACACCACTACTTGCAGGCCTCCAGTCTGACAAGCATCCTTCTACTATTATTCTCTGCTTCCTACCATCAAGCCAATTTGCCAACTTCCCTGGATTCCATGCGACCTAATCTTCTAGGGCAGCCTACCATGTGGAACCTTATCAAAGGCCTTACTGAAATCCATATAGACCACATCTACCACCCTGCCCTCATCAACTTTCCTGATCATGAAGCATTATTGACAATCTCATCTTGCTAGTCAAGACCTGTTTCAAAAATGGGACATTTTTGCTCCCAGAACTCCTTGTTGGAAATCTCACTGAATTTTCCCAACTTTCTCACCATGGCATATGTAATTCAAGGGCTGGGAAGATTCAGCATGCCACTTTTCTGTTTGAAGTCACTTACAATGTTACAATTTAAGTCAAATGTCTGTTGTATTGCATACTTTTTTTTCATAAGTTGATTAGATGATGAATAAGTAAAGCTTTCAAAGACATTTTTCCCAAGTTGAGCACAAGAATTGTGTTTGATCAGACTTTAACGTACTATAAAGTATGTGACTACACAATCACTATTTATGTTTAAGGAACAAGAGTCAGTCTCGATATACAGTAGCAGGGTATTGCTAATGCTGCTGCTAATATCAATGCATTTAACTAGTTTTGCCAGCTTAATTTCAGCAAAAGGAAAATTCAAATCTTTTATCACTTATTTTACAATCAGTGAAATAATGCTTGTACAGTATCTGTTAGTAAGCTTATTCACGTTAAATATTGTGAGGCAGAAAGTTCAATCATTGCTCTGAAACCTAATGAACAATGCAGGTAGGTATCATTTATTTTCCAAACATTCACCTATTGCGCTCACATTTTAAATAATATTTACAATGAATACAAAAATTGACTGGCTATTCTATTCGTCCAACAGCCTGATCTCAGAAAGCAAAAAACAAAAAAAGATATTTTGACAGTGATTTCCCACCTCTGGCTCCCTGTACAAAAATCATTCAAACATCTGCTCTTTCTGACAAAAATATTCATTAAAAACATTTCACTGCACTGCCTTTTAATATACTGCAACCATTCAACCTGTGCGGGGAGCTTCCTGAAATTGCACAAATACTGCGTAATTATCTCTCAGCTCCCTGCTGGTTGCTGCCGATTCCTTGTAAAGAGAACAGCACATTTACAGATCTCGACTTCTGTGTTCATTGTCCCTGCTAGGAATATGATGCAGTACTTCATTATCCTAGGCCTGATCAAACTTGATAGATTTGGCCATTATTCTTATACATGTCAAAAGCCTTCTGCACTCGCATCTACCACCACCTCCCCTCCTGACATCCATACACATACAGATACACACTTCTTAGTTTTTTTTTGTCACCTGGGGAACGTATCTTATCTCCAGACTGTTTTCTTTAAACTGAACAGCTTTCACGAACAAGTGCGGCTGACGAATGTTGATGATTTGTCATGTGATAAGAGTAGAATAAGGCGGGCATTTTTTCTGAATTGTTGGCCTGTTCCTTATTGACCGCTTCTGTTCTTTTTAAATTTTAAATTGCAGAGAATTACTGCACTAAAAAGAAATGAAGGACGATTTTGAAGGCAATCACTGTGATCATTTAATTCAGTTTGTGCGTATCTACTTGGCATAAGGTAATTACAGTGCCACATCACTGTAATAACAGAAAGCTTAGGGTGCTGTACTGACTTACCCAGATGATAGCACATGATTAGAAGTCAGTGACAGATCACAACTGCTGAATGACCTGTCAAGGTCATTATCAAGGACAAATAATGTAATTAGTATGCGCTTCACTACCAGAAAAGTTCAGTGCCATTGTTCTGGCACAATCAAATTAGCCTGGCCAATAAGGACTGTGCTCTGTGATCTTAATCATACAGCAGAAAACCATGAAACCACCTTACAAACAGGATTAAAATTTACTTCTTTCAACTGTCTGGGCTGTTAATTCCTTCCTTCGGAGAAGCTACATTTGTCTGATTTAACGAGATAAGATTTGAGCACTGATGCAGCGCATTGTTAATACGGCATGCACATACACAATACAGCAGAGTCCATGCATCAGATGGGTACATAAATCAGGTATTCAAAAAAAAATTAGATATGCAGCACACCAATTTTATAGTCCCAGCCTCAGAAATTGAAATAGCCCAGATTAATGTATCATATCTTACATACTGTCCGAGTGAATCAACTTTAATATATTGAACAGATTCACAGAACAAGACTCTGTTATCTGAGGAGTGCTGCAAGGGAGATTGACCTATGGATTTGATTTGGTTCAGGTAGTTCATGTTATACAGAACCACTTGAGCAGCTTTACTAAGAAATAAAATTTGTATTAGAAATATTTCATACCTCTCTGACTTCATTTTTCCACTACTCGCTGGGGACTTATTTTGACCAGGATTGAAAACCTCAACTTTTGTTTTAAAATTATTTTAGTTTATCACTGCAGAATGCGTTTTCTTTCTGAAACAAATGCGAAGATCCTTGAAATGTATAATCCGGCAGTGGATAGAGTTGGGTTTGGTTTGCAGTTCCTAGCTCTCTTCAGTAATGAACTGTGCATATGGACGAACCTGGAATAATTTAATTTTCAACATATCACTAATAAAATATTCTGTTCTTTGTGTGAGATTCAGTATCTCATTTTGTGGTTTGACATATTGCAAAAAATATAAAAAGTCAATATAACTTGAGTTAACTGATTTTATTGTGAATCCAGGCAAAACCTAATTATCTCCAATATGGTTGTCAACTATTTGAAAGAGATCACAATATCAATCAATGTATCTTTATTTCTTAATGCTTCTTTATTGTGCTTCAGAAAGCAACATGGCTTATGTTATTTAAGGTCAATGGAACTATCAAGTCCAACTGCATTCCTACTCCTCCGACCTCCACAGTCAGGTATGTGACTCATTTAGCTGGCATCCAGTAAGGCCAGTTTACATTGGTGGTGGACTACCTCAGGACAAACCAATGCTGGAGCATTGATCCCAAGCAGCCCTCATTTTTCTCACTTGAATGTGCAAAGGAACTATTGCTTGCTGAAAGTACAAGAACATAGACACAAGCCATTCAGTCCTCTACTCCTGCTTGCCATTCAATTAGATCGTGGTTGATCTGTACCTCAGCCTCATTCACACATTCCTTAAAACTTTCGCCACCTAACAAAACCCGACCAATCTCAATTGACAGCACCAATTGATCCAACATCCACAAACCTTTGTGGCTGACCCATCAAAAGGAAAGACTTTATCTGTATCTACCCTACCAAATTGTTTTAACATTTTAAACGTCTGGATTATATCATCCAGCAATCTCTTTTACTCATAACAAAACAAGCGATGTTTATGTTTATTTTCCTTTATATTTAATTCTTTAGCCCTAGTTATCATTCTGGTGAATCTACACTGCACCTCCACCCCCTGCCAAGAACAATGCCTCTTTCTGAGGCACAGTGCTTAAAACTGAACGCAGTTTCCCAAAAAGGGCTTGACCCATGTTCTGTACAACTGAAGCATCACTTTCGTTGTATTGTATTCCAGCCCTCTTGAGACAGAGACCAACATTGCATTAGCCATTTGATTGCTTTTGCTTGTGTAGATAAAGAATTGTCACTGACTGCAGCAGCCAGCATACTTCCAGATGAAGAGTGAGGAGTATATTGATGAACAGGGAGAAGGTTGTTACAGGAGAAGGGAAACCTTCATGCACATGCTGGTCCTACAGGAAGGGCATTTTGGGCATGGACGCAGCGGAGCTATAGAGCAAGTTTCTTGTGGCTTCACACTATCTTTCCCATTATTCCTTTTCACTTAAGTCTCAATCTCAAACATGACATATGAAAAATTATTGCTGCTTTTGGAAGTCTCAAGGGAGTCAAATGTAATGGGAATGAGCAGGAATGTGGAGTTATGGCTACAAATGGATTACCCATGATTTATTGAAAGGTGAAACAGGCTCAAAGACCTGAATGGCCTCTGTCTGCACCCAATTCATATGTTCGTATAGTTGTAAGCCATCGCCTGTCTCAACTTATTCACACCATCAAACATTTAAGACAAATGCAACATTTAAAATAGACCTCAGCAGTTCAAGAAGGCAGCTCACCACCACCTTCTCAAGGGCAACTGGGGATGGGCAAGAAATGCTGGCCAGCCAATGATGCCCACATCCATAAGTGAATAAACAAATAATCTGAGAGAAACAGGCCACTGAGCAATCTAAAGGCTACTCTCCAGCTGTCCTCTCCCCCTTTATTTGATTTCCCTTCAATCCACTGTTGGCCAGAAATTTAAAAGGGATCTATCATCATAGAAATGGGACAACTGCTTTAGGATGCATGAGAGGCATCAACAAGTCATTTAAATGACTGAAATGTGATTAGATCCCTATATTGGATTAGCCTCAGGTCTATTACTTGGAATGCATAAGAACAAGCCGTTTCTAATTTCTTTTCCCAAACAGGCTCACATATACAAGTCTTTGATCTGGCTGCTAAGAGAAACCCAAAAAAATCTCCAGGTTATAAAAGTCCAACCTCTCAAAGTCCAATACAAGGCTGAAAAACTGACTTAATACATGAGTACTCTTTTGAACAAATCTGCCAAATTAAATCAAATAGAAGATAATGTGCACAGACTAGTGTATTTAAGGCAGGCTGAACAATCTAAACAAGAAGCTGTAAGAATTTGACACACAAAGGAAAGAATAAAAAGATGGAAGTCAATGCAGAAACAGACCAAGTGGTAATCTACTAACAGGCAGTTAGGAATCAAAACATACAGTTGTGGTCCTGATGGGAATAATGCGCTGAAAATTAAGCCTCGCTATTCCATGTGTTGTATGAAGTGTGAAATGACACTAATTTAATCTTTCGGATGGTAAATGTCGAACTGACCATTTTGTAATATTAAATAAACTTACAACAGGTTTCATCAATGAACAAGAAAACTAAAAATATGTATTTATTATCTTTTGGTTTTTGGTCATAATGTCACATTGTTTTTGACTGCATCAAACCTTCAGTAGCTTGTCAGTTGAACCTAGGTCTTAACTTGAATTAGAAGTTTTCTTTTGCAAAGTCTTTGTGCGTTAGTTCTTTTTCAGTTATGAAGAGAGAGCAATTTTTCTTGCTGTAGGATTGATGATCGAGTTCCAACAGTCTCATTCAGTGACAAACTGCAGCCAATGAGAAACCTGAAATTGGGTATTTACTTCTTTTTTCCAAAGACATCTACTGCTGATCTGTCTCATCAAAATTCAGGTTCAGGACTATTATGTTCTCTTACTTAACCACTAAATGTCTACACAGTTGCACTTTTCCTTTAGATTTGGTCAGGTGGTAACATTGTGGCGATATCACTGAACTAGTAATCCAGAACCAGAGGCTAATGTTCTGGGGACAAGAATTCAAACCCCACCATAGAAGATGGTGGAATTTGAATTCTTTTTTTTAAAATCTGGAATTAAATACCTAATGTTCACAAGTATAACCATTGTCAATTACAGTAAAACCGATCAGATTCACTAATGTCCTTCATGGAAGGGAATCTGTCACACTTACCTGGTCTGGTCTACATGTGACTTCTGACCCACAGCAATATGGTTGACTTTTAATTGTTCTCTGGTCAATTAGGGGATGGACAATAAATGCTGGCCTAGCCAGCAGCATCTACACCCCACTAGCAAAAAAACAAACAATCCTGCAAAAACATACTGACCATACCAAGCTCCCATTTGCTGGTTTATATTTCCAAATAGAATATGCATAGTCCTTACAATGATTGTATAGATTGAGGATAAAAAAATTGCAATACAGTCTGGTCAACAAATTCCCAGTGGATTCTGTAATATAATTTGCTACCGAATCATTTCCTGGCTGCAAAAACAAAGTCATCAGTCTTCTTCAAGTTCCTCACTGGGTGAAGAAATAGTTGACAAAAGATGAAGACTGATTACACTTGAGGTTGAGGGGTCTGTAAAAAGGGCTAAAGTAAGTAGAAGCAAAGGAAGAGCTGAAACCAAGAAGGCAAGAGGCATAATGAGCCAATCGCATTGTATCTGTAATGGCTGACCTCATTATACTCAGGAAAGACAGCCTGAATAACAGAGCACAGTTGGAATAGAGCAAGAGGTAATCTTGGGTGCATACAAGGCTAAAGTGTTCTCAATGGCAAGCTGACAAATACTATTATAAAGTTATGCAGAATGACACATTGTGAATTCTGAAAGATTCCGATAAGAATGTTTCCAAGAGATTTGGCACTGACAAGGGATTCAAAATTTAAAGATAAAATCCTCAAGACTGTCAAATGCAATATCTCAGTCAAAGATTGTTTCTTCAGGTTGAATTATATTCGGCAGGACTTTCAACATGGACACTCCACACATGATCTTAATACCTTTGATTCACAACTTCAAAGTATCTTTGTTGTCAAATGACTATTGAATTCACCCTCAAATTAATCTTTATATTTCATGATCTGACACATTTTCCCCAAATTCATGCATTCTGCAGACCCATGTCCAGTTTTCCACACTTTTATTTCTTCACATCAATCTTCACTGCCTCTTCACTTTTCCTGGAGCTCCTACCTACCTTTCAACCTGACAGTGGGTTTAGGGTTACTCTTACTTCTTCATTTAACATTCTCTCAGATGCCAAATAACAGCTTCCATCTCATAAATGCCACATTTCAGTTTATTTTTCCTTCATCTTTGATTATTTGTGCTTTGTATATTTCCAAATCAAATGAAACCCCATATGTCGTCCCTGTTGAAACTTGATTCAATAAATTTGGTTTCCTTACTCATGCAAAGATCTTTGTCTTTCAATAACTCTTGTTTCTGTAAACATCATGTTTCCAAGATTTAATTACTCCTGTAGTTTTGTTTGCTGGCAAAAAAGAGTGTTATTTGATAAATGGATCCATTTTCATCTCCAGCCTCCAAGCTTTATTTCTTCTGTTGGTGTAACTTTCTTGCCTTTTTCATTCTGCTCAATGGTTGTCTTCAGTATTCTGAAAGCATTCTACATATTTTTCCTTCTTCTAGAATCCTTTTTGCACTGAACTCCAGGCTCAAAATATTGCCTGCTACCAGAATTCATAACATTTGTTAATTATTCTCCACTGGACGTGGCCTGGTCAACAAATTCCTAATGGATTGGTTTCTAATTTTGTACCATTGACAGATATTTCTCCCTTTATCTTCCACAGATGAAGAGGGTAACTAACAAGAAACATATCAATCATATACAGTCTGCAGTAATTATTCAAGAGAGAGGTTCAGGACAATGTTGCAGATTTTCAAGCAGATTGTCATGTGTTTCTGGAGCATGAGGTCTTCATGGGTACGGAACTTCAACCAGACGAAATTGAAATTATCAACCAAGGTCTCAACTTCTGCCCCACTACCAAAATGGACCCCATTAGTCTGGCGGCAGACACAAAGGCGAATGAGGCTCTAGGAATTCTTCCACAAACCCCATGATGTCAGCAGTGAACACATTGAGGCAATCAATGAACTGGAACAGTTGACAGAGACATCTGCAGTGCAGTTACCAAAGAAGAAAGAGTCAAATTGGACCCTCTGGAAGGCTGCTGCCCTAGACTCGACATGTATGCCATCAGGAAATGCATTAACTCCGGATTCATCAGCCAGGCTCACAAGATAGCACAGAACATCACCCAAGAACAACACAACACTATCCATGCTCTCAAAACCAATCATAACATCATCATCAAACCAGCAGACAAAGGAGGAGCCATTGTCATACAGAATAGAATGGGCTATTGCAAAGAAGCGTACAGACAACTGAACAAACAGGAACACTACAGACAACTACCTGCCGATTTGACCAAAGAACACATCCGTCAACTGAACAGACTGATTAAGACCTTTGATCCTAACTTTCAGAGTATCCTATGCACTCTCATCCTGCATACTTCTTGTACAGGAGACTTCTACCACCTTTCGAAGATACACAAATCCAATACACCTGGACTTCCCATTATATCAGGCAATGGGATCCTGTGTGAGAACCTCTCTGGCTACATCAGGGGCATCTCGAAACTCATTGCACAAGGAACCCCCAACTTCTGTCATGACACTACAGATTTCTTATAGAAACTCAGCACCCACGGACTAGGAACATTCTTCGTCACAATGGACATTTCGGCACTCTACACCAGCATCCCCCACGACGATGGCAACATTGAAACAACCTCAGTACTCAATATCAACAACTGATAATTTCCAGATCTCATCATACAACTCATCCGCTTCATCCTTGCCCACAATATCTTCACCTTCAATACCGCATTTTTTTTTATCCAAACACGTGGAACAGCCATGGGGACCAAATTTTCACTCCAATATGCACAAGTTCAAGCAAGACTTCTTCATTACACAGGATCTCCAATCAACGCTATACAACAGATACATTGACGACATTTTCTTCCTCTGGACTCATGGCGAGGAATCACTGTGAAACAACTACACAACAATATCAACAAGTTTCATTCCATCATCAGACTTACTATGGACTGCTCTTCAGAATCAGTCTTATTCTTGGACACAAACATCTCCATCAAGGATGGACACCTCAGTACCTCATTCTACCCTAAGCCCATGGATAAACTCATGACGCTGCACAAAACCCTTTCGCAATTTGCTGTAAATTCACCCAGTAGTCCCAAGTGCCAAATGAGAACAAGGTGATTAATACATAAAAACCATAAGAACTGCTGATGCTGTCAATTAGAAACTAAAATAGAAATTGCTGGAAAAGCTCAGCAGGTCTGGCAGCATCTGTGGACAGAAATCAGAGTTAATGTTTTGGGGTCAAGTGACCCTTCCTTAGAACTGCCTATAATGCCTAACATAATCCAGTCGATCAACCAATACTGGGTTAAGAAAATGTCCTAAATCTACTACTCCAAGGGGTGGAAATTTTGCTTTCGCTCACATGTAACCCCTTGAGATGCTTATGGCTAGTGATTTCTGGTTGCTTGAAGCATTGCAGGTGCTGATTGCTGCAATTCTGCTTTAAGTTGAGATCTGTCCAGCTGATTCACAGATTCCACTGCAGGTATTGTGTGGGTGAGAGAGGAGGTTAGGATGCAGACTTTGTGGCAGAGGTTACTAACTGCTGCCGCTGCTACATCACTGTCACACGCTTGGAACTTGATCTCATGTCTTCCATCAAAAGCAAAGCAGAAGGTGACAGACTCCTTCACATATTTCCCGTCCTCACGTGTACACAATACCAGCCCAGAGTTAAAATCAGCCTTAAAATACTCAGAATTTTGAAAAGATTTGACAAACTTTGGTGAAATTTTGAGGCATTAACATTGTGACTCCTTAAAATCAAATATGAATGGCACATAAATATGATAGTCTGTAATACACTTTGAATCATTTTTCCTAGGCAAATATTTAAAAAAAACAAAATTGTGGATGAAGTTCATGAGGCATTGAATTGCCTTGAACACAAGAAATGGTAGATGTAGCCTGCCAAACAGAAATCACAAACAGTGTGGACAAACAGGAGGCTGGAAGAACACAGCAAGCCATGCAGCACCTGGAGGAAAGGAGCAGTCAATGTTTTGGTATAACCCTTCTTCAGGACTCAAATCATAAATAGACAGATCTGGTCATGAACAGGTAAGTCTGTAATTGACTCATATTCCCATGAATAGAAAAAAAAAATCTGCTATTAATTGCTTTAAATAGAGGGAGAGCTCTGCTTAGCTACTGTATTGGAAGTTCTAATGTTCATTGGATTATTAATCCAGAGGCTGTAGCTAATGTTCTGGGGGCATAGATGCAAATCCCACTATTGGAGCTGGTGGAATTTGAATTCAATTGATAAACCTGGAATTAAAAACTAATCTCAGTAATGGAGAGAATTGCACGACTGTAGATCATGTCATATAAAAGCCTCAAAGGTCAAGTTTTTGCACATGCTCAGCATATCAATCAAATCTCCTTTTCAGCCATGGCATGCTATACTCATAAAAGTAGCTGCCCTATATTTTGCACTCCACGAATCACTGTTTTACTTACCAACGCTTTATAACTGGCTGCAAGTGATAAAATGGGTGAAACAGGTTATGTTGTGAAGTTGTTCAGTGTGTCAGGGCACAGTCACATTGAGCAGACCACAAGTGGTGAAAAATAAAATGGTGACTACCCACACCAACATGCATGATTCATTTTTCCACTTGGTGTAAAATCCAACCCCTATTTTTGCATGTGGTTTACAAGTTATCAACGTCAATAATATAAAACAAAGAACTGCTGATTAACTGTTCTGATGAAGAGTCACTGGACTCACAACATTAACTCTGGTTTCTTTTCCTTTCTCCCAGATACTGCCAGACTTGCTGAGTTTCTCCAGCACCTTCTGTTTACATCACAGGTCAACATATACAATTCCAACATCTACAGTAGATGATTGCTGTAAAACTGATCTTGGTCACTTGGGCAATGAATTCTACCATCTTCATTTGGTAATTCAAGATCCAGACAATATGATTGACTTTTAACTGTCTTCTGAAATGGTCTAACATGCCACTTTCTTGCACCAAGCCTCCACAGATAAGTTGGAAAAGGAATAAAATTGGATGAGCCCACTAGGCATCAATCTGGACACCAAAAACAAATGCAACACATGCAATCTAGTCAGCACTGCAAAGTGCTTTTTAGCAATAAGGGCTTATGCCAAAGGTTGATGAGCAATTCCATAGACAGGTCAGGTATCATACCTTCCAGCCAATGTCCCACACATCTCCTTCACCATCCGTTGGTTCTCCCATCTCCAATAAGACAGACCCAGCAGAGGTGGCAGCACATCTGTATATAAGCAGCTAGGAAAGAATGCTCCTTGAATTCCTCAGCATTGATTCTGGATCCCAATAAGTTTCAAAGTATCAAGTCAAGCAAGGGCAAGGGCACATCTTGCTGATTGCTACTTACTACCCTCCTTTAGTTGATAAACCAGCTGGTGGAGCTCAAGATTTCTCATTGGGTCCTTCGATCTTCACTTCTTCAGAAATACAGAGGACAGAGGACCATGAAGAACTCCGGTGAAGTGAAGTAACACTTGTGGGAGTGGGGAGGCAAGACATACCCCTTTTTACAGCGTCAGTGTTATAAGGTGAGCTCATACGTCCATTGTGAATGTTACCAAATAAGTGCACGGATAAATGTTTGTGAACGGGTGAATAAGCAAAGTGGTTGGGTGAATAGTAGGGTAAGGTAATGGCTATGTTGGCTGCTGGATGAAGTGGTCAAGATAGGAGGGTGGTATATAGATAAGTGGTGAGTGGGTAGGTGGCAGCTGGATTGAATAGTGGGGAAATAGAGTGGCAGAGGGTAGTGTGGAAGATGGATATTGTTGGAGGTGGTTATGGTACTAAGTATTTAGGGAGTGAGGTGGATAGGGTTGCACCAGTGTAAGGTAGAAGGTGAGCTGGGTGAATGGGTCTGTGGGTTAATATCAGATTGGGTTAGGAGGGCTTAGGCTAAATAATTTTGGGTCAGAGCAGATTTGGGTATCAATATTGAGGGAGTCAGCTGTATAACTAACTATATGTGTGTAACATTCCCTGAGAAACTAACCTGATAAATAAATCAGGACTGTCCAAAGTCTCTGAATCTACCTCAGTGAGAGGCATTTTTGGAGGCATCCCAGGTAGTGAAGACAGGATAATTATGTCCATGAGGAAATCAAACATCCTGGGAATTTCAGGGTGTCGGAAATTTCGGACACTTCCATGGTGTATCAAAGAGCAATTTGGGCTAGTACATCTCATCTTCGACAATCCAGAGATTGAAAAATTATATTCAATTACAATCCATAATGTTATGACCCACTATCTCCTACTCTCTGCCATTATCATCAATGCTGGTTTAATGAGAAAGCAGGAGAACATTTCAGGAGGCACACCAGTCATACTGAAAAATAAAGCACCAAACTTTTGGCATTATCACACAGGACCATGCATACCAAACAATAGGAACAGCATGTGATTGACACAGCAAAGCAATCTTGGCAACAATCGATTGAATTAAATTGAAATGTTTGCAGTCCTGCCACATGCAGTTGTGAATATTGGTGAGCAGTTAAATAACTGGCCAGAAAAGGAAGCTCCACAAATGTCACCATCCTCAATGATGAAAGAGTCTAGAACATATATGCAAAAGATAAGGATGAAGTATTTGCAACAGTCTTCAGCCAGAAGATCCAAATGGATCATCTATCTCAGCCTCCTCATATGGTCACCAGCATAACAGATGCAAGTATTCAGGCAATTCAATTCACTCCATGTGATATGAAGGCTTTGGATACTGTAAAGGCATTGGTCCCTGTCAACATCCTGGCAGTGACACTAAAGACTTGATCTCAGCCCTAGATTTGTTGCTCCTGTACATCTACAGGCATTTACCTGGCAATGTGGAAAATTGCCCAGGTATGATATGTCGCAAAAACAGGATAGATCTAACCTTAGATAACAAGGTGTAGAGCTGGATGAACACAGCAGGCC
>NC_063340.1:39450366-39608780 GCF_021869965.1 Rhincodon typus | reverse complement strand
GGTCTAGGCCCGAAACATCAGCCTTCCTGCTCCTCTGGTGCTGCTTGGCCTGCTGTGTTCATCCAGCTTTACACCTTGTTATCTCAGATTCTCCAGCATCTGCAGTTCCTACTATCTCTAGATCTAACCTTAAACAATTACCATCCTGCCAATTTATTGGCAACTAACAGAGCGATGGAAGATGGTAGGATGATCAAACAGCACTTACATAGTAACAATCTGCTCACTGAGGCTGTGTTTGTGTTCCAGCTGAGCCACTTGATCCAGACCACTTGTGTACACTCTTGCTTCAAACATGGACAGAAGAACTGAGCTATAGAAGTGAGATGGGAGCGACTGACCTTGACATCAAAACAACAATTGGTGAAATGTTTCAAATTGAAGTCAATGGGAATCATAGACAAAACTACACACTGAATCCAGTCAAACCCACATAAAGGAAGCTGCTAATATTTGTTAAAGGCCAGTTGTGTCAGATACAGTCACCTCTGCAGGCATTTCTCAGCTTCCCATGCCCAACATTGCCACTGCTTCTTCAATAATTTTCTCTTCATCTAAGATCAGAAGTGCTGATGAAACATTCACAACTTCTCAGATATTGAAGCAATCTTATTCCATTTGAAGCAGGCCCTGGGAAACATCCAGGATTTGTCTGACAAGTGGCAAATTTGAAATTCATCTATATCCTAGAGATTACCATTGTCCAGAAAGTGAACAGGACTAGCCATATATATACTAGTACAAAAGGCATGTCAGAGGATATAAATCTTGCAGACAGTACCTTGACTCCTGAATCTCTAAAGCCTGTTCACCATCTACAAGGCACCAGTCACTTTTCATGCAATAACAGAAGTGTGTATCACCTGAAAGATGCTCCGGAGAAATTTACCAACATTCCTTAGACAGTAACTTCCAAACCCCTGACCATTCTTAATCAAAAGGACAAGGCTAGCAACTACATGTGAATAACATCACCAATACTTCCTCTCTGAGCCATTCATTTTCTTGACTTTTAATTATATGTCACTGGGTCAAATTCCTGGAGGGGTTTGCCTAACAGCATAGAGGGTGTTGCTGCACCAAACGGATTGGAGTAGTTCAATAAGACAGCACCAATTTCTCAAGAGCAACTAAAGATGGGAAATAAACGCTGGCCTGGTTAACAAAGCCCAAATCCCCTCAATGAATTAAAAAAAACTCACATGCTTCCACATGTTTACTCCCGTGAACCCTACTTGCTGGGATGGAATTCAGCTTTGGGGCAGATAAGGATGTTAGCCTATGACAGGAGGAATGTGCCAATAATCAAGTCCCACATATCCACCAGTCACGCCATTATTGCAAATGTGTTGACACAATTTCCAGAATGGCTAATTGCTTTTCTTTTGTATTGCTATCCACAATAAAGGAAACATTCAGCAGGTTTCTTTAATGAATTCAAAATAATTCATTTATTATAAATAAAAATTTTTCTTAAAACATGGTTTATATCTAAGCCAGCATCTGGAATCAAAACAATATTCCTGAGAGAGTAGGACTGACAAAATGAGAAGAGTTTGAATCGGTTAGGATTATATTTGCTGGGGTTCAGAAGAATGGAGCGGAGGGGACGCTGTCTTATAGAAGCCTATAAATTCCAACAGGATCAGACAGGGTAGATGCAGGAAGAATGGCATGGGGAAACCAAAACAGGTGTCACTGTCTCAGGATAGTCTCAGTAAACCACTTAGGACAGAGATGAGGACAAATTTCTCCACCCAGAGAATGGTGAGCCTATGGGATTTGTTACAACTTAAAGCAATCGAGGCCAGAACATTGTGTGATTTCAAGAATGAGTTAGATATAGCACTTGTGGCTAAAAGGATCAAAGGATACGCTCCTGCTCTTGTTTTCTATATCTCTGTATCCCCTTAATCCCAAACAGAGAGACACTCATATAACACAAGTCTCCATAGATATGATTATTTAAGAAATAAATAGGAAAAAAGGAAAAGACTCTCTGTTAGCTAGAAATCTAGATTGTCAAAATTATGACTTCTGATTTCCTGTTTTTGAAATTGAATTGCAAACACCAGTAACATAGAACTTTAGTTCCGATTTCAATCAACCGAGATTAGAGTCTTTAAAACATGATACCAGTTTAGATTTTCAGGTTTCACAAGATTGTCAGAAGTACTTCTACTGAGAAAAGAATTTCAGGAGAGAGTTGTAGCTTGCAGGATATCTTCATTACTGACTTATGGCCTTGTAGAATAGGTATCTTATTCCAAAAGGTGTTACCAGACAACCAAAAGAATCGAGGCATCCTTGTCTTTTAAAGGCCAGGTTTTCCAGTAATAAGGCAATAAACTCCTATCTCTTATCTCATTGAAAGTCTTACTTGGCTGTTTTCTCCAAAGTCACTTGATTTTTATAGCTTACATCAAACTTTTGATCTCACTCCTTTTCAAAACCACGTTTAACCCATGAAATATCCAAACTGCTTCATATCTTCCAATTGTTCCATAAAGTCCTTAAATATTATACATATTCCCAACAATAGTGACCAACACTTCCCAGACTGTTGATTGAGGTAAAATCAACTCTTAACACATCTAGAGTTAACTTCATGCAGATTCATACTCCAGGCATCAATGCTCCTCACCTATATGATTGGGGTGCTTTACACCAAAGGAGGATAGATACAGAACAATCATTAAATTAATTCCCTCCATTTTAGAATAAAAGTTTGTCATATCTAGTTATCTTTTATCTGATGTTCCATTCTGATTTTTACAAAACACATGCATTATTACTAGAACAACCTTTACAATTGACCAGGTGTTGCTGAGAAAAATATTTCAATCTCATTTTAAAGGGCCAATTTTGTTTACCTAGTTTTTCATCTAAACTTCTATTCCTACTGTCTAAAATATTGAAGCTTGCCTTCCTTTCTTTTATTGCATTTGTCACATCTTTGAAACCATTTTTTTCCAAAACATCGCTCATGCCTTCTGCTGAGATTATACAACATAAACTAACCTGAATTCCTTTTGACTTCTATGAAACACATTTGTCAGTTATTCTGGCAAATTTCTCAGTATGCACTGGCACCATTTTGTTTTAGAGGTATTGTATTGAAAAACATCAATCTGGATAAAAATCATTGTTTAAAGTAAATGTCCTTTGTGGTAAATATTCTCAATTAGCATTTTGGTATTAGAAAAAAGCTGTACAAATTAAAGAGACAAATTACTGGTTATGAAGAGGTAAAGACCTGTTTAAGAGATGCAGGTCACTTAATTATCAAAACTCTAAAATTTTTAATAATGTCATCTGTTGACCCTCTAAGCCCTTTAATTACAGTTTAAAATGTGAATTAAATTCAGCATGCAATTTATAAGTGGAAAACAAGGTCTTTGTCATATTTCATTAATGCTCTACCTATCTGAGTATTTAATTAAGATCGCAGAATTAATACCATATGATTGTCATAGAACAGCTCAAAAGAAAATCAAATCTGCGCAATTAGACCTAAAACTTTTTTTTAGCCTATTCTTCTCCAGATTGAAGGTAAATTGTATGTGGTAGAGAATAGCTGATTTCCATTTTATGTTATGAGACATTAACATTATGTTCATACGTTTGTAAATAAATTGGCCTCCCACCTGTTCTGTCATTTTAATGCACTATAGATTTTATTTCTTAGCGTGCACTGTCAGATTCTGCTCAAGAATGATCAGATGCACTGTTCCCCTCCTGCTAAAATCAAACTTCTGCACTGAATGTTCAAATAGCAGAAGAACTCACTTGGAAAAACATAAAGAAAAATCACAGAAAGCGCTTTTTTTCTGTTGAACGTGTCAAAAAATTACAGAACTTGAGAAAATCCTTTTGGCTACCATGCAATTGGCAGTCTAACAATACAGCTACTAAAGCATCTAACTAACTTATTTTGTGTTTTATTTATGCTTTTGAAACCAATGTATATTGTTCTGAAAGGTCTCTTGCCAGAAGAAAGATGTAAGGGAGATAACGTATTCAGTTTTAGCTTCTAGGGGCAAGTACTCTGTTGGCTGGAGTGTAATGTGTTACCTTTTTTTGGTGCCAGCCATCTGACCTCAAGTTGATGAAGGCAGTAGCATGCAATTAGTAAACCTAAATATCTGCTTCATACTGAGCTTGTAGTTTCCAGTAGATTTTTTGATTTAAACTTCCTAGTACAGGCAGGAAACAAGGGCTGCCTAGAAGGTTCATGCTCAGTTAAACACTTAGTTATTTTTAAATGTGTTATCTGACACAATTATCTTTAGACCCAGCCAATGCATATATACATGGTTTACAATTACCCATTGACCAGCATCCAATTGTAACAAAGAAACTGTCAAATAAATAAGAACTTGGAAGAATTGCTTATCTCAATTGATTTTTTTTAATATGCAGCTAAATAACAAAACATTTTAAATTAGTCTGATGGGGAGTGATGGAGAACATGGTATTGAGGCAGAGATCCAAGCCCTTTGTTTCTTCCCTGACCTTACCCTAAAGGTTCATGATACTGTTTCCAGATTTGGCTTATGATCAATATTCTCTCCTGTCCATCCTTTCACATGTCCCTTCTCTTTCACAGAATATCCTAGGTCTTATCTTCCCATGAGATGACTCTCAAATCATTGAAGTAGTCTCTCACAATCCTTCCAAGACATCACCTTATTTCTTTTGCCAGATTGAAAGTTACCCTGTGTAGATGCAATTTTGAGAACATTGGCAAGATTATCCCTTGAAGTTCTCATTCTTCTTTCGTTAACAAAATAAAAAACATTTTTGATGCTAAGGTATCCAAACATTGAACTTTGGACCTTAAATGTCCTAAATAACTCAGTTTTCATTTTTTTGCTTATACTTCTTATTTACTGATTTTATTCTGTGGAACTCTGGAATGGGCCGGTCTGAACCCAGTGCCTAATTACGGGCTATATTCTAAAATATAATCTGTTGGTAATTGCAGCGTGAGATACAGGACAAATTATAAGGGGATTGGTTTAAACTGTCCTCATGATTCAATGGCATATACCTGAGCAAAGACAAGGAACTTGGAATTTGTTGTTTTATATAGAAAATTGAAACTTATTATTTCCAATAGTTTTCTTCCCTTACAATTTAGCTTGATTTCCATTTAAAACCTTTCTATTCTCTTTATTTGTGTTACACAGCAAGTGTTTTTCATACAAATCTTCAAATATCTATAAAAGTTTTAAATTATTAAGATAAAGCCTTACTTTATTGCTTTTGTCTTTGACTATATATAATCTCTGTTTATATCAATTTAAGTCTCAGGGATCCATAGTTGTAGTCTCATTAATCAAAATGTCGTGCACGTTACTTTGTTACAATCGCATTATTTCTAAGCTCTGTCTTGATATCAATAGAATGTAACACTACTGTCACATGCGATACATCGAAATTTTATAAGCACTATCATAGCCAGAGATTATAATGCTGATTCATTCGTAGATCCATTAAACTTTTAATTACAACATGTATCTTCACAAACAAACAGTCGCCAGCAAATAACAATTTAGTTGCTGTATGGAGAAAGACCCTGAAATGTCACACCTGATGGGTGTCAAGAAAACTTCAAAAGGATGAAAAGGGCACAAGTACACTACAAACTGTAATCTCCTTGGCGTTATCTCAGACTTTAAACATGTTGAGAGACTAAAACAAGTCTGGTAAGAGATAGGTTTTATGTCTTTCCCTTTCAAAAACACACAAGAACAGGTGTTGGAATCCAATTCAAAGCTGATTGTGTTTGCTAGTGCAATAAGTTGTGTTTGTGGAAGAAGGTATGCTGGTCAGTTGAGGTACTGGTGTGTACTACCCTGAGTTAGAATGCCAGTGAGCTGCAAACATCCCAGACAAAGAACTGTACATTAGTTACTCCCGCATTGGAGATAAATAATTCTCTCATTCTGAGTGCTAGAAGACAGTAACCAGAAAGCCAGTGAAAAGAAAACAGGACAAAATAATTTCAATTGTTCTGCAAAGCCAAGAATCTTGAAATTGAATGCATGACTCAACTAGTTATTCTTTTTGAATGACCCAGACATTGAACCATATAAGTTATTCATTTTTGGACTCACTTCTCATTTCTAATTTCTGTATAGATCTGTTGCCTTATTAAGTCCTCTCCAGCTTAGTAACACATTTTTAATTCAAGAAAAGCTGATTAAATTGGCTCTTTTTGAAAACATAAATTTATTTGTTTTGGAGGAAAGGTATTCAGAAGGAGGGAATCCTTTTTAAGTTAACCTTGTTGTAACCATCCAAGTGGGCGGGTTACTAAAGAAGGGGAACAACTGCATCTCTCTACACCTAGGAGTCTGATCATTTGAAAAATTACATCTGAAACTGTAATATTTTTGGGAAACCTCACCTGGGATCTAGTCATAAGAGTGCAATTTTTTTTAATAATGCTTAAACCTAATGTCGCTATAGTTTCTGTTGTGAGGACACATCCTGAACATTAGTAATTCCAGTTGTAACTTTTGTATATAAGTGCCATGAAACTATTTATTGCAAATTACATTCCAAACAACCAGAAATCAAACTTCAAAAAAAACCATACCATCATTTTTACAACTTTTCTTTCTCACGTAACCATGGGGGCAAAGAGAAAAATGAATAATTTTGGGTTAACATCAACTCTGCCAATCAAAATAGGCAGTTGTCCCCATTATTCTACAGCTGAATTGGAATTCAATAGTGACAATGACTGGAAAACAAGATTCAGCATCAATATCCATTGTTTTATACATTTCAGAAGGATAATGAGCCACTTAAGTGATATAAGTGATAAAACATCCTTCCCACCAGCTATAGATTGCACAAATCTGAAAAAAAATCTTTATATTATTGGCTACTCATTCAACTTGTAAAGCTCATTTAACTGACCAGAGCAAGGAGCTTGATAGTTAATGTGATCAACAAAAGAGATAAACATTATAATGCTTTATACTGAAGGGAAGAAGTTCCATCAAAGTATTAATTGCTCATACAGTAGCAATACAGCATAAGTTCAGGCCCAATGATCATGGCAGAGTATATAACAGGCTAGGTGAGCTCAACGGGCTTTATACAGCCCTGGTCTGGAGAGAGGATAAAAATATGCCACAAATGAAACCATCAAAGTGAATCTGTAATAAAGTGCTGTTATCGAAGAACAATTTTGTATTTCATGCTTTGGGAAACATTGGAATAGTATACAAGAGGGTGCTATTACTATGATTGTAAACTGAATAACAGGGCAAATTTAGACCATTAAAGAAAAATTAGAGGATAACTGTCCAAGTCGTTGGCTGGTGATAATCATTGTGTTTCAAGGAATGACAGAAAATAGAAACATAAAAAAAGCATCAGCAAATAAGGCCAGTGTAAAAAAAATGGCAGCTGTTGCTGCAGTTTGTAGCTACTTCCACCAGGAGATTTGTTGTCATGGTATACCATGCTCATTTGTCATATGCCATCATCACTTTAGCTCTTCTGCAATCACTCTGTGACAACTTCACTTAGATAAATCCCACTTTCTGCTACCCTCCACTTTTCCCTCAAGAAGAGATCTCTGTAGCTTTTCAGCTTCAATCAAATGGCCAGAATACTGATGTTTGTTTTTTGGATGCTTCTTTTTAGAGTTCTTTTTGTTCTTGCAATTTTAGCTACATTTTATATGTGGACTTTGAGCACACGTCTTCGCAGAACAAAAGCCTTTACTTTCTTCCATAGATCTTTATTTCTCGTCCAGTATTCTGAGGCACAGGAAAATGCATAGAATTAGCAGTACATGAGTTTTCATTTCTTGTTACAGCCTTGAATTTTCTTGTTGCTAATACATTCTTCACATTCAAAAAATTGCTTCTTGTTGTCTCCCAGCCTTCTTAAATCTTTTGGATCATATCTGCCATCTTCTGTTACCATTTGTCTTAAGTAGACAAGCTTGTCTAGTTGTTTCAATGTGGCACCACCCACTTCAATCTATCTACTCAGGCAGTCATTCTAAGTATAATTGCTGCCAGTCTATGAATAACTTGGTTGCATTCACTGTAGAATCCTGGTGACTATTCCAAGAATGTACAGTGTGGAAGCCAGCCATTCGGCCTATTGAATCTACACCATCCTCCGATGAGAATTCCAACCAGACCAACACTCCCTTCCCTATCCCTGTCATCCTGCATCTCCCATGGTTAATCCACATAGCCTGCACATCCATGGACACTATGGCAATTTAGCATGGCCAAACTACCTAACCTGCACATCTTTGGATTGTGGGAGGAAACCAGGGTGCCCTGAGGAACCCCGAGCACCCTGAGGAAACCTATGCAGACACAGGGAGAATGTGCAATCGCCTGTGGCTGTAATCAAACCGGGGTCCCTAGCGCTGTGAAGTGGCAGTGCCACTGTGCCACCCTTTAGAAGTGGAAGGCCAATTGCTGCACTTTCACAGACCGATTTGTCTGTTTATTGAAAAAGGCTATTTATTCTTTGTTCTAAACCTAGATGTACCAAAGCAAGAGGAAGTCTCAAGGTTGGGTTAAAATTTGGGTCACAGGGCAGCATGCTCAGCTGGTACAATATTATCAGTGTTCTTTCGATCTGCGGCTATTTAATATCTGGTTGGTGCATGGGCTGGGACAGAATGAGTTGTGGGCAATAAGGATTTCTTGTATGTTAAAGATTAATTCCATATCTAAAGTGCAGCTGTCATCTTGATATAGAATCTACACATTGAAGGCATTGGAAGAGGTGTTGAACAAGGAAGACTGGAAGAATGACCCTGGTTAAAAGAAGGATGGCTCATTCATTCAGTGACACCTCTAAAGATATGTTCCTGCAACTAGTAAAGAAATGGAAAGAGTGCTGTCCCTGTCAATGGGAAGAGGAGGTTAGTGTGCTTCAAAGCACTTGTGGAACAGTAGTAGCATCTCTCTGTCCGTGC
The DNA here is from genome assembly GCF_021869965.1 of Rhincodon typus. Classification (NCBI taxonomy): domain Eukaryota; kingdom Metazoa; phylum Chordata; class Chondrichthyes; order Orectolobiformes; family Rhincodontidae; genus Rhincodon; species Rhincodon typus. The sequence continues at coordinate 39,599,809 of NC_063340.1, read as the reverse complement.
CTGAAGGTTCTGGTTCAAATCCCACCTGCTCTGAGGTGTTCCATAACACGTCTGAACAGACTGATAAAAATATCTACTTCCTGATGAAGGGATGGCTATAGATGATAAGGAAGTCAGCAGCGACTGGATGATTGCAATGCCTGTTGTATGCATGTGAGGCATGTTAAACGATTCAACCCCAAGCATGTTCCAACCACTCCTTGGATGAAAGTAGCAACAGGTAAAGTTGCAGTGCATCAAGTAGATTAAAAAGTCACCATAGTCTTACTATACCATAGGATTGCTCTTTCATTACAGAGATGACTGGTGGTTGTTTAACTTGAGGGTCATTGCACCTCAGATGAGGAGAGAGATTGAGAGGAAAGTCCTTCATAGTAACCTGAACTTTTGCAAGAAGTGAACCTGCAGTGTTGGTATCTCTCCGTATTACAAACAAGCCATCCAGCCAACTGAGTTAACCAGCTCCCATGAGGTAGATTGCATCCTTGTTATGGATTGCTTCTTTAAATTTCCCATTAGCAACACAACATGTATTAACTGTGATTGACATGATAAACACTACTTTCAAGTTATTTGGTGTACCAGATCAGATAGCACCTGACAACAGACTGCAATACACTGGCAGACTATTCCAAGACAAGTGCACTAAGTGATGAGTAATCCAACCACATCGTGACCCTACTATTTACACCTAAACAGTTGAGCAGAATGCATGGTACATGCATCAAATCAACAATTATCAATTGTCAAGCAACAAAGTAAGATCTTCATATTGCACTGCTGTATTTTCATGCAACACCAAAGGAGAAAGGATTACCCATCCCAGCTCAACTTATGTTTGAAAGGCAAGTGAGAACACTCTTGTCCAGCAGCCATTCTTTACAAGATGTTCTTCTTCATAGAGATAAAATAAAGATATGTATATTGAGAGAGCAAGTAGAGTGGATAGATGGTGCAAGTTAGAAATTCAAATCCAAATTTGCGGATAGCAGGAAATATTTCTTAAATATGTAACTAACCCAGATCAAAATCATTACAGATCATGGTGCTATATTGCAAAGGAACAGAAACCAATCCAGACCAATCTGTATGGCACACCAACCATGCACAAAGAGGTTAAGGAAGAATGATCCAATGACAATAATTGTATAGTGATGTTGCATGACAGCACTGGGTGGCACAGTGGCTCAGTGGTTAGCACTGCTGCCTCACAGCACCAGGGACCCGGGTTCAATTCCACCCTTGGGCAGCTGTTTGTGCAGAGTTTGCACATTCTCCCCAGGTCTGCATGGGTTTCCTCCAGGTACTCCGGTTTCCTCCCACAGTCCAAAGATGTGCAGGCTAGGTGGATTGGCCATGCTAAATTGCCTGTAGTGTTCAGGGGTGTGTAGCCAAGGTGGGTTATAGGGGGATGGGCCTAGATGGGATGCACAAAGGGTCGGTGTGGACATGTTGGGCTGAAGGGTCTGCTTTCACACTATGGGGATTCTATGATTCTATGTTCAGAAACAGAACAGCCAAATTGTCAAACTGATGGAATAAAGAACAATGCATGCTTTTCCAGATGGATATGCAACCAATAAAAATTACAAACCTCTAATGAACTAGATTGGATTATGAAATGTTAGTCTTACAAATCTTTGAATTGTTTATTTAATTATCAAATTGACAACTCACGCCAATGCATAACCATGAATATCTATTTGAGATAAGTTTTTTTCAATGGATTAAAAAAAATATTGTATTATGTCTCACAGTCAGTATTCTGTCTTACTTTGGATCCCTTGAAGTAAGACGTGACACAAAGCATGTTCCTGTGCTGTAATGCAGTAACTTAATACCAGGTCAGACAGTTAATACTGGTTCTGAAGACTGTAATATTTGTATTTAATACTTGGTTAAATAAATGTCTGTTCGATTCTTCACTACCATGATATCCACGTCCAGTTTCTAATGTTATGGGTGATGACGCAAGCTTGCTGTATCAGGTAAAACACCCCATTGAAGGCAAGTCCATTGATCACTTTTATCTCTAACCTAAAATTATGAACCAGATTTTTGGAACAATGCCCATACATGAACAGTGGTGGAATCTATCTATGCTGACCTTGACTCTGATATGTGGATGCATGGCTTCTTTCATTCAGAGAATGGAAACTATCATTGAGAGCCAAATGAAGGAAGCTACCTAATGGATGGAGGAGGTATGCATGACATCCATGGAATAGCCTTGTGCATGAACTGTGTTGAACAATAGGTAGGTGAGCTGGCCCAGGACAAATGAATCCAATGCCAAGTATTTACTTTTCCAGATAAGACATGAAGAATGGATGGATGTTGAAATGCTTGAGGAGCAGTCATTTGAACCAAATGGTATCTCTTCTCAAAGCACATTTTGTGCTGCCAATGGAAAGTTGGTGACTTTGATGATGATGTAAAACCTTTGTGAAAACTCAATTGGCCTGAGGACAGGTGCAGATGGTTTTCAATGTGTCAAACTCCTCTAGGGCTTAGGCAGCCAGAGATTACCATGACCACAGGAACAGAAAAGGATTGTCCACTTCAATTTCAACTGAAGGCATCAGAACATGATATAACAGCACCAAGAACATTCACACAAGTTAATCTCAACGCGCTCGGGATCTCACCAGATAATAGCTTTTCACCATAGCTTTATTGCAGCACTCCTCCAGCATTCCATACAGGTGCATGGGCAGACCCAATCTCTGTAGACACTGGTGGTTTAACAAGTCCATGAAGCAAAGCCTTTTTGCAAATCTTTCATAGTAACTTCTGTGAACACTCACCTGCATTTTCCCCCATATGTACCATTCTCCTCCATGCACCTTTGCACCTAAGACTGGTGCTGCTCTGGTTCATATTGTTACTGTTAAAACATTCCCAAGCAGTAATAGTAGCATGGAAAATGCTTTAGAAACTCTGGCTAACTCCTGCAGGGGACAGTCCTTTATATTCTGAAGGAAGAAGCCTATTTCATGATGTCAACTAACTCTTTCAGATACCAACACACTTCCACAATAGTTTCTGCTCTCCCTCTCACCGCAGCACAGTCATGGAAAATTGAAGACTTCAGACGTGTTTATTAGCAAAGTGTCATAGCAAGGAATTCCAAATGCAGCTCTAATTGTCAAACAAATTTTTGTATGCTTCTTAATCCCATTGTTTTGTCTATGCCTGCTGCATTGAATCTGGAAGAAACTTTTCCAGTAAGTATCAACTGATATGGTCTTAGATGCTGCAATCCTTCTAAATGTTTAATCCTTTGGTTAACATGCCTGCCTGTTTGAAACTGTAGCTGTACTCATTGGTTGCCACTTCCAGTGAACATACTTCCACCTTCTTTGAGGAACTGAGTCATTGATTCTCCATGGAACCCACACACGCCAGGGAGGATTTAATACCTATTTCAAAATCCATCTCAGTTGTCTCCTAAATGCCTTAACTGCCTGCACAGTCCTGATCCCATTGCCTGATCATCCTGAGAAATTTGTTTAAAGATCCAAAGACACCTGAGATCCACTCCAATGCAGCGCTCCCTATTTTAATGACCCCTCTGTCTCCAAGTCCATCAACATGGAGATGGTAAAATGTACCTTTTATCACATAAGAAGACATAGTTTGCAAAAAGAAAGAAATAAATTTGGGTTGAGGTGTTGGACATCCTGTCAATACCCAACAACAAGATCCAAATTCAAATTAACTCAAGGGAGAAATTTACTGTCAAACACTGCTTTGTATATTTCTGACCCAGTTCTTAAGACAATATCCAATATCTAATTAAAGTTTAATTCTGAAAACATCTTTTGATTTTGAGCAGAGACAATCTTATTCTATTTGATGAAATATTTTTAAAAATTCTTTTATTCTTTGGTTAAAATACAAAACTTATCTCCATGACGTATAAATTCATTTGAAAGAAATCTTAATACTGTTAATGTCAGAGAGTAAAATAAATATTATTTGTCTAACTTCAACGAAAGTTTTGATGTGACACATGATGTATGATATTTGCATATTAAGTAAATAATTGTTTGACAATTAGAACTGCATTTAGAGTTCCTTGATGTGACATTTCAGTAATAAATACCAAGACTGCAGCAAACGTTATCTCATTTAAGCTCATAGCTACTGGTTTATGATACCAAATGAAATAGGACAGAATAGTGTAGATTGCACCATCCATCATGAAATAATTTTGTAAAATGACAATGATTTCATCTTTACCAATGAGAGTATTGAAGAAATCTATGTTTATTATTGTGTTCCTTTGACCTAGTTCATCGACTGTACAACAATAATATGAAGTCACATAAGAAGTAATGGAAGAAAGAAAGGAGAAAGAAGGGAAGGAGGTGAAATAAGATAAGGAAGGAAGGAAAGGAAAGAGAAGGAAGGGAGAAAATGAAGTGAAGAGAATGGTAGAAGGAAGGGAAGGGAATGGAAAGGAGAGGAAGGAAAGGGAGGATCAGAACAAGAAGGGAACAAAAGAGGAGAAAGGAACAAAGGAGGAGAAGGGAAAGAAAAAGAACAAAGGAATGAAGGAAACAGAAGGAGAGAGGGAGAATGGCAGTGTTAGTGGCAGGGAATAAGGGAGTGATGGAGAAAGGAAGGTTGAGAAGGAACAGTAAGTAAAGGAAGGGAGGAAGAAAGAAATGGAAAAGAGAGGAGGGAGGGAGTGTGGGGGAGACAGAGGGATGATGAAATGGATAAAAAAATGAAGGAATGTCGTTCACCATGAGGTTTGATGCCACACTGCATTTGAGTTCATAAGTCTGGTAACAGTGGGGAAGAAGCTGTTCGTGTTTTCAAATTTTTTTATCTTCTGCCACATGGAAGAGGGTGGAAGAGAGTCTTTGACTATGTTGACTGCTTTCCCGAGGCAGTGGTAAGTGTAGACAGTCAATGGAAGGAAGACTGGTTTGAGTCATGGACTGGACTGCATCCACAACTCTTTGTAATTTCTTGCAGTCTTGAGCAGAACAGTTGCCACACCAAGCTGTAATGTTTTCTGATAGGATGCTTTCTATGGTTCATCTATAAAAATTGGTAAGAATCATTGTGGACATACTGAATTTCCTTAGTGTTCTGAGGAAGTAGAAGTATTAGTGTGTTTTCTTGACTGTAGCATCGACTTCGGTGGATTAGGAATTATTGTTGGTGATATTTACTCCTAGGGACTAGCAAGTTTGAAAGCAAGCAACCCCAGTATTTAAGAAAGAAGTAAGGGAGAAGAACAGGGCTACCGGCCCTACATCAGTAGTAGGGAAAATACTCAAATTATAAAGGATATGATAAATGGACATTTAAATAAAAATGATCTGATTGAGTATAGTCAGCATGGATTTGCCTAATTGGATAGAGTTTTTGAGAATGTAATGAACAAAATTGATAAGTGGCAGCCAATGGATGTAATACATTTGGATATTGAGAAGACTTAGAATAATGTCCTTCACGGGAAATTGGTAAGCAAAAATATATCTCATGGGATAGGAGGTAATTCATTGGCATGTATTAAGGATTGGCTAACAGGCAGAAACCTGAGAGTAGGAATAAATGGGTCATTTTCACATTGGCAAACTATGGCTTCTGAGCTACTGCAAGGGTCAGTATTTGGGCCTCAGCTGTACATCACAATCTATATCAATAATTTGCATATGGAGACCGAATTTAATATTTTCAAATTTGCAATAATGCAATGCTAAGTAGGAATGATAGTTGAAAGGAAGATGGAAAGATGATTTCAGGGGGATTTGGACAGGATTTGTGTTTGGGCAAGAACATGTCAGATTGAATATGTGCGAGGTTATCCACTTTAGTAGGAAGAACAGAAGTGCAGACAATTTGGAAAGTATGAATGCGTAAGGGAACTTTGGTGTCCTTGTCAATAAGTCATCGAGCACTAAAATACTGGTGCACTATTAGGAAGGATAATGGAAAGTTAGCCTTTAACACAAGACAATTTGAATAGAAGAGTATTGTCATCATGGGTCAATTGTGCTACAGCTTGGTTAGTCCACAGCTAGAGGACTGTGTGCATTTTTGGTCACCTCTCAAAGAAAGGCATTATTACCATCAAGAGAGTGTAACAAAGGTTCAGCAGATAGTTCCTGGGATGGTGGGAGAGTCCTATGAAAAAGTACAGAGCAAACAGATACTCCCTGCAGTTTTGAAGAATGAGAGGTGATCTCATTGAATCCCACAAAATATTTTGAAGAGATAGACAGTGCAGATGCATTTTTAGATGATTCTCCTGGTTGGGAAGCCTACAACTAATGGGCAAAATTTAAAAACAATGGGCATGCCATTTCAGACTGAGATGTTAAGGTTTCTTTTATTCAGAAGTAGGTGAAGGTTTGAAATGTCTACCCCAGAGAGTTGGGGAACCTAGTCCATGAGTATATTTGAAATAGAGGTTGATACATTTTCAATTATCAATGGTGTAAACGGTTATGGGAAACTGTGAAGGGGGAACGGTTATGGGGAAAGAATAGGTAAAAAGCATTGAAATGTTTGATCAACCATGATCATGTCAAGTGGACTCAATGGCCTACTCCTGCTCCTGTGTTTATATGCCCCAATGGCAAACAAAACAGATGGTTTGACACCAATATTGCGGGTGGAAAAATGTCAACAGGGAAAACAATTTCTGTAGATCCAAAATCCAGGTGGAGAGTTATTTCACACGCAGTCCTTTCGATTTTTTAGCAATGATGACACAATGCCATCTGCAAAGCAATTGTCAATCTTCAAGTACGTTATTGATCAGGTGGACCCAGGTGTCACATAGAATCCCTACAGTGCAGATGAGGCCATTTGGCCTATCGAGTTTGCACTGATCCTTCGAAGAGCATCCCACAACCCAACGCTACCATTTTAACCTCATAATTCCCATGGCCAATCCACCTAACCTGCACATCTTTGGACTGTGGGAGGAAACTGGAACACCCGACAGAAACCCACGCAGACACGCCTGTCACTGATCCTGTGAGACAACAGTGCTACCACCATGCCACCCTTAAGAGAGAATACTTTCTTTCGAGTCTCTAAGGTTTTTTTTCACTCAAAAAGAGAGGAGAGATAGTGATGTTTCTTGTTCGCAGGGACTGGAAGTTTTTGGTTGCGTTGCAATCACAGATCTGTAACAAACTGCAACCAGGCCACTTCAGCAGCTATTGTCAGGCAGTTTCTCTTTAATTTCTGGGACCTCTCCACCTCATACGGTAACTTCCTCGCTGCTCTGAAAAGTAACATAATTTTGTGCAGCTAAAATGTACACCACACAATTCCACTGATTTTGAAGTTGCAAAACTCTCCTGGTATTTTATCCCTATAGCAGTGTCCAGGTTGCACTTTCATTGTCCAAAAAGAAATGTATCTTGTCTCATGCATAATACAGGGGCCATCTTGCAGGTTAGTGTTTTGTTTGTAGAGTGCCCCATCAATTTGTGACACATGCGATCCAAACTAAGTATTCTGTCATGGTATCAGTCAACTGGGCTGTGTGATTCAGGTTAACCTTCCATCACAGGTTTCCACTGCCTACTCAGGACACTGGTATATGTGACCCTGCTCAAGAGAGCAGATTGCATCAGAGGCAGCTGTTGGTACAGCGTCTTCAGCAAAATAACACTACATTACTGTAGGAGCCATGGAGGTGAAGTTCTGGCCCAATGGCTTCTCTTCTTTTCTATTAAAAGGCATTTACTCTTTCATGGCATCCTTTAGTAGAACAGTTATTTGTTCACATTTCTTGTCCATGCTAAATATTTTGAATGAAACAAGACAATTAGAATTTTATTAAGTATGCACATAGATTCTAAAACAGAAATGTTTAGCTTTACATCCCTTATGATATTCTTCATTCAACAGCATAAAAATATATTTCATATAATCAGTCCTTTTTTTCCTGATTAGTTAATAGACTTAAGTTTAACCTGATGTCTGATCTCTACCATCTATAATTCAATCTTTCCATTCTGTTTGGAATTTTCTATATACCCTCTAAGGTCTGTTCTCTTCAGCTTTGTTGACCTGTTGGAATGAATTCTCTTCAACTTACTTGTAGTTTTGTAAAAGGTAGACTTGATTGCAGAAATTCTGAATTTTCAAAACAAAATCTGTATTGATTTGCTTTATCAAATTGGAAGCCATTTTGCAAATAGAACTGTATACCAAATCCATCCATGATGTTTTCATCTGCTTCTGATTCATATCTGCAATATTGTACAGGCTGTTTTGATGCTTATCACTTCACATTTAGGCTTTCTTTAAATGATTTCCTCTCCTGCTGTGGAAAGAAAGGACAGGTATGAGCCAACTGTAGTGCTGTCAAATCATCTTTATCATACATCAGTACGCTCCTTTCTAGTTATACCACAGACATGCACGTGAGATTAAGTACAGCAAATTTATAATTACAGATATTAACATTTAAATGTTTTCTGCCTTACTTATAAAATGTGGTTACTCAATGATGTGCATGCCATCATTTCCATTGTTGTTATGACCCAGTAGCTTGTTGACCTTTAAAGGTTATCTTTCAACATAACACCACAGGTTGTTCTAATGGGCTCTCGGGTAAATTAGACTGCCAATTTTATGCAACTGTCTGATTAGGGAGAGAGTGGAAAATATATCAGATTTTGGCTCATTAACCCATAAGTAGGTTATTATCTGTATAAAACCTCACCATGGGTTTAAATGGGATCATGATGAACTCATAATCAAAGCACGCCTAAATATTGAACATGATTCAGTTCCATTGCATTGTGTGCTGCAATATTTCATAGTTTATTGGAATCAAACCATGTCCAATATTAAGATCACAGTTTTACACTTGATCATAAGATCATGGTGTAGATGTGAATATATGTTTCATTGTGTGTGATCCTTGCATAGATATGTACATGTGGTTGTCCCTAGGAAGTTAAACCATAACAGCATTATTATCAATTGTTGCTTATTTAAACTTGGAGGGATAGTATCTTAAGTAATAACATCTTTTAATATGAAGTCAGATTTAGGATTTAAAAGGTTAATGGATCTAAAATCTAAAGTAATTCACCATATTATTTCAACAAAGTGATGTTTGGAGGAGTGGTGTGCAGGAACAGGGCTGAAGCAATTCAAACAATAGTATCCAGGTGTCTCAAAGAGGCCCTCAAATAAAATTAACCATCTGTAAAAACTGCTTTTCTTAATGTTTGGGGTCAATAGAAACCATATTGTCACTTCCACCAAAGTATCCACCTCTCGGCTGTTGGGAACACTGCATATGGTTCAACAGATGCTTAATTTTGTTTAAGAAACCCCTTTGAGACACGTGGGCACTTTTTAACTCGCTTGACTCCTGCCCACGCACTCCATCTCCAAACACAATATCACTGAAATAATATTGAAAATTATTTTAAATGTTAATACTTTAAACCTTTGAAAAACCGAATCTATCTTCATACAAAAACATGTCATTATTTAAAATACACAATGCTCCTAGAGATTCCTGGATACATAGCATGTAGTTATCAGGGTGAAGCAGTGATTGTAAAGTATACGGTTTGCTTAAGGGAGTGATTATTGCCAGTGAAGCTCAAAAAATATCGAGGATGGACCAAAGATCTCTAAGAATATCTTACTGGAAGACTTATTTCTTTTGATAATGAAAGTGATTTAAACAATTAAATTTTAAATGTTTATTTCAATTGTTCATTAAGTCTATTTTTTCTCAAACTTAAGAAGTTTCTACAAATAGGATAACCTGTGCTGCTATTGGTCAGAGAGAAGTTGAATGAGATTGATGGTAATTCAAGCACAGAGAGGTCCAACTCAATGGCCTTGACCATTTCAGCAGAGTCAATGGGCTGTATTTTATAATGGGACTGGTGATCTGGATAATCCCAATGTGGGGCCTGAATCAATAGATTGGAAAGTACAGAATGCAGACGGAAAATGTAAATTGGGGAGGGGTGGGGGGGAGCGTGTGGGTTGCTCTGATGTACAATTAGTGCCTGAAGTAGACAACCATCCCATCAGCCTGACCATGATGCTGTTGTCGGGGGACGGAGAACACTTTCTCCGGTTATTGGCTTATACAGAGGGGAAAAGAGTCAATTCTTGTAATCTCATAAATTACTTTATTAATGTATTAAACAAGACATGTGTTACTTAAATGTTTTTATCACAAAGCTAGACATTATATATTTTCCCACAAACTGAACTAGGACCTACTTATACACCCACTAGAGCCCTCTGACACTCCCCAAATTGTCACAGAATATAAAAGCTAACACCCGATCAGGATAGTTGCTGATGCTGATGAGGGCTGAAGCTGGCCAGGCGCTGCACTCGATGTCATCACCATGCCCTTGACGTAGGGTCTGCTTTTGTGATGGTTGGTCCGGAGTTTTCACTGGCTGCATGCCCTGAGGGTCTTCTTTTTATTCTTTCTCTTCTCTCTCTCAAGTCATGCTGTTTTCTTCCCATTGGCTCAGGCTAATTCACTTATTGCATGCTTTTACCTTATTGCCCCTGGCCTTAAGACTTAGGTAGCTTTACCTCATTATTTCTCATCCCAATAAGGCTTTTGCATTACCTCATCTTTCTTACTTTTTGCAGAACTTAATTAACTCAAGCCGGTTTAAATCGGCTCAAACTAACACCTGGGTGCAGGTCATTTTTAGCTCATAAGCTGCTCCTTTCTTTGTGTCAGGACCTTCACGTTCAGTGCCTCTTGTTGGCGATGTTGGCAGCTGGTACCACTCCCTCTCTCTATCTCTCTGCAGCCTATAGCTAACATAGGTTTCACCAGGCAGCCTGGACACTTAGTACTAGTCCCCACCTTGGGATAAATCCTCATGTGATGGAAAGTCCTTAAACGGTCAGTAATTGGCCACTTCTCAATGGACACCCAGGCAAGTGGACCACCCAAAGCCAACCCCTCACCTGGTAAAATAGCTGCAAAAGTGAGGGGGGAGTGGGTAGGTGGCACTGCAACCATGATGGCCAACAGCCCCCATTCATCATGCACCTGCCAATTTGTCTCCAGGGAAACATAAATTTCCAGAGAGTATGAGGGAAACGGGTTACCAATAAGTTTGATTGACAACATGATGCTCAATAGCTTTCAGCCAAGAGCTGACAGTGAGCTGCTGGCCAACACAAACTTTGGTATCAATCATTGCATGACTCCCTTAGACGAAGAGTCACCTGAACACTCTCTCCTATTTTGTTATCATCCGATTTTTGTCTTAGTGTTGCCTGTGGATACCAAATGCCTTTACCTAGGACCAGGTTACCATCCAGAATCCTCATTTGGTGACATGCAATATTTTCTTTCCAAAGCACAGAGGCTTGTTCTGAGTTGTTGGCCCTGCAGCCCAATGGTATCAATGTGGATTTCACAAGTTTCAAAATCTCCCCTCCCCCCACCGCATCCCAAAACCAGTCCAGCTCGTCCCTGCCTCCCTAACCTGTTCTTCCTCCCACCTATCCCCTCCTCCCACCTCAAGCCGCACCTCCATCTCCTACCGACCAACCTCATCCCGCCCCCTTGACCTGTCCGTCCTCCCTGGACTGACCTATCCCCTTCCTAACTCCCTACCTACACTCACCTTTCCTGGCCCCATCCCCGCCTCTTCGACCTGTTTGTTTCCTCTCCACCTATCGTCTCCTCTATCCCTCTTCTATCCGCCTCCCGCTCTCTCCCTATTTATTTCAAAACCCTCTTCCCCTCCCCCTTTTCTGATGAAGGGTCTAGGCCCGAAACGTCAGCCTCTCTGCTCCTATGATGCTGCTTGGCCTGCTGTGTTCATCCAGCCCTGCACCTTGTTGTCTCGGCATTGATTAGTTGTTATTTTAGCCACGCCGAGATACAACCTGTAACTTTTAGGAAGGTACAAACATGAACCATGCAGTCGCTGCACAGGGCAAATCTTCCTGCTGAAGACACAGAGATGCTAGGAAGTGCACAGAGTGAAGGGGTGAGGGGATTCGGTGGGGAATTGTCTAAAACTGGAGACTTGGCTGGAATTTCCTCCTAGGGGCCCCTGCTTTGCCTCTGTAATTTCAGCAAGAGGTAGAAGGGGTTTCAGGAACATTTTTGATGAAGTTATAGCTGAAGATCTCTGGGAAAAGTTTTGGCCGTAGTAAAGGTATAAATGGGCAAGGATGATAACTTGACACCCAATAAGAGACATTGAAGCACATGGAACTTAACAACTTTAGTCTCCTCCTTGCCCTTCTAGTAAGCTCAGTAAATTTCTTATAACCAAGTCTTTCTAACTTTGAGTGGCCATTAAATGAATAAACTCCCCTTTGGACAAATGCCATACAGTTTCTTACAGTTACTTTTTTACTGATCCAAAACCCATAGCAGGAAACAGCAACTTACCCCCAAGCCATATTTACTGCAGCATCTAGATTTCCACTCATCAGATTTCTTTAATTCTTCCAAGATACCATTGTTATTTGACACTTGCTGCAGCAGCCACTAGATCAAGGAAGTGATTTCCTCTTTAAGCTGCCCTTCTCTTATTGCACATTTGCCAATTGTGAGATATCATGTCCACCCAGTAGTCATTCTGGATATTATGAAGAATTTAACTGAACACCATCTGATTTACACTGAACTGCAGAGGTGAGCAAACTTAGCCCTAACATTATATATTTGGATCAATTTGCTTAGTTAGCTGGTTGGTACAAGGTGCTGATGAGATCACATCCAGAGTGCTCTAAGCAGTTTTGATCCTGTTATTGAAGAAAAGACATTATTTAATTGGAGGCAGTTCAGAGAAATTTTGGTAAGATGATCCCTGGTATGAAGGGATTGTCTAATGAACAAAGATTAAAACAGAATGGTACTCTACTCACTGGAGTTTAGAAAAATAAGAGGTGATCTCATTAAAACATTTGGAATTCTTAAGGAGTTTGACAGAGTAAATGCTGAGAGGACTTTGCCTCTCATGGGAGATTCTAGGACCAGAGAACATAGTCTCAGAATTATGGGGCACCGATTTAAGATTGAGATGAGGAAGAATTATTTTCTCTTAGAAGGTTCTGAGTCTTTGGAATTCCTTGTCCCAGAGACAGCTGTGGGGACAGAGTCCTTGTGTATAACTAAGTTTTAGATAGTTAGATTCTTGACAAGCAGCGGAATCTAGGATCTTGGGGAGAAACATAGGAAAATGGATGGGAAGAGTGTCAGACCAGGAATGATTCTTGTAGTGATTGTAATGAAGTCAGACAGGTGCACCTCATAGAATATGAGTTCCCTGATTGGGGCTGTTATTCTGGTCCAATCAGGGACTCAAGGTTGATGAATATAAATAGGACGTCAGAGGTTCTGTTCACTCTGAGAGCAGGCTCTGAGGGAGCTGGGTCAGTGTCAAGGACTCTCCACATGTAAATAAAGGGTGATTTGGTGATGGGATACTGGCTTCTGTGGAGTTATTTCAATCCTATTGAATATCAGAGCAGGCTTAAGGGGCCAAATGGCCCACTCCTGTTTACATTTCTTCTGGTCTTATGATTGGTTTGCAATGCAGAGTGGTGCCAACAGTGTGGACTCAGATAGTGTGCTGGCTGAGATCGCCTTCATAGCCTTGTCTGAAATATGGTGACCCTTAGATGAAATTCACCATGAGTTATTTCTCTTGAATGAGAGAGGGGGACATAGTGTCTTTCACTATTAACTCATGACTGCTGCTCTATCCTAAATCTAAGAAGCCTCCTTGAAGGTTCTTAACAGGAAATACTAACTCACTGTATCTAACCTTACATTCTGTTCATAACTTTACTGTCAAGATTCAGATAACTCAGAAATGCTGAACTGCTCTGGCAACATGTAAGATCCTTCTCCAGCTGTATTAATCTTGTGTTTTTTTTAATCATTTGTGGAATGTGGGTGCCACTGGCTGGCCCAACATTTATTGTCTGTCTATAGCTGTCTTTGAAAAGAGGGTGTTGAACTGCCTTGTTGAACCGCTGCAGTCTATCTGCTGTAGGTCAACACAAAATGGTCTTAGGGAGAGAGTTCTAGGATTTTAAAAGAGTGATGATAGATTTCCAAATCAGAATGGCGAGTAGCTTGGAGTGGTACTTGCAGTTGGTGTTCTCATGTATTTGTTGCTCTTGCCCTTCGAGATGAAAACGGTTATGGCTTGGAATGTGCTTTGAATTTCTTCAGTACATTTTGCAGATGGTACATACAGCTGCTATAGATTAAAGGTGGAGAGAGTGAATGTATGCAAATCTGGTGTCAATCAGTTGGCTGCTTTATTCTGGATGATGTCAAGCTTCCTGAGTGTCATTTGACCTGCACTCATCGAGGTAAGTGTGAGGTATTTACAGTCCTGACATGTGCCTTGTAAATGGTGGATAGACTTTGGAGAGTCAAGGAGTGAGTTACTCACTGCAGGCTTTCTAGCTCCTGACCTGCTCCCATAGCCACAGCTGGTCCAGTTCAGTTTGTGATCAATAGTAAGTCCCAGGATGTTGATAATGGGGCATTCCAACAATGGCAATACCATTGAATGTCCCAGGCCAATAGATTTGCTTACTGGAGATGGCCATTACTTGGCACTTGTGTAGCATGAATGTCTCTTGCCACTTACCACCTCAAATCCGGATAATGTCCAGGTCTTGCTGCATGTGCATATTGACTGCTTCCATATCTAAGGAATTGTGAATGAAGCTGAACTTTGCACTTATCAATGAACATCTCCAATTCTGATATCATGATGGAACAAATTACATTGATGAAGCAGGTGAAGATGGTTTGGTGCAGGAAAATACCCTGAGGAACCCTTGCAGAGAGGTTGTGGAGCTTATCCAACAACTGCAACAATCTTCCTTTATGCTGGATATGACTCCAACCAGCGGAGAGTTTTCCCCTTGATTCCCATTGAACCCAATTTTGTAAAGGCATGTTGATGCCATTCTCCGTCAAATGCAGCCTTGATGACACCTACCTTCACTTTACTGATGACCGAGAATAGACTGAGGAGGCAATTATTGGCTGGGTTTGATAAGTCTAATTTTTTGTGTACAGGACAGATCTGGACAATTTTCCTCATGGTTGGAAGGGTGCCAATGTTGTAGCTGTACTGGAACAGCTTTGCTAAGGATGTGACAAATTCTAGCATTAACATCTTCAGTACCATTGGAGGAACTGTTGGTAAGACATAAAGCCTTTGCAGTTCCCACGCCTTCAGTTGTTTTTTGATGTCACGAGGAATGAATCAGATTGGCTGCTGATTAGTGTCTATGATGGTGGGGACCTCTAAAGAAGGCAGAGCTAGATCTTGCACTCAACATTTCTGGCTGAAGATTGTTGCAACTGCTTTAACCTTATCTTTTGCACTGATGTTCTGCACTACCAAATCATTAAGGATAGGGAGAGATAGGAGAAATGGATGCTGGAGCCTGAGATAACAAGGTGTGGATCTGGATGAACACAAAAGGCCAGGTAGTATCAGAGGAGCAGGAAAGCTGACGTTTCGGGTCTGGACACTTCTTCAGAAATGGGGAGGGGAAGGGGGCTCAAATAAATAGAGAGAGGGGGAGGTGGTGATAGAAGGTGGCTAGTGGAGCAGATAGGTGGAGAGAAGACGAACAGGTCAAGGAGGCAGGGATGAAGCTAGTAGAGGTGAGTGTAGATAGGAAGTTGGGATGGGGGTTGGTCAGTGAGGTGGGAGGAGCGCGTAAGTGGGAGAGAAGACGGACAGGTCATGGAGGCGAGGACGAGAGGGGGTGCTGGTCTTGGGATGAGGTCGGGGTGGGGATAATTTGAAGCTCGTAAAGTCCACATTGAGACCATTGGGTTGTAGGGTTCCAAGGCAGAATATGAGGTGCTGTTCCTCCAATTTTTGGGTGGCATCGTTGTGACACTGGAGGAGGCCCAGGATGGACATGTTGTCCAGGGAGTGGGAGGGGGAGTTGAAGTGGTTCGCAATTGGGAGGTGTTGTCGTTTGTCGCAAACTGAGCGTAGGTGCTCCACAAAGTGGTCTCTGAGCCTCTGCTTGGTCTCCCCAATGTAGAGGAGGTCACATCGGGAACAGCAGACACAATAGACCACATAAGTGGATGTGCAGGTGAACATCTGTTTAATGTGGAAGGTTTTCTTGGGGCCTGGGATGGGGGTGAGGGAGGAGGCGTAGGGGCAGGTGTAGCACCTCCTGCGGTTGCTGGGAAAGGTGCCGGGGGTAGTGGGGCTAGTGGGGAGTGTGGAGTGGACGAGGGAGTTGAGGAAAGACCGGTCCCTCCAGAGGGCAGATAGGGTGGGGAGGGAAATATATCCTTTGTAGTGGGGTCAGATTGCAGGTGGCGGATAGGGATATTTGTAGAGTCTCACCCTTTCATGAATTGTTTAATTATCCAAGATCATTTACACAATGTGGCAGGATTGCAGACTTAGATCTGACCTGTCATTTTTAGGTATGCCTGGTGCTGCACGCTCTCTTGAACCAGGGTTGATTCCTTGAATTGATGGCAATTATTGAATGGTTGATATGCAGGCCCCTGAGGTTGCAGATTGTGTTAGAGTAAGAGTATGCTGTTGCTGATGGCCCTAGGTACCTTATGGATGCACAGTCTTTCGTTGTTAGATCTGTTCCAAGTGGAGCCCATTTAGCATGGTGACAGTGCCACATGACACACTGGAGGGTAATCTTCAATGTAAAAGTGGGACTTTTTCTCCACAACCACCTTCTGGTGATCACTGTTGTGGATGGATGCATCTGCCGCAGGCAGATTATAAGGATGATGTCAGTATGTTTTGCCTTCTAGATGGTTCCTTTGCCCCTAACTATATTATATTTAGGACTTGACCAGCTCAGTCAGTAGTGGTGCTGCTATGCCACACTTGGTGATGGACAGTGATGTTCCCCAACCCAGAGTACATTCTCTGCCCTTGTCACCCTTGTGCTTCCTCAAAATAGTGTTAAATATGAAGGAGTACCAATTTATCAGGTGAGGGAGGATGGTACATGGTAATCAGCAGGAGGTTTCCTTGCCATGTTTGACCTGATACAATGAGACTTGATGAGGTCTGGAATCAATGATGAGGACACCCAGGATAGCTTTCACCTCTGCTGGGTCTGTCCTGCCAATGCAACAGACATACCCATGGATGTTGGTAGTGTAGGGTATAATGCCATGAGTATGACTATGATAAGCTGATACTTCATGATACTTCATCAATTCTGTCATAAGTTCCCAGATGTTGGGAAGGAGAACTTTGCAGGGTCAACAGGGCTGAGTTTACCATTGTCAATTCTGGGTGTGGGTCAATGCTAAGTGGTGTGTTCAGTTTCATCCTCGCCTTCAGTTCACTTGTGATATTCAAACCCATTTGTTCTACAATATCATCATTGCACATGGCCTTCTGCTACCTACACTACATGTCGTCTTCATCATTACTTGAAGCATCATCTTTTCTGGACTGTTTCTTCGTGGTACATGCCAAAATTATTCCAACTTTTCCCTGACCACCACTGATTTGTCAGCTCTCACCTGTTATAAAAAGTCCTTTTATGTATATCTATCAGCCTATTTAATACTGAGCATTCTTCAGAAACACCAAAGTTCAGAAGAATTGATCTTTCTTTGCTTTCTTTTCAGTGATCTAGTACAAAATGTAATGAAAATTAAACTTATTGGGGAATTATTTGCTTCACTTATTGTGAAGACTAGACTGGCTGTTAAAGTTGAAGAGGGGCTGTAAGTCCAATTTCTCAGTTTGCAAATGATCATGGAGAAATGCAGAGAACAAAATCAGAATGTTTATAGCATTTAATACTGTTTAGTAAATGGAACCTTTGTCAATTATGATTGAAATAAGGTTTCCAAAGCACATTGTACACTTGATTAATCACAGTATGAAAATCAAAGGGCTGCTGCAATTTCAGAGGATGGAATTAATGAATGGTTTGATATAAGACAATGCATATAGCAGGGGTGCATTCTAACACCCACATTTTTAACGTATACACAGAAAGTGCATGCAAGAGGTATGAGATGATCATATTGAATCGATAAAGGGTGTAGGATAATCAACTTAACGTATGCAGATGACACAGATTTGATTGCTGAAAGTCTCAAAGAACTAGATGAAATTTGTAACAAAATAAACAATTCAGTAAAAATATTATAATCTGAGGCTAATTTTGTTTTTAAAAAAGAGCAAACCACTGAGAGTTTAAAAAAAGGCATTGAATAATGAAAAATGTAAATGTTGATGATAAGGATGCAGAAGTAGCCATATGTCTTGACCTGTTTAGGCAGTAATGGGAATTAATAATAGTAAGGGAGTTTCACACCGAAATTGAATAGCTAATCAAGCAATGACTTCTTAAGTAACAGTATAATATTACTGATTTGATCGTACAAAATGTCACTGAAACCATTTCAACATTTTGGGCTGTTAAAGGACAACTAAATTAAATCTTCAGATCATATGGGACCCAATATATGGACGTGCACCTTTTCTGAGCTCAACCATTTTCATGAACTGCAAAGGACTTTATTCACATGATGTGCAACTGGTGCATGATTTCAGGCAACATATCACACAGGGGAATGTATTATCTTATTACAAAGGGAGGCGATGGCCTAGTGGTATCATCGCTGGACTGTTAATCCATAGACCCAGATAACATTCTGGGTATCCAGGTTTGAATCCCACCATGGCAGATGGCGGAATTTGAATTCAATAAATATCTGGAATAAAGAATCTAATGAAGACTGTGAATCCATTGTCAATTGTCGGAAAAACCCATCAGGTTCACTAAAGTCCTTTAGGGGAGGAAACTGCCATCATTACCTGATCTGGCCTACATGTGACTCCAGATACACAGCAATGTGGTTGACTCTTAAATTCCATCTGGGCAATTAGGGATGGGCAATAAATGCTGCCTAGCCTGTAATGCCTTCATTCCTTGAATGAATTTTTAAAAAATCTTGGGCTTGTTTCCACTAGCAATTAGAAGAGCAATGGATAACTTGATTGAAGTACATGAGATCTTGAATTGTCTTGACAAGTTGAGCATGGAAATGATGTTTCCTCTTGTAGGTGAGTTCAGAACTAGGGGACACTGGTTAAAATTGGAGGTTGCCCTTAGGGACAGTGATGAGGTGACTTTCCTTCACTCAGAAGGTTATCTAACTTTGGAACTGCTTGCCTCAGAAGACTGTGGTAAGGTGGATATTGTATATGTTTAGGACAGAGGTGGATAGATTCTTGTTAGGCAGGAGAATCAAGAGTCATTGGGATTAAATGGATATGTGTAAATTCGAACATAAATAGATAAGCCATGTCGTTATTGAATGGCTGAGCAGGTTTGAAGGGACCAAATGATCTACTTCTGCCCCCACTTCATATGTTTCTCTGTTCCTACGGCAACAGCTCTGACTGATTCATTCCTGGCAGTCCTCTGTGTTACCTGTATTTGACCCACCATGACATGTCAAAGGCTGACTGCTAGGTGTCACCCTCAGTATAGCTTATGACTCCAGTCTCAAACACATATATATGTAAACATCACACCTACAGTGTAAACCATGTTGCCACAAGGAACAGCAGGCAAGCAGTGATTCCACTAGCTGGCTTACTCTGGAGAAGTTCTGTAATACTGCTTAGAGAAACTGTGCAAATTTGTTTTGAGCGGCAAAGGCAGGTTATAAAATGAAAGGAATTCCTTGCTACCCTCCCAACAGGGAAGAGGCTGAGGAGCAGAAACATGAGGAGGTAGGGGAGGAAGTGGAGGAAGTTAAACAACAAGTAGATGAACAGGCAGAGGGTGACAAATGTAAACAGCCCTTTTTGTCCACACTGGATTTGACCCTTTCATCAGTAATACCCAATAACCACAAACACAGTTCCCCATTCTGTATCAACTCCCCAAAAACACTACAACGCCCAGAAAATGCACAATCCCAATCCAATTATATAAATTCTATTATTACATAAAATAGAAGAATTAACTAGCTTTTGGGCACAGTGGTAGTGTTCTACTTCTGAGACAGGAGGCCTGGGTTCAAATCCCATGTACTTCAGAGGAGTGTGTTCATAAGACATCAGAGAAGATTGAATAAACATCCCTATAAAAATTAGCTAACCATCTTAATGTGTTCCCCCAAAGTATATGTTTCCCTGTCCTCATGTTTCTGTGAGTTGGTTCTCCATTGACTGAATGGCGTAAGTCAAGTAAAATGCAGATGGCCTCCCGGAGTGTATTCTCACAGCTCTCAGCCTAGAGGATTCAGATACAACTGCACCATCTCAGTTGGGCTACAGCAGGCTGGGTTCCTGGCTGCCAGTCAAGCAACAACAAAGGGGCTGGTAGAATTGCAACTGTTTTTCTGAGAGAGGACAAAGGCTTGTTCTGCATGTAACCACTACGTTTCTGCAGGGTGGTTCCTCAGCAATCCTACCGATCTGTTGGAAAACAGATTGCTGGACTTCTGTGATGATAAGACTAAAAGAACATAAGATGTAGGAGCAGAAGTAGGCCTTTTGGCCCACCATTCAATGAAATCATGGTTGATCTGATAACCCTTAACTCCACTTTCTTGCCTTCTACTCATAACCCTTGATTCCCTTATTGAGTAGAAATTCTCAATCTCTGTCATAAATGGCTGACTCTTTACTCTGAGATAATGCCCTATTGTCCTAGACTATCTGTAGCAGGAAACAAGCTCTACTCATCTACCCGGTAAAGCACCCTTCAAATCTTATGTTTCAATAATGATTGCCTCTCATTCTTCTAAATGTCATTGCATACAAACCCAACCTACTCAACCTCTCCTGAGAAGAGAAGGCTTCTATATCTAGAATAAATCTAGTGAACCTTCTCCAAACAGCCTCCAATGTCAGTATATCTCTCCTTGGATGAGGCAACCAAAACTGTTCACAATATTTCACACTACTTCCTTGTATAGTTTGTATGTGATACAACCAAACACTTTAAGCAGCATTATTCAGACTTACAATAGCAGCAATATGAGCTGCCATCACAGCACTCAAATCTTTGATGTAGGCTGTTTGTTCTGCATTGCGACAATGATCATCAGACACTGTTTAAAGTGGGTTTCACTGATATATTGTTGGAGGTGACTACCTGTTCTATACTTGAAAGACGAGACACAGATCTGCAGAAGCCCTGCTGGATCCATCCCTAATATGCAACTTAAATTGTGCACAAGCATTCTGGCAGGTTTTTCAGTTTAATGTTGTATAAACATTTAGTTATGTACTTCGACCAGAATTCTTCTGCTACCTTACTCATAAAAGCCCACAATCTGAATTGTCTGCAGTGGAAATGAATGTGTGTCCTCCCACTTCAGAATTTACATTATCTTATCACCTACCCAAGCACCTTGTGTAATTGTGTTTGGTGTCTCATGAACAGATGCTTTTTTTTCTCCTTTCGTCATTTTCACTAACTTATTCCTCCCTCTTCTCAACTAATGTATATTTCAAGAGAACTGAGGTGAGATCTGCATGTAACCTCACCATTCTTCCCTCCGCCGTTGTTAATAGCCACAAAGTCCCTTCCTATCATTAAAATATCCAGTTCTTCACAGAAACCTCCTATTATGTACTGGAGTTTTTTGCAATATTAAGTTAATTGTGTCTCTCAGAGTTGTGCAATACATTTGGGTGATATGGCTGTTATAGTTACCAGTATGTATTACCTGTGAATCATAGGTTCCAAGGTTTGTGACAGGTGTCAGGTTGAGATAAGAATAGGAATTTTAGGTTGCCAATGGATATAAGTTGTTGGTAGGTGGCTGATGGGAGTGTACTTAATTAAGCAGTGAATGAGGCTAAGGATACAAGTGATAAGCTCCGCTATTGGAAGACGAATTCAATCATCCTGTTAACTTGTTTCAGATTTTAAAACTTCTTCTTGTACTGCATCCACATTCTATGATGAGACACCTCTGAAGCATTGATCTCCCTTGCTGCTTCTTCCAAGTACCTTTGAAGCATTTATCTCACAGCCTTCCTTCACCACCATCCCTATTCTACCCGCTCCCAGCTGTGGACATAGGACATCTCTCCTTCTCTCTGGTTTTGTATCATGGTGGCTGATGCTACAATGCAAAAATCTTGGAGGTTGTTCCCTTATATTTTCAGCCATTTTTAAAAATAAGGCAGCTTGATTCGTGTTTTTTTAAATGCCGCCCATCATATTTTCCAGCTACTGTTAAATGAAGATAGTGGACATTTACAGAGATTTTATTCAAAGATATATAATACACATTAATTTAAACTGTGATTTATTTAAGATAGGAGGTCAATGCTTGTAAAATTTCACCATGCACATGAATGTGAAACTGAATGACAGCTGGCTTCAGTGCTAACCTTCATCAACTATGTTTTTATCCAAAATAGGGCATGTACCTTCCCTCTAAGAGGTAGAGGCTGCCTTTAATCATTTCTGGTCACACGTGCTATCAGACCTCTTTCTGATATTTTTATACAATGAGCAGTTTGTGTGGGATTGGTTTTACACAGTCTTGACTGAAACATGTAAGGAACATAAATGTAACATGTAACTTAATGAGTGTCTGTGGGTTAATTGTGTAACAGAAACCCCATGCCTGTTTATGGGGAATAGTCAATTTTAAACCCCAAGATTGGATTTAATTGTTTTCTAGGGAGATCCATGCATTTTGTTGTGATTTATTTGCTGCAAGGTGATATATTTGGAAAAATTAACGTCTTATTTTATTCAAAAAGATAGTAGCAAATCAGAGCTCATGTGTTATTATATTTTTACTTTAATAATAAACATTAGAAACTGCTATAATCATTGATTGCCCAGTGTGGTTCAGTTTCAAACTCTAAAGTGTACTTGCCTTCAACAATTCTAAAACATATCTTGCTGCAGCAGTACAATTTGACAATACAAAGCACACAGTTGTAACTTCCAGCAATCAACTTTATGGTTCTGTTGCCCAAACAATTTGTTGTTAGGTTTAAGTGACCTGTTTATTTGTAAGGAATAAAGGTACTGTATTATTTATAGCCCCTTGCAGATTTTCAGTTAACTGCAAGCACTAGCTGTCCTCCTGGTTGTAATTCTGCCCAATTAAAATGTCATTGCCTTGCTCATCTTATTATCTCATGATAGAAAATTAATTGACTTAATCTAAAGGTTTACACTGGCAGTATGTCACTGCTAAAGTTTACACAGTGACTTAGTATGCCTCAGGATGTTTGCTCTTTACAAATATTCTAGTCAAGATTCTAATGAAAAATCTCACAATATCTGAGAAGATTTTATACGTATTTGAACATAAGCATATTAAATTCCTTGTGGACAGTTTTTACAACCATTTAGGAAATATTTCAGAGCCAGTAGTTCAGACTTAGCAGATAGAAATCAAACATGAAAACTTTGATTTTAACCTAACATTTCAATTGGGATGATGGCAGGTTTCGGTCCAACTCCCAATTAACACCCTGTCCATTTTCATGCTCCATTAAAGTCAATGAAGCATGAGGTTCAGCAGGGTGTAAATTGAGAGTCTGTCTCAGACCTGTTCCTTCTCATTAGGTAGCTTGGTTAGTTGGGATAGTTTGAATACCAGCTTTTGTAGCTGAGGAATACTTTTTAGAATGTTTGTTTATAGCATTTTCCCTTAGATACCCAAACTTACTCCCGACTGCTCAAAACAGTGTCAAATTTTCTCCTCCCCACATGCATGCGTGACATTTCAGGAACAGCTAAAGCTTTCCCTGTCAGCAGATCCTTGTACCATGAAGGAGGTGAGCAGCACAGGATGGCAAAGAAGATCATTTTTGAAGAATGCAATCCACCAGCTATTGTCACCTCGGTGGAGCATTTGGGAGAAAAAAAAATGAACAAATAAAACATACTAGAAAAATATCTTAAGAGAACCTGGATGAACAGTTGTGGAGTGTTTTTCCTGTTGCCTGAGAGACATGGTATTGATATTAAACAGAGGTTAGGTTGGGTGGCAGAATTATGATCCCACGTAATTGAAGTGTATCTCAGTCACTTGACCTGGATGCAAACTTCCAAATGAGCTTTGACATCAGCAGATCAAGTTCATAATGAGTACTGTTTTTGTCATTGCAATATGTACCAGGAACAAATATAATTGAAGCAATCTGATGAAGAAAGTTGGCCTATTTTATGTGTAAGACGATGCAATTACACATTGTCTCAAAGTTAACATTTCATTGCTCCTTAAAAATTATCATTGTGATTTTATGCTGGTCCCTGTAAATACATACCACAAGTTTTCACTAGTTCTTAATTGCACTGTAACATGAAACACAAAATTTTCATCAAAGGTCCATTATTAGTTTCGTATCAGAAGCATTAATAAAATGCTGATGAACATTTAAGTGTTTGATTGTTTTCATTTCCTGCATATTGCTTCTCTGGCATAATTGTAGCTTTTACAATAAATTGATTTAATAACTTTTAGACTGATCTCTGCTTCATCCATGTAGTATTTACCACAAATTCAGGCAAATTTAGAAAATGGATTGAGTCAGCTTCTCTTTTGTTGTTTCACCACCAATGGCTAAGGGGTTTGCTGCTTGCTAGACAGCCATCTATCCCAGATATTGTATAAATATCAAGTTTGAACTGAGGGAATGTGTGTACACCAATGGAAGTAATGTTCCTGGAGGGCATGAACAAAGACTTTTGAGAAGCAGTCAAAACTATGACCAATTGAATGGAACAGTTTGCATTTACAATATAATTTATATTGTTTTATCAGTTTTATCCGGAGCTCTTTATACAATGTGAAGACCATAATTTTACTTTTGTGCTGTTTAAGACTGTGGATTGAAATGGGAAAGAACTGCTTTAAAACCAGTTTTTGAAGAATGCTGCGTGTTTTGAAAAGAAGGTAACCTGACACCTGTAGCAAACATCATATAAACGGTTCTTTGAAAAAGCGTTAAATGAAGTGGTTACAGATGGAATGGAGCCAAGGGTTTCTGTGTACAGATGAAACTGGGTAGTGACAAGAAATTGATTGGTCCATAAACGAGTGACCAGTTATTAATTTTTGCCTGCGCAAGAACTGTAAGGTTGGTTCTCAGGTATTAGAACAGCTTGGGGTTGGGAGAAAGAGTGGGAGAGATGTTTTAATCTCCATCGACATAAGAGCTCCCTACAGTTAAAATTCATTTTAAACCTGAGGAAACCAGTTCATCTTCCCTCAGCAATTGTTGTATGCAGTGATTTTTAACTGATCAGTCAAAGACCTTTAATAACCAAAGCTGCCAGCTTGTGCCTCTTACAAAATGGTGGAAGCATCCAAGGAAAGAAGACTGATAAACAATGTTCTGAATTATAGAATCCCTACAGTGTGGAAGCAGGCTATTTGGCCCATTGAGTCAACAACAACCCTCCAAAGAGCATCCCACCCAGACCCACCTCCCTGCCCTTCCCATGGCTAGCCCACACATCTCTGGACTCTATGGGCAATTTAGCAAAGTCAATCCACCTAACCTGCACATCTTTGGACTGTGGAAGGAAACTAAAGCACCCAAAGGAAACTCACATAGACATAACGAGAATGTGCACACATTCAAATCCACACATACTGTTGCTCAAAGCTAGAAATGAACACAGGACATGGTGTCAGGAGGCAACAGTACTAACCACTGAGCCACCACACTACCCAGGCCAGCATAATCATAAAGAAGTATCCCAAACACAAAAACCACTAAACATTCTCCCAGTTTTCCTCTGCCCATACCTATTATTCCCTGCATTTTGTTTGTATGTGCGTAAGGGGAAATTTATAAGGAATTTATAAGGAATTAGAGTTTTAACTTGTGGTGTTATATGTCAACAGTTATAACTGATTACCTGTAGCCAGAGTCTAACCGTATGCAATCAATAATAATTCTTATTATGTACAGGAACTTGGAACCTGGTCTGAAAATCTGGCAAATTGGGAAATTTTGGGCACATGTTCTAAAATCTCACTTTTTTTGACAACTCTATTAGTAGTGAGGCTTGATTCCCAGAGTGTTACTCCTATGGACCATAACAACAGAAGAACATTTGAGTAAGCACTTTGAAGATTTCTTGTGTAAGTTTGAAATTCTAATTCATTAGTTCCTTTTTGTATATATAGTTGGCAAGTTGCTGCATTGCCAGAATTAGTTCTTCTGGTTTAAAACTAGGCTATCCAATATCAAAATCAAAAGCTTATGTAGAATATTAAATTGTCAGATATCATAATGAAGATAATAAAATTATGTTCTTTGGTTGTAAAAACAATACAGTTGGAACAAATCTTGTACTGTGCCACCTTGCTTTCTCAGAAGTGTATAGTTGGAAGCTGATGACTTCTAGATGTGCAGGGTTCCCACCTGAACCAAGTGTTATGAGCTTTGCAATTGAAAACCAGAGGCCCAGTAATGATAGAACAGCGGTCACAATTGGCATATTCCCACCATTCTCCTGGGTCTTGTGCACTTACTGGTAATTTTTAAAGTGATGAGATGTCGTGCAATAAAAAGGAAGAAAGCTTCTGATTAAGTTATTTTCTGTGAAACCTGAAGAATAGAAGTGCTCCTCCTGCCTCTGCAAATTACTATGGCCTTTCACATGTCCTGGGTCCACACCTTCAGTTTCACATTCTCATCTCACAGGACACACCCACAAGCTGCTCAGCACTGAAGATGTTGGAATTGAGCAAGTTCTGACTGGCTGGCTACATTTGGACATTTGTTTGATGCCCACCGCTCCAATGCATAACTTCAACCAATCTTAGTTCAACGTCTTCAGACATATATGTTGATCATGCCTTCAATTTCATATCTAAAGCTGACATGATTTGAATTTACACCCCACCCCCCTCCATGTTCTAATACCATTCTATATAAAATGTTTCTTCAAATTTAACTCTTACCTTTGTTTTGCAAATTCATGTTGTCGGATGGACAAAGTCAGAAGTCACAATGACACCAGGTTATAGTCCAAAAGATTTATATGAAATCACAAGCTTACTGGGAGGGCAGAGGTTCAAGGTGAGAGGGGAAAAGTTTATAGGAGATGCGTGAAACAAGATTTTTATACAGAGGCTTGTAATCAACTTGCTTGGCCACTTTACAAATGCACTTTCTATGGCCAACAATTCCTGATGTGAGACTCAAACCTGAAGCTTCTGGCTCAGAGGTAGATATGCTACCAGCTCCAAGACCACCAAGGTCTAAATCATTAACATATGTCAAGAAGTACAGGGGTCCCAACACTCACTCCTCGGGAACTCCAGAACGGGACCATCACCAGTCTGAAAAATACCCGTTAGCCACTATTTATGCTGGAGGACAAAATAGATGGGTTTATATGATAATTACGGATCATTGTTATGAAATAGACCATGCTGTGAGAAATTTCTGAGTAAGCATGTTAGGACAGCACTACAGTCACTTCATTCACACTTGAGTTGTTGAGTTGTCTGTGTTTTCCCGCTAAAGATCACACTTCTTTTGTGATGTATTTGTGTAAATTTCCTCTGTGTGACCAAACATGAACCAAAAATTAACTCTCAAAAAAAAATTTTTGCCATTGCTAAAATGGAAAAAAAGTGGTCAAGGCATATGCTTTTGACCACGTTAAATATTTGATGTACAAATATCCTGTTCTTAATCAAAAGACATAGACAGAGAAAAGCTCATTCCACCAGAAGCTCTAATTAAGGGTCTAATGGAGACAATTTGAGCAAAGATTTTGAGATATAGTTAGTAATCTCTTGTGAAGATTTGTGCATCCTTGAACTCATGGTGTGGTATTGAGCTGCAGAAATTAAGCAAGAAATTTGAGTTCTATCTCTGAGGGGCTCTGATTTAGTTGACTACCACAGCCACTGCAAAAGAAAGGTACTTTAATTGATTACAACATTTCCGAAATAGAGAAGGTCATAATTATTGCCTAAGACCTTTGCTGGACAAAATATCAAATTAGGACAGGATTGACATCATTTAGGATGAGATAGTAAGAACTGCCGATGCTGGATTCTGAGATAACAAGGTATGGAGCTGGATGAACACAGCAGGCCAGGCAGCATCAGAGGAGCAGGAAAGCTGATGTTTTCTGCTGAAGAAGGGTCCAGACCCGGAACGTCGACTTTCCTGTTCCTCTGATGCTGCCTGGCCTGCTGTGCTCATCCGGCTCCATATCTTGTTATCATTTATGATGCTGCCCATTGTATAATAATGGGCTCTCATTCCCAACTTGCCTCCCATGTGAAGTACTGTTGTCTGATTGGGATACCAAAGACTCACCAACGATCATGCTATTTTCCTCATAGCAATACAGCATTATAAGGAGGGAAAATAATTGAGAGGAAACAGGCTATTGTAGCTCATGATCCAGTGTTACATTGGTTTATTTGCATTTCGGACAACACAATGTGAATCTATAGTCAATTCTATGGGTCTGCTGACTGTCATTATGCGGAATGCTGATTAACAATTCAGTAGCAATATAAGACAAATCTAGTCCTGAATTCACAGCAAGAGCATTCTGAAGTTAATACCAAATTTATGCTAAGAAAAGCCATTAGATTTTTAATCCAGCATAATTTTTAGCTGCAGTAGGTGTAAAATCTGCAAAGAATACTGAGTATCAATGCCTTAAGCTTTGTTTGACAGCTATATTCTGGGTTTTAATCTGTTCAGAATTTAATACATTGAATAAATTGTTCAAATTTCGTTTACTTTTTGCATGTATAGGCAATGTCCATATCCTAATGCAGAATTTAAATCAACTGCAGAAATGAATTGATTTGAGTAAGTCTCATGTAAACAGTCTGATTTGACTGTTCGTATCTCTCCTGCTCTGCAAATAATACAAGTATCAATCTGTAATTTGATGCTTTTCTGTGTGCATACTGGTGTTGGGAGAAGGTGCTGCACTACAACGTGAAAGCTGAGAGATTGAATTCAATTCAGATCGATATAATCGGAATTGAATTTGATCTCCCTTCTCCCATTGTAAAACAACTATTACTCAACAAGAGTCAGACCAGCTTTTAATATTCTACATTCTGTATTCCAGTCAACAAAGATGCTCCAAACACTGTAACAACAGTGCAAAAATGTCAGTTGAAGTCTTCAAATACAGCCATAATTAACTTTGAAAGATTTAGACAATATAAAAAAATCCTACAATAAACTTCTTATTTAGAATTCTCCCTGCATACTTGCAAACTTTCTACTGCAAATATTGCTATGCCTCAGTTTCCTGTCTCATGTACATTTTATTTACAATTACTAAGGTGGATGAGGTATTCATTTTGAAGCAGTAGGGGAACTGTAATTTATACTTAATGATTAAATGGTTTATAACCGGAGTCTTTGAATGTGCAAGTTAACCGTATAAGCTGCAGAAATGATTTATCTCCTAGACAAATTAAAGGAATACTTGTCAATGACAAGCAGTACATAAAATACTTAATTTAGTAACCTGCACATTCTCCTGAACCTCTCTTGTTCATAAAGAGGATGTGACTAAGCATTTGAAAAAGCTCAATCTGGCAACATACCACATGGTGTGATTGCTGCACCTAATAACTTCCCCAGGAATATTCCAAAACCATACAAGTTCCCTGGATTCAAAGGAAATCATTGCAAGAATTTTGAGTAATATTACTATATTAATCAAAAAGGTTTCTGTGATTTGAAGTAATATGAAAGTAAGAATAACAGTTTAGAGTGTGCAACACTGAGTATTTCTAGACAGATGCAATTTCAGTAGATGCAGGAATCAATAAATAAAGCAATGAAACAACAAACTGGTTTTGGTGCTTTACTACATAATGACAGTAGGAGAGCAGTGAGATTGGAAGGATAGTAATTTGCTGTGACTGTAATCTGTGTCTTGGACAGATTTTTCTACCGTATTGACAGAGCCTACATCTTTTTGTGTTGTGCAGAGTTGATGTAAGATTTAAAAATCTAACTTGTTAACAGCTGAGAAAGAAGTACACTTGCCAAAGAGCTAAAAAGTGACAAGTACAATAAAGGTGATAGCCTCACAGTTTAACCTCTCATCCTTGATAATTTTAGTTTATTGTAATGCCAAAAAAAATACTTGCTTTGTGACTGAAGCCATGTAATCAAGATTCCTGAGCCTCTGATGGTGGATGTTGTGTTCTAGTTTTAATTTTGTGAGTACTGTAATCAAAACACCAGTCAGAAGCTTACTCTTTGCTCATTTTGCATTATTTGTTTTCAATGAAGAAATAACACTAATGCAAGTAAAAAGGGCTTTTTTGATGCTGCAGCAAAGTCCAAGGTTCAAGCTCTACTTGGTGTTTTCTCATCGCAAGTGCAATGAGTATCTGTGCTGGAGGCTAGGGAGAAGAAATTGAAGCATTAATGCTGTCTGATCTTTGTAGCCAACCACGGGCTCCAGCTTGAAAGGGTCTGGATATGAAAATCAGCTGAAGATAGATATAAGCTCGGCCAAAATGTCCCTACATGGTTGAATAGTCTACAGAATGGACAACTTCATCAGGTATTGAGGACAGCTAGTTCCCTTGCAATCAGAAATAAAAAAGTTAAGTTAGATAAGAGCGATGGAACATTTGTGTTTTACCATAGTATTGTTGCAAAAGCTTCATATTTAATAGTTTTGTGGACTTGAGTTTGAAAGATTGTGGATTTTTTTTAATGAGGTCGTTGAATGGACAGTAGAAGCATTTTTAATAAAAACGTGTTTCGTCAACTACCAGGGATCAGTTAACTCTGTTGGCTGGACAGCTGGCTTAAAATGCAAACCAATATTAATGTCATGGGTTTAATTCTGACAATGGCTTACTTTTTGATAAAAGTCCCACCTTCTCAACCTCATCTCTTTCCTGAAGTGTAGTGACCCTCAGGTTAAACCACGACAGATGCATCTCTCCATTAAAAGAGCAGCCCTATTGTCCAACAGAACTATGGTAAATTTACCTTTACATTCTTGGAAACTACAAGGCTCAATTTGATTGATTAAACTCACTTCAGGGAAAACACATGAATACTCTTACAAATGAGTTTTATGGCTGTTGTATTTGAACAGTATTTTGCAGGCTTGAAGATAGTTGTGATTTTTAATTGAGGAAGCTTGTTGGAAGAAACAAGCTTCTCAGTTTGTGTCTCCTATTTCTGAAGCACCTTTGTGGTGAATCGACTATGGAACATGATGTATCACTTGGGGAGTGACTGAAAGACACTGTATTATAGACTGTACTGTATTTCCTGAGGAGGCTGCATCTGTCAAGATCCCAGAGAATTCTGCCTGTGTTGGTGACATGCATCCACATGAGTCAGAATTCTAGACCAACAACTGTCTGAACATTCCAGACCTTCTGTCTTCTCATTTCAAGAAATAACACTCGTTGGTCAAAAGATTTTATTTTCAAAGCAAGTGTTTGCAGAAAGAAATCCAATCTTTGCAGGCTTGGAAATCTAATTTTTCCTCTTTTCATGGTGTGAATGTATGTGTTTGTTTGAGATTATTCAGAGCAGTATATTTTTCATATCACAAACTGTATGTGTTAACCCATTCTGTATCTTCATGGAATAGGTTTATTTTATAATAAATTTAAGCCTTTTATGTTTATTTAAAAAAACTGGTTGAATTTTTTAAATTTTAATTTTAGTATAGAGAAGGCATATGTTTGAGCATATCTCAAACTGGATAAGATAAATAAATTCATGTTGTGTGCTGTGGAATAGTGCATCGAGAGAAGGACAGTGCATTACGCCTATCCTCATCATAACAAATAGAACAGGTATCGGTCATAATATTCCAGAAGTCACTGGATTCTGGAAGAGTTTCATTGGATTAGAAAAACACTAATGTGACACCCTTATTCAAGAGGTAATGGATGCAGAAAGCAGAAAACTACAGGCCTTATATCTGTCATTGGGAAAAGCTAGAGCCTATAATTAAAGATGAAATAGCAGGGCATTGATAAAAGCTGAACATAATCAGAAACAGAGATAGTAGTAGGAAGACCCGAAATGTCAGCTTTCCTACTCCTCTGATGCTGCTTGGCCTGCTGTATTCATCCAGCTCTACACCTTGTTATCTCATAATCAGAGTCAACATGGTTTTGTGAAAGGGAAATCATATTTGCCAAATATGTCCTTCAAGTAGGCAATCGTATCCTTGAAGATCACAAGGCTCTCAGAGATCTTTCTGCCCGGTACAGCACAGGTTTTGTTGCGATGAATCACCGATCCCAGTGCAGACCGGTCCCAGTTGGCAATGTCCTTAGACAGGATTTTGTGATCTTCATTCAGCAGTGAAATTGGTCTCCAGTTTCTAAGTCCTGTTATAAAAATATCTTTCTGTATGTATAGTTACTAAAGCAGTTTGGTCTGTACAGTAGCATGTGAAGAAATAAACATACATTGGAATTTAACTATATCCAACAAACAAACCAAAGGCATTCCTTACTTGTGCAGGACTATACTTACATACATCTGAGGCACCAGGAGGGTCGGATAACTGAACGATCCCCTATTTAACTTCGGCAGAAGGACCTCAGACAGTGGTCTTTCCCCACTGCACCTTGGCAGCAGCTGCCCCAAGCTTTAGTGCATCCCTTAGCTCACAGTCCTGGACCTTGGAATGTGCCAGTCTGAAACACTCAGTCGGGGCCAACTCCTTTTTCTGGAAGACCAACAAGTTTTGGGCAGACCAAACAGTGTCTTTCACTGAGTTGAAGGTCCTCCAGGCACGGTTGCTGTTTGTCACAGTGTGCGTAGATCACAGAGTCCTCCATCACGGAACTGTTTAGGATGAACCTCGGCATAAACAATAGCAACTTACTTCAGACTTCCTTTGCAAAGGCACATTCCAGAAGAAGATGTGTGGCAATCTCTAAATCCCACCCCACTCCAACCCCTCTCCCGCAGCCACTTCAATGGCAGCGTGTGGTGACAGAGAGAGTACTGACATACATGAAGGATCTCACTGGTAATACCCTTCTCATCGCCAGCCAAGTGATGTCTTGGTGCTTGTTGGAAAGTTTTAGTGATGAGGCATTTTGCCAAACGACTTTGACAGTCTGCTCAGGGAACAATGTGACAGGATCCACCCTCTCCTTTTCCCACACAGTCTTGAGCAAGCTACATGCTGACCATTTCCAGATGGGCTTGTGGTCAAAGGTGTTTTTCTTTGCACATTTCCCTACGAAGGACAGGTGATATGGAATGGTCCAACTATTTGGAGTGTCCCATCCTTTGCAACACTGGGGACAGGTAGTACCTCAGTAGGCACTGACACTTGTTGTTTGTGTATAGCTCGATGCAACCGCATACAAAGGTGGCCATCAGGCCGGGAGTCTCATTGGATACATTCGTCCTCCCACTTTATTCAGAGTTTTATACATGGTGTCCCTGTGGACATGGTCCCTTTTTAACCTTCAGCTGAAGAGGAAGATGGCTCGGGTGACTGTAACAGTGCAGATTTGGGGAATGGGCCAGACTTTTGCCATGTACAGCAACAGAGAATGCCTAACACCTGATAACCAGGTTTTTATATGCAATGGAGAGGGAATAGTGCTCCTAAAGATGTGCAGGTTAGGTGGATTGGCCATGCTAAATTGCCCATAGTGTCCAGGGATGTGTAGCTTAGGTGGATTAGCCATGGGAAATACAGCGTTACAGGAATAGGTATTGGTGTGAGTCTGGTGGGATGCTCTTTGGAGAGTCAGTGCGGACTTATTGGGCCGAATGGCATGTTTCCACACTGTAGGAATTCTATGATTCTATGATAAAAGCCCAGTTTCTGTCTCACTTTGCTGATAGGCTCTTCCCAAGTTTTTGCACATACCTCAGACCTTCTGAATCATATTCTCAGCACCTTCAGGGATAGTCTGTCCTGAAAGTAAAAGGATAAAGGATCAGTCAGCCTAGTTCCCAAAGAACATGGCTTCATTTTTGCCTCAATTTGCTTTGGCTCCTGAGGCCAATTCGAGCTGGTCGCAGATGTTCATGAGTGTGTGCACTGACGGTGGATCCGAGCAGAAATCCATGTATAGGGAGGCTTTGACCTGCAGACCTCCACTGTCTGGAAGAGTCACGCCTCTCAGGCTCATATCCTTCCTGATGGTCTCTGCAAAAGGTTCTCTGCAACACACCGACAAGGCAGGAGAGAGTGGGCAACTCTGCCTGACTCCAGACCTGATTGGGAAGCTTTCTGATTCCCATGCATTAACTGAGATGTTGTTGTAGAGCAGTCGGATCCTGTTGTGTATTCCCTCCCCAAAGGCCACGTTGAAGAGTATGTCCCTTGTATAGGTATGCGATATCCTGTCAAAGACTTTCTTTTGGTCAAGGTTGACGAGGCTGACGTCCATCCTTTTGTCCTGCATGTAGGCAATTGTAGCCTTGAGGAGATCGAAACTCTGAGATCACTATGCCCATTATATGTCAGGTTTGGTCGGGATCAATCATTGGTCCCGAGCTGACCTGACCCTGTTGGTGATGGCCTTAGACAGGATTTTGTAGTCTGCATTCGGCAGTGAAATTGGTTGCTAATTCATAATTTTCTCCCTCTCCCACTTCCGCTTGTAGATAAGAGTGATGAAACGTTTCCTCATGGATTCGCACTTTGGTTCCTGTCAGAAGCATACTGTTGTACACCTCCAGCAGGACCTGGCCAATCAAGTCCCACAGAGCTAAATACACCTCGGCCAGTAAGGTGTTGCTTCAGGGAGTTTTATTCTTTTCTAAGAGCTTGAGCGGCTTGGTCAGCTTATCCAGAGATAACAGCTGGTCCAGTCTCCCCTGCATGCTCTCATCTCAGACCTTTGTGATAGAGGACGGGAATGACTGGGAGGCCATGTTATCAGAGGGCTTCATGTCAAACAGTCTGGCATAAATGGATTTGCTGATCCTCAGGATGTCAGACTGAGATGACATTACCGAGCCATCTTCTTCCTTCGGGCTGCTGAGCACAGAGCTTCTCTTGTGTAACTTCTGGAAGGAGAAATGTGAGCATGTCTCATCCTGCTCCATGGTGCGGACCCTTGACTGGAAGATGATCTTGGAGGCCTCCGAGGCAAAGAGCAAGGCTTGCTAGCTCTTCACCTCCTGGAGATCCTCCGTGACATTGACCCCCTTTGTCCACAGCAGGAGTAGGCTCTGCATGGTTTTCTGAAGTTTGGTCAGTTTCCTCCATCTGTCTCTCTCACTTTCCAAGCACGTTTGAGGATAAAGAACCTCTTGATGTTCCCCTTGATGGTTTCCCACCAGTCTGCTGGAGACTCAAAGAGGGGCTTCACAGTTCTCCAATCTGTGTAATCCCTTTTGAGCTCCTCAATGTTTTCTGGGGTTAACAGTTTTACATTCGGCTTCCATGTTCCCTTGCTGGCTGGATGGTCATCCTATGCATGACAATCAGCCAGCAGGAGGCAGTGGTTAGAGTAGAACACCGGCTTGATGTCAATGGATCTGACCGAGAACGTTCGGGACACAAACAGGAAAGCTATCCTTGAGCGGTTAGACCTGCCTGGCCATGGCCAGGTGTATCACCGCTGCACTCCATCTGCAGGGGTGCTGAAGACATCGTGCAGCTTGGGAACTTTAACCATTTCCAACAGCAATCTGGACATGAAGCCCGGTTTGCTGTCAGCCCCTCCAGATGGTCAATCCACATCGATGATGTAGTTGGAGTCTCTGGCCAGAATGACCGGACTGGATGTCACTAGCAGCAGTGGGAGCTGCTGCAGTCGCCCACTCTGTACCACAGGGGTGTACACAACAATCAGTCTCAGCGGACATAATGTCTGCAATAAGGAGACACCCATCACAACGTCCTTAACTTCAGAGATGGTGAAGTTACCTCCTCGCAGTAGAATACCCAGGCCAAAGGAATGGCAATCATTGCCAATGCCATGAGCACTTTTCTTTTCAAATTTCAAAAATATATCTTATTCATAAAAAATCACTTCGCATATATACATTGTCACAAAAGCAGTTCAGTTCTGAATAGTTGCATATCAAGGAAATAAACAAAACATTGGACTTTGATTTATCCAAAAAAAAACACAGACCTCTCTTACACATACAATACTAATATTTATATATATATTTGAGGCACTAGGATGTCATGAGTATGTGGTGAGGTTGGTGCATGTCTAACAGCAAACTGTGTGGACAGCCTGCGGTGGGAGAGGGTGGGTACTGCATTATGAGTATACCTAAGGTGTTGGTGACTGCTGTCCAAGATAGATGCCCAGACGTGCAAGTGGTGAGCCTGGAAGTACCAGGTACCTGCTGTGACTTTCATGTCAGCACTTGTTGCCATCTAGTTTCTCTCTGTTGTGTGGGAGCATAGGAAACTGCATATAAATGAGGCTAGATGTAGTACTAATTACATGTAAATGTTTGCAAATCAACTTCTTGCTGCTCATTAGCAAGATTCTCATCTTGCTGTTGAAAGCATAGTTGCAAAAACTCACTTCGTTTTCTCGATGTTGAGAATATGACAGGGCTGAAAGGTTGTTTCCCCTTGTTAGGGAGTCTATGACTAGAGGGTACAAGTTCAATTTAACAGGGCACTGATTATTTAACAGGGCATTCCAAGATGAGGAGGAATGCTTTCTCTCAGAAGGCTGTGAATATGTGGAATTATTTTACTACAGAGGGATACCAAGGCTGAGAGTAACAGATTGTTTAATCAGTAAGGAATCAAGGATGATGGGAATAAGGCTTGAAAGTGAAGCTGAGGATTACCAGATCAGCCATGATCTCATTGAATGGTGGTGTAGTTTCGATGGACCAATTGAACTATTTCTGCTCCTACATCATGTGGTTTTATGATTTAATATTATTTTTCCGACCTTGCCAAATTTTCTCAACTGACTCGCCTTTGCCCATAGCCGTCAGCTGTTGGGAAAGTTCAGCCTCACAAGTTGCATGTGTAGAAGATGTAGGAGTTCAAATCTTATGCTTAAAGCAAGATATTTAAGAGACTGAACAAAAAAAACCCACTGTAGACTGTTTCTTCAAAATTGGGAATCATTAGACTGTTTACCTCATGGGTCACTTGGTGTCTGACAACCTCTACAAAAGGAGGGTCAACCACCTCTTAATAGCTTCATGGAAAACCTGACGTCCATATCAAAGTCATGAAGTGGCCTGCCTGAGTATGTGATGGGATCTACACATCACATGATTGAATGGGTCAAAGGTTTCATTTGCCTGATATTGCCAGAGGATGATTACTGGGGGCTGGCTGCTTTAAAAACAGACTTCCATCCTCTAGAAAAGAATTGCAGCTACTGCTCAGTTCTCTCAGTTTAAAGATTGTTCATTCACATCTTTAACCTGGTAGCTGAGAATTATTTTCGCCCTTTGTTAATTGTACTGCTTCGAGAAAGAACAGAATGTAGACACTTCTTTTCAGTTTTGAATGGTATTTCATAAAAAAAACTACATGACCTACCATTCTCAAGCACTTAAGATGCCAAAAAATGTCTGTCACTTGATATAATGCAGTGTTTCCAAGTGATAGATTTCTGTATTACATAATTTTTGAGAGTTTTGGCTGGACATCAGCCAGAATCTTATATCAAGGGTACAACCTTTGAAGGCACACGGCATAAAATCATTGTATTTTTCTGATGTGAAGAATATGTTACTTCTTGCACATTTGAATTTTGCATGTTATTACTCAAGATAATGTGCAACATTTGTGTCATATTGTGATGTTATATCAAGCTTATCGGAATTAAGAAAAAAATATGATGTTTGTGATATGGACTATTCCAGGGACTGAAGTGGTAAAGATCCTGTTATGTTTCATGTATCAATGTCAGCAAAAGCCAGTTCCGAGCAATTTACTAATTATTGCAAATTATTATATTTTGTAGTTGAACTACCTTTTCTGATAAAATGTAAGTTCAAGTTATCTTGGGTTTAATTGTAAGAATAATTATTCTTAGACGTTAGTGCAGTACTAGAGTGTTTGAGTTTCTTAGTTATTTTCCATTGTGTTTGACTGTAATTACACGGAAATAAACTCTTAATATTTCATTTTAGAATGATGACATATAAATTCTTAATGTATAAACATTCTTGTTTCAAATCAGTCAAATATATAGAAACAATAAAGCACAATCTTCTTAATATTACTTTGCTTGTGACAGATTCTGCCTTTTTAATTAAATAATGCATAGTACAATAAAAATGTAGAGAACATTTTATTTCTTTGCAATTGAATCGTGTTGTTCTCAATTATATGCAAGCAATGCATCACAGATCATATGTCGAAGATTAAAATGTTGATACAATTACTATCATGTTATAGAACTAATAAAAAAAAAGATATACCACTTTATATACAAGGACAATTCAAATTCTTTGTTAAATTTTAGTATTCTGATACGTCAGCTGATGCTAATGCTAGTAATGAATAATGTCTCCCTCAACGACAATCTTGTCATATTATTTTAGCTCTGTAGCAGCCCATGCACATCTCCCACCACAACATATGCAACTTGTAAGTCCTATTCAGAGAGCCTGCATGCATTTTAAATTTTCACATATGAATGGGAGAGATGCTGATACTTATTTCCATTTATTCTGATAGTCAATATATCTGATCAAAGTACAAAGTTGGTAGTTTCATTAGAAACCTAAATCTGAATGATAGTTTACAGAACTGAAGTCATTTTAATGACCTCTTTTATTTATGTAGATGTTACTTGTATGGTCTTGATTTCTCAGTGCTATAAAAACGTGAGTTTGTTCATTTCAAATTTCACAAACTATCCTGGGGTTTTGTATCTGTTTGACGAGCACTCCATGAACAGAATACTGTTCAAAACATGATGTGTAATGTATTTGATATATAAACAAAGAGATTGTCTGAACTGATAAATAAGCTACCTGGAAATGAAATTTTCACTTTAATTTCTAAGGGGACTATAAAACATACAAGTTCCCATGGGCGTGAAGAAGCGAATTGAATTTTTCCTATGATTTTTAAGCGTTCCAACTATATTTTTTTGTTCAAAAATAGAAAGAGTAAATAATGGTTTTGATTCATCAAATAAAAAAAGAAGCGTTACATTGCACATTGATTGTAATTAATGATACGATTTGTATTTCCTTCATGTCAAAGTTATTCCATCAGATTGTACACATTTTGTGTTTCCCAATTAACATACAAAATAATGAATAGCAGGGAGTGATTGCAAGACTGCAATCTCACCAAAGGTTTTGATGACATGACAACCTGTGAAATTGAAGTGCAATTGCTTTTTGAATGTCATTTGAACCTTGAGATATGATTAATGCTTTAGAATATTTCCTTCTATGTTTTTTTATAGCATATACTGGGCATTTTTAAATTTAAGTATGTGTATTCATTTTACTCTAACAATCCATGGACTTTTGGATCAGCTAGATGTTAAATCTGCTCAAGGTACAGAATGCAGACCAAGGACTGGATTCGGTGGAAGTGATGGAGGTTTTGCCTGGTGGCCAGGGAGCTGGTAAAAGCACTGTATCCCATGAAGGTTCATCACTTCATATGTCATTCAGGCATTTTAATTGGGCAGCAGAAAATATTACCCAGTGAGCAAGGAGTCTGGGATCAGAAGGCAGGACCATTGACAAATGTCAGCTATTCAGAGGCTGCCTATTCTGTTGAATACCGGTACTTCCCGGATGGACATGGTCCCAGGGCACAGGACAGTGATGCTAGTATGAGAGTCAAAGAGAAGATGTTGGAGAGGTTCATCTTCTCACTTCCTGAAGCCACGTTCTATAACCAGGCACTGAGGGATTCTGCTATTCCTCCAAACCAGAATCACAGAATTATTACAATACAGAGGAGGCCAGTCAGCCCATTGTGTTAGGATTTCATTTAATGACATACTCCTTCCTTCTCCATGAAAGCTTGCACGTGCTGTGTTTGGTTGCCACATGCCAGTTGTCCTATCCACTGCTGGGTGAATCCCAATGTAGAAGGAAAGAGTGTGTTTTATTGCCTATTTAAAGATTACAATTGGTAGCAAGGAAGAAAAAGTATTCATTAGCCTTTCCGCCACGGACATAATTGAGGTGAAGGCAGGGAAACAGTGGAGTACCCATGTGCTGCCCACTACCCAAGTAAATGGGCACCATCACCAAACTTAGCATTAAATTGCACTCTCGGAATTAGGCTCTTGGATATGGCCAGATGGACAAGCAACAGTATTTTAGAATCCATGTCTGGCAGAGAACCCATTCAAGGGAGGATAAAGAATTGCTGTCATATATAAATTCTGACTAACGTGTGGCACCTTGAAAATTGTGAGGCAATAAATGTTTAACTGTAAGCAACATTTTTGAAGAATTTATTTGGAAGGCCATTTTTTTTGCTCAAGTGCAAAAGTCCTTTCAGTAGAAATGATAAAAATAACAGTGGCACACATTTATAAAAAAGACCCAACGATTTAGCAATTTTTATTTAAGTTCCTAACAGATTTCAGAGGTAAATTGACAGCTGTATGAGGGCCCTAAGTTCTGAACTGAAGCTCTAAAAAGAAAATCTAGTTAATTGCAGGTAAATAGTGTGCTCTGCATATATAATAAAGGAGCTAATTATACCTGTTCAGTTTACACAACGTACACTGCTCTGACAAACAAAGTAAATCTGAGACACAAGATTGAGTGCAGTCATTCTTAAATATCATTAACGTAGGACATAAAGGGCAGAAATAAGCCAATTGGTCCAACTGGTTTGTGCTGCAATTTATTCTGCCATGCATTTATTATATGGAGATTCTGCTAATGTTCTAAAATTGGTCTCTATGAATAAATGCAAACACTTAACATGTTCACTTGTCATTCTTTTGCTTACTGTTTCAGCAGAAATAATATCTTGCATAAACAGGATCTAGCAGTAGATCCAAAACTGTGAATTGTGATCTGACACAATGGCTTAGTGGTTAACACTGCTGTCTTACAATGCCAGGGATCTGAACTCAATTCCAGTCTCAGACAACTGTCTGTTTGGAGGTTGCACGTTCTCCTCGTGTCTGTGTAGGTTTCTTCAGGTGTGTCGGTTTCCTCCCACAGTTCAAAAATATGCAGGTTAAGTGGATTGGCCATGCTAAATTGCCCATAATGTCCAGGGATGTGCGGGCTAGGTGATTTAACTACGGGGAATGCAGAGTTACTGGAATTGGGTGGAGGGGTGGGTCTGGGTGGGATGATGTTCAGAGAGTTGGTGTGAACTCAATTTGAATGGCCTGCTTCTGCACTATAGAGATTCTACGATCTGATAATCCCTGTTGGCATTGTACTGTGTGCTGTGAACTCCATAGCAGCAAAAGCAATAGTTGAGGAGAGAACTCTGCCAGGACATTGGATCCAGCATCAAGGTTCCATGCTCTTTGCATGATTCTGAGCTCCAAGACCCCATTAGTTCAAAAGGGTTGAAGGTAAAACCATTGGCTCCACCCAACAATATTCATCCCTACTTCAGAAGGCAGACTTCATCCAGCTCAATAGCACTCGCTTGCCTCTCAACAAGCTCATCCACCTCCTTCCCGACTCCCCACTGGTACTTAATTCATTCCTGAGTGAGGGAGACATGGGATGTGAAAGATTTCTTTTCAAGAGTGGCCTTCTAGGCTGTACAAGGAGAGCTTCTGTCACTCCGACTTTAGATTCAACCCTTTTTTTGCTTCCTCATCCTCCTCCCAGAACACCTTTTCTCACTCTTAACCTGAATGCCAGAAAAGAGCCGATATCAGCACGGTAACAAAATCCAGCGAACAAAATGAGACCTCGGTCTGTGGTGGGTAAGTTGGAAAGAAACTGGCTCCTGCCTGACACCCTCAGGGAGTTAAAAGCAATTCTCATGTGTTTATTTATTTATGTATACAGACATATCAACGTCAATAAAGTTAGTGCATAACGGAGAAAATCCTCAAATGTTTACAATCAAATTCATGGCTAGTTGTTTTCAAATCATCTTTGCAAACAGTGAGCACACGATAGAATAGTTGGCTAGTTGCTTGCAATCAAAACATACAGTTTTATCTACCACTGCATAGGACATTTCACTTGTGACTCTGTACTGTAGAATCAAACAACACAATACTACAACTGAAGGAACATGATAGCCAATCAATATTTATTATTCATCTTCATTCTTATTAACTGCTATGTACTGATTTCAAATGTGAACAATGTTGTTTTGTCAGTATCCCTTTAAGGAACATAATATGTCAGTTTGCCTTTAAGAGAATGCTCATGATATCATCGTTGTATCATTAGCATGTGAAGTGATGCTATAAAGATCTCAAACTTGGTCTTAACTGGGATCACTTGAAGAATGACACACTATTGAAAGTATGCTGCTCTGTATAACTTAATACTAGCTGAGTCACTGATGTGCCTGTGGATGCAAATTCTGCACATAATAGTCAGCTGGATCTTTCAAATCCATGTTATCCACCCCTGGTTTGGTATGCCACGAGTGATAACAGAAGTATTGACACATCCGGTAAAATGTCTTACTGGAGACAAAACTCGCGTGAGTTAATACTGAACAGCCTATTAGCAACAAAGTACATGGTAAATTCCAGGATATGATGTAAAGCCAATATGTCTTCTGAAGAAGCAAATAGAGATTAGAAAAGGCAAGGAGACCTGAGATTTAAAAAGTATTTAGTCTAACATATGTCACATATTAAGAGTAAAAATGGAAAAAGCATTATCAATGGGTTTTAACACTTTTCCACTGGATACCCATATAAGTATGAACACCTTGGGATGTCTGCAGGTGGAGGGGAAGCAGTATGATAAAAGCTGCTCTAGAAAGAAAGAAGCCAATGCCATAAAATTTACAGCATTTAAATAGTAATTGCCCTGTTTCATACATGAGAATATTTGTTCCTGGCAGTCCTTGGTGGACCTGGAAGAATCAATGGACACTACTTGTGTTTCTCCAAGAGCACCAATACTGGTGTTTTCCCAGCATCCACCTTGGGAAGTCAGGATGTGAAAATAATGGATATTGTGGCACAGAGACTATCAGGCAGACTTCACCGTGTTAATGTGTGGCTTTCAATTACATGTTAGAATTTCTGCTCATCCCCAGGCCTCAGTACAAAATCTTTTTGGCTGCTCTTTGGGAAGAGACTTGAGACTGATCCTTGTTTCCATTTTAAGGTAGGAATTGGGCAC
Source organism: Rhincodon typus (assembly GCF_021869965.1). Taxonomy (NCBI): domain Eukaryota; kingdom Metazoa; phylum Chordata; class Chondrichthyes; order Orectolobiformes; family Rhincodontidae; genus Rhincodon; species Rhincodon typus. Next base: position 39,556,592 of record NC_063340.1, on the reverse strand, counting down.
TAATAAAAGTAGAATTGGAATGCTGGACTAGTGTTATGTTCCTACCACTGTCTATGCTGCTGCCATCTTTGGTTATGTGAGAATATTGATTATGTAGGTACATAGATATAGCTTACGTTAGTGGGTAAAAAAACTTGGCAGTTGGAATATAACCTGGAAAATGAGGTTATTGTCAAGAAGAATAGAGGAGCTGAATATTATTGAAATGGAGAAAGGTTTCAGAAAGCTACGGAACTGAGGGATTTGGAAGTCCTCATCTACGAATCTCAAAAATCTAGCACCCACATTCAGGTAATAGAGAAGGCAAATGAAATGTTGACCTTTACTTGAAAGGGAATGGAATTTAAAGGTAGGGACGTTTTGCTAAAACAATACAAAGCACAAGTCAGGCCACAGCTGGAATGCAGTGAACACTTTTGGTCCCTTATCTTTGGAACTTTATGCTATATTGGAAGCAGTCCAGAAAATGTTCACTAGGCTGAATACTAAGTATGGAGGAAGTGTCTTATGAGGAAAGGTTAAGGAAGTTGTACCTATACTCACTGCAACTGGAGTAAGAGATGACCTTATTGAAACATACAAGATTCTTAAAAGGCTTAACAGGATAGATGCAGAATGGTTGTTTCCACTATCGGGAGAGTGTACGACCAGATACTAAAACCTCAGAATTAGGGGCCGTACATTTTAGGACAGAGATGAGGAGGAATTTCTTCTGATGGTAGTAAACCTGTGGGATATTTTACTGCAGAGGACTGTCATGCTGAATCATTAATTATATTCAAAAGATAGACAGATTTCTAATCAGTAAGGAATTGAGATTTAGGGAATTTAGGAAAAAGGCAAGAAATTGGAATTGTGAGTTATCTGATCAGGCATGATCTCATTGAATGACGGACAGACTCAGTGGGCGGAGTGGCTTACATCTGTGGCTACATTTATTGGTCTTAAGGTCCTATGTTCTTAAATTGGGTGAGCCTGTTGCCAACTGAAGAAAGGAATACCACTATTAGCCCATGCAAATTAGAATGCTATGATATCGATGGCTCCTCACTTTTTGGTTGCATTGCAGTCCTTAAAAAACATGAGAGATCACTTATGCTACAGTAAAAGAAAATATGTAAGTTGCCTAATATATTACTTGTTAGGATGATTAACTATTGCATTGACCATTAAGAGTGTATGTAAGATGCTGTGACCTTTCCTGAATTGAAACAGTGGTGAGTTTGCTTTCGATACAATAGTGGGAAATGCTATTGCAGAATGGTGGGCATTAGTGAAACCCTATGTCATTACTTATCACGAACCACTGCTGAGGCTAGCTATCACACCTGTCTTGTTCTGTGATCTACAAGATAAGACATTCTATGTAAGTAAAAAGGCAGTAAAAGGCAAACCTCTCGTCAAGGATATTGATACTACCTTTGAGGTTCATGGACTTGTGTTAAAATCATGTAAACCATCACTGAACAAAATAGGACTCAAAAGATTGATCATCATCTAAAAGCATACTATGTATTTTGTACAAACTTGTGCAAGGTTAATTAAATTGTGCCAATAAATGTTGCTTTGGAAATAAAAAAAACTGCTGCAACAGCTAAGTGAATCACAAACCATTAATTATGTAAAAATTTTAGGCCTATGTGTCTCCCATGGTATTTCTTCCAGCATCCTTGAGATTACTGTTTTGTAATAGCATTATAACATGACACACACTGCACATTATTGGGTTGCTGAGGCAGATCTGTGTTTAAACCTGTCACTTTATGGCCAAAAAGCCTAGTTGTTGTAATTAAACACAGCCTGAAGGGTTTCATTGGTCTTTGGTCTTTGGTAAGGGGAGCTTTGAATTGACAGATGCTTGTGAGCTTTCAGCTTCAGCTCTGATAACAGTTACACAGATTTCTAATGTGCATTGTTTTTTAATGTGATATTTTAAAGTGTCGAATTTAGACATTCTCAACATTGTTGTACAAGAAGCCTTAAATTCCCCAAAATTTCTCTGATATATTTTCATAGGTAGTTGTATCTTTAACTGAAATGGCAGCATCCACAAGGTTACAGACAGTACAGTGATACTGTCACTGGATTATTAATCCAGAGGCTCCAGGCTAATGCTCTGGGGACATCGATTTAAATCCCACTGTGGCAGCTGGTGGGATTTGAGTTCAATTAATAAAATCGGGAATTGAAAGCTAATCTTCGTCTTGGTAACCATGAATCTATCATCAACTCACATATGAACCCACTTGATTCACTAATGTCCTTTAGAAAAAGAGATCTGACATTCTGGCATGGCCCCATGTGATTCCAGACCCACAGCAATGAGGCTGACTGTTAACTGTTCTCTGAAATAGCCTAGCAACTCAATCAGTTCAAGTCCCATTAGGGATCGACAATGCTGACATTGCCAATGACACCCACATCCCATGAAAGAATAAATAAAACAAATCTTTGTGAATGTAGCACTCTTTCCTTTGCTCTATGAGATAGGATAATGTTATCTCTCTCTGTAAATGCAATCACATATTCCTTCTAATACATTGATGGTAATGGCAGAACTCAGTATTCAGAATTAACAGTTTAAATCGTAACACTGAAGATAACTTCATTTTAAAAGGTTAAAATAGCATGTTCGATCGATGGAATTCGGACAAAAGGAAAGGAGGGCGGGTCTGTGATTAACTTTGTTCTGGAATTGATCTGTGATTTGTACTGTTCTTACTAAATTCTTATCACTTGGTCTCCACAGATCTCAACAAAAGTCACTCTAACTTGTATCATTTGTTTGAAGCAGTACATGAGTCTGATTTATACAGATTTCTGGCTTTACTTAAATATGCCTTTGTTCCTTAGGCGTTAATATTGAATTTCATAAAAATTCAAATTTTAAGGTACTGAAAAATTCCCATACGTAATTATATAAAGACTTGAAAAGAAAAACTTGTGTTTAGATAATGTCTGTCATGACCTCAGGATGCCCAAAATTGCTTTGCAGCCAAAGAGGTAATTTCAAAATGTAGTTACTGTTATAATGTAGAAATATGTTTCACACATGTTTGTGTGCATTGCAACCTTTGTTCGCTTGAATACAACAAGAACACGTGTATTGCTGATGCTAATGGAGAGGACTCATGTGAACTCTTTGCTGATGAACCCTAATCAAATTTATACATGAGAATTCTGTTTACACTTACTTACGTAAAACTTGCACCAATGAGAGTTCTAATCATTTCTGCAGGAAGTGGTGAAAATGACCTAGATTAAACACATCTGGCAAAATACAAGCTCTTGAAATATGCTGGATTTAAAGAGTTAATGGAAGATGGTAGTATTAATGGGGGCTAACTGTGCACAACAGTAGTCCAGCTCCGTCTTCCTTTTAAACTCTGTGACAAAATGTTTTGTCAGAATGAAAGGGCTGGAATGCTGCAAGAAACCGGAGGTATGTTAAAATTGTTATATAAATTTGATTTTTTTTGATAATGTGTTAAACAGAATCTATGTAGGTCGCTGGGAAGGGTTATACTTCCTTTAAATGACTGCCATCTCAGTTGGTAATGTGGTTTGCAATGCACTTTTAAAACACAATGCATGGGAAATGGTTTGCATATTTGCAGAGTGACTGCTCTGCTTCCCATTACTAGCTATAGTGGCTGTCCATCACAGTCATTACATATGCAGGCTGAGTGAGCCCACAGGGGATTCTAGTTATTTACGCTCTTTTTCAGGCTTCGAAGCTGTTATAATCATTCCCTGTCAACTTTGTGCTGACACAGAATTACTTCAATTTTTTAATGCACATTTTACACCAAAAGTACGGGGATCTTCCATGTGTTACATTGTGAATCTGTGGGTGAGCTGACCAGCAATACATTACACAAGCACTGTAGCTGAAAGTGAAAATGCAGTTATCTATTCCTTCATTATGTGAAAAAGACATCAGACCTAGGCACCAGATAAACTTTTGTGGACAAAAATATATTAAACTGCAATGTGCAGTGCAGTCAGGTCTTTCATGACGACATCTGCTTTCAGTTAACAGGACATTTTTAAAGCAATTATTCTTCAATGCTTAGCTTTGTAACCAGTTCCAATCTTGGCAGGCAGGACAGCTAGCATTTTATTCCAGCATGAGGAAAAACTATAATGATAGGTATATTTTACTTTATAGTCTAAAAATTCCACCTGCAGTATAAAGAAATCAGTATGTTTGTAAAAAGAAATGTGTGTAACCACAACACCGTGAAAGATGGGCATTCCTCATCTGGAATTCAGTACTGGAACATCTGCATTTCTGTCATCTGTTACTTTCCTTGGAAGGTAATATTTTGAGAAAGGGAGGTAGACTGCAAAATGATTCACTTGGTCTAGGCAAAGACTACAGTTCATATTGACAATAAGTTTCTTGTACATCAAATTAACTTCAAAAGTTGTGACATAATCCTAAAGAGAGAAAATCCCATTCTTTCAAAAAGTTATAAGTAATTAATAAAATATTATATTTATTTTGATTGGTATTTATTTTGAGAATTTGAATACTTTGGTTTAGCCAGTGATGCCAATAAAATGACCAGGTACTTTGGTTTGGATGAGTTAGTGAACCTGACTGTGTGTGGGAACAAAGTTGACATCAGTCAGTGTGGTTATTAACCAACAAATGCTTCAGCAATTTTATCATTCAACTGTGCATGCTAATTCTGTCTCCTTGCTTGCTCTGACAGAAACAATAACTCCTCCTAGACAGTGCCTCCAATTATGCCATCAGCTTAAAAAGCTGAAGCAGATTAAAAAAAATCAAAATTTGTAGTAATTTTTTTTTGCAACTGTGTGATTAAATTGTTTCTATGGTCAGATTTCCGTTTAAAACAGAATAATCTGCCCAGAGACTTTATTTTGTCACCTATGCACAAATGCACAGATTTGTTTAACCAGACACTTAGGATAATTCAGCAATCTATGGAACAGGATCCTAATCGATACAAAGTTTGTTTTATATGGTTGACTCCAACTTTAACCTCATCTTCAAAGGTAGCCACGTATAAATAAAATGATAGTACCATTATCAGAGACAAGATTCCCCCTGTGAGGACGTTTTAGTTGGTAGCTCCAAAATTAGGTATTTGCAGAAGCAAAGAATGAGTAGCCGCCATCCTTTTTATATTCACTTATGGGACATGGGCATCACTGCCTGGCCAGAATTTTTTATTGCCCATCCATAGTTACTCTTGAGAAGGTGGTTATGAGCTTTCTTCTTGAGGGTAGTAGAGTGAATTCCGTAGACATATTGCTCATATCATCCTTCGAGGCTTTGGCTATATAGCCCATATATGGATGTACAAGAATATGCTGTGAGTAGTACCAAACTGCATTAAAGAAGTCTTTAATGGATTTTGGGAGAGGTGCTGGCATTTCTTCCAAATTGTCCAATTTGAGGATGTGCTTCTTTTGTTTTTATTTTAACCTAAATTTCTAATCAACCTGTTCAGACCTCTAGAGCAGGTGGGACTTGAAGCTGGGCCTCACAGTTCAGGGGTATGGACACTACCACTGCATCACAAGTGGGACCTTGAGAATGTGCTAATGTGGGTCCTTGATGGGTAGCCTATTGAGGCCAATTAGAATGAATTAATGTACTTATCAGGGAAAGCGGATGCTACAATTGCTCACAAAAGGACAGCCCCAATCCAAAATGGCCACTGGTCATCAGAAGGTGTGGCTGTGGGTCTTCTTCTGGAACAAATGGTTCTCTAGGAGCATGGCCAAGCCCTGTAGCTTCTTTTTTTGAAAAATAAACTAACTTACCGGCATTTGCCCCAAGTTATCTAAATCCACATCAGCAATTTACACCTTGGTGTGTGGAGGTACTCCCATTGGCTGTTAATCAACTAAAGTATTGGAAATTTTGGAAATGTCTCAAACACTCATATTGGACTGGCACCCAGAACTGGCCCAATGTCTAGTTCCTGACCCCTGATTAAAAATTCAGCCAGATATGTATGAATGAGATCTCCATTGGTACATTAAACAATTCTCAATCCCTCAAATGACTGCACAAGAGTAATGCAATGATGCTTTGCTATTTATATGACTTGACTTCTTGAGTATGAATATTCAAAAAATTTGCTGTGATCACATTATTATCAGCAGTCAAACAGTGTGCACGTTATCATGTAAGGACAAATAGTGCATCTCAGGGCTCCTTTGCTACTTTGCTACTAAGATGCTCAGTGCATCTCTGCCTTACCTTTCTTTGCATATTAACACTACAGCAATTACCTTAAAAATTAAAGACTGAAAAAAAACACATCAATTTTATAATATAGTCCCAAGAATGTAATAGATATTCGAGGATTGTAACTTGCTCATAAATTCTAATCAGAGTTGTAAACTCCAAGAATGAAAATCTTATGGTTTATAATATTATCTACACAGCTTGGTTTGATAATTAAAACAAAATAAAGAATTGTGAATCTAAAACTGAAACTGAAAGTGCTGGAGAAACTCAGCATGTCTGGCAGCATCCATGGAGAGAAAGCAGAGTTAATGTTTTAGGTCCAGTGACCCTACTTCAGTTTTGAAGACCTGCTGAGCTACTCCAACACTTATAGCCTTGGTTTGATTGCCTTATGATCACTCCTATGTCCTGTTGTAATACAAAAGTTATAATCTACTGTTCTTTTAAGATTCTGTACTTTAACCGTTGATGAACAGAGTGTACCTAAAATTAATGTCAGTGCTTCTTTTTGAGTCATGACACTTCTGAACTCTTGTTTCTCATGATCGTCTCTCAGCATTTTTCTTGAAAATGTTGATATTTATATCATTCTCGCTCTTATGCTTTTCCAGAACACTAGCGTTTGAATCCGCTGGCAAAAGTCAGCGTGAGATAACTGACTGACCAACCAGAGGCAGAATGGCATTCAGGAATGCTAGCAAAATGTACTAAAATGACCATTTTGATGTTAGCTTGCAGGGTCCTGATATGCTGAACCTACTTGGGACAGAAACAAGAGTGAAAATCTCAAGACTTATCAATATTCATCTTCAAGCCAAAAGTTCCATTGAATATATAAAATTCAGCACGTGACCAATGCTTTCCCTTCATTTAGATTCTAACAATTTCATTCTGTGATTATATGGGAGCCACAATTCATATATGAATGTAGGTAAAAGTGTCTCTTTTGATATAGAGTTTTTCGATTCTTTCAATTTTCTCTAACTGCTTGCATTTTGCTTGCCCATTTGAATCTTGGCCACTCTTGGAATTTGCTATTTAAAGGGTTAAGAAGATTTCAGCATCCAGACAATTCCATCACCATGAACAAATCAGACTTGATATGCTAAATAGCTTACTTCTGCATCTACATCTTCTCGTCTAAGCTCCCTGGCTTAATCTGCACTTAGTAAAAGGCAAGATGGAACTATTGTGAGAATGTAAGGTCTGAATGAAGTGTCAATGTGCAAAAAAGCAAAGAAAGATAACGCAGAGATGTACTGAGCATCCAACTAGCAAAGTGTGTGAACACGTGGAATCCTGAAACGCACCATGTTCTGAGGCATGGTAATTGTTCCTGGGCACAAAGTTACCTGGCAGCAGCACTGTAGTGGAGGGCATCAGCGAGCTCCAAAGTGCTGTATTGAAGTAGTGAGCTCTATAAGTGATTCAAAGCCATGCCATAATGATGTGGTGAGGCTGGTATGAATGCCAACTTCCATGGATAAAGGATGCATGTGGTTGCTGCCAACAATGGTGCTCTGCAGTGTTGGGATTGCTGGTCAAGAAAGAAGCCTGGAGGAATAAGCAACCACATGGTACCCACTCAGAGTATCATGTCAGGAATTGTTGCGGTCTGGTTTCTCTCCATTGCATCCTAAAATAGCAAACTGCACATAAGTCAAAACAGAAGAAGGTTCTTGATGGTTCCCAATGGATCAGATTAGTTGTATGTACCTGCCAAAGACCAGATACTGACAAGGTATAACAGTAACTATAGGACATAAGATCAGAAAAATTGGGAGCAGGAATACACCATCCAATCACTCAAGCCACTTGCCATTTAATAAAATCACAGCTGATGATCAATTTCAACTGTACTTTCTTCACTATATCTCAATTCAATATCTCTTGATTTCCTTCAACTCTATCAGTCGTAGCCTTGAAAATACTCAATTACTGGGCACTCTCAGCTCTCTGGTGTGGATAATTCAAGGATTCACATCTTCTCCATCTGAAATGATTGATCACTCATCATGAAACTACGCCCTCTAGTTGTAGACTCTCCAGCCAGAGAGAAATCTCCTCCCAACATTGACCGTTTCAAGTCCCTTCATAACACATTTCATTCTTCTTAACTCCAGAGAATATGAATCTGTTTATTCAATCTCTCCTCATAGAACAAGCCTTTTATTCCCAGGAATCAACCAGTAAACCTTTGTTGCATTCCCTCAAAGACAACTACATCTTTCATTAGGAATGTAGACTAAACCTATACATGTTACACTAGGTGTGAACTCATTAAAGCTCTGAACAATTGCAAAAAGTCACCTTTGCCCTTACACTCCAAACCCATTCCAGTTTGCAGACTGAGGGATGGACTTTGTAACTTTGCTTTTCTGGCAGCAAGGACACATGGCAGAGTAGTGGAATGATCTGGACATTTCCTTTCCTTTTGGCTGTTTCCTTTGTTTCTGCTTCTGTTTTTAATCCTGTCTTTTGAATACTAAGATAGTGTCAGAGAATGGCGACTTTGTACACTTTTCACTGTACTCCTGCATACACATGACAATAAAACCTAAATTTAAATCTAAAAGGAAGTGAGATTAGGTAATAATAAGATGTTAATGTGTGCAATTAGGCCTCTTGTCATTACCAGTGAGCTTGTAATTCTGCCATTAAAACAATGGTTGCAAAATTGGATTTTAAATTCTTGCCATTGACTGTCTTATTTCTCCAAGCTCATCATATCTTCTCAAATGGTTGACCATTGCCCACTTCACTTAAGAACTGAGAAGATTCCTGTCCATCATTTTCAAGAAATATGTGACTTTAATTAAGTGCCTAGCAGGATACCTATAAGGTTGAACTTCTACAAAATACAGTCACTATTTTTGAGTTCAGCTCATAAAAATCAGATTTCTGAGCAGAAGTTTTAGCTTAATAGAAGGCTAGCCAGTTAATTAGTAGAAACAGTCCAGGTTTTGAGATTTTGTGTAGGAGTTTTCAACCTGTCAGAACTGAAAAGAGGTTCAGGCCATCAGAATTAGAAAACATTTATAGGCCATCAGAAAGGTAAAGGAATGCAGAACATCAAAATTGGAAATAATCAGTTAACTAAGAAATTAGAGTTAAAATAGAAGTGGTGTTGCACTGAGATTAAGTATGGGAATGAGGTTGAATCTTTTGCCAGTCATGTTAAGACGTTTCTAAACTGTTTTAAATGTATATAGCTTTCTTGTGTAATAAACATGTGTTCTTTTGTTAAAGAACATTGGTTTCCTCAAGAGAATATGTTTATTGACGAACCCAAATGTTAGGATGGCAATGTAACTAGCAGAATAGATAAGGGAGACCCAGTGGATGTGGTGCATTTGGATTTTCAGAAGGCTTTTAATAAGGTCACAAGAGCATAAAGCATACAGAATTGAGATCTGAGGAAAGACAGGAGATGTGATTTAGACAAGTTGAGTGAGTGGGCTCACACATAACAACGCAGTACAGTATGGCTAAATGTGAAGCTATACACTTTTTTTGTGAGAAACAGAAAGGAAGAGCATTATATATTGGGAAATGTGGATGTACAAAGGGATCTGTATCCTGCATAGCAAGCACTAAAAGTAGGCAAGCGGGTGCAGTGAGCAGATAGGAAGGCAAATGTATACTGGTCTTCAATACAAGAGGATGTGAGTTCAGAAGCAGTGATGCCTTACTGTAGTTATACAGAGCCTTGGTGAGACCATTCCTGAAGCATTGCATGTGATTCTGGTCTCCCTGCCTAAGAAAGGATATACTTGCCGTAGAGAGTGCAGATGAAGTTCACCAGGCTGATACCAGGGATGGCAAGACTGTCCAATGAGATAGATTGGTTTGACAGGTTTGTATTCATGAGAATTTAGAAGGATGAGAGCGAATCTGATTGAAAGGTTGCAGGGAGGATGTTTTCTTTGACCAGGGAGTCTTGAAACAGGAGTCACAGTCTCTTGATGCTGAGTAAGCCATTTAGGACTGAAATAAAGAAATATTTCTTCATCCATGAGGTAGCGAACCTGTGGTATTTTCTACCACAGAAGGTTGTGGAGGCCAAATCACTGAATACATTCAAGAAATAGTTTTTTAAATTAGATCTTAAAGCAGTATGGGCAGAAATTAGAAATATGGTGTTGGGTTCGAAGAACCTTTGCACCATATTAATGCCAGGCAGTGACAATTTCCAACAATGAAGAATGTAATCATCACCCCTTGGCATTCAATGGCATCACCATTACTGAATCCCACTATCAACATCCTGGAATTTACCATTGACCAGAAACTGGTCACATAAATACAATGGCTACATACATAAATACAGTGGTAGATCAGAGTCTAGAAATCCTGCAGTGAGTAACTCACCTCCTGACTCCTCAATGGTATTCATTCGAATATAAGCAATGATCATGTTGAAAGCCTACTTTTTCTCCGAGTTTCTAACTTTCCATGTTTCTAACCACCATGGTAACTGACTTCAAAAATTAAAGCTCTGATCTATCAAGGTAAGTTTCATTCTGGGATCTGACGTGTCTGCTATTACCATCAGGTGGGATCATAGTGCTAATTTCTATCTGCAATAATGTTTTTGCATGTGTTTTGTTCATTTCTAGTGAGGCATGCAAGGGGATGAGAAGTTCCTAAGGTAACTTGATAAATGCCAAAACTACCCGGATCAAATCCATTACTTCATTAGACAAGTGAATTCTGATTTCCTAATTACATTCCCATCTGACAATTGAGAGGATCACAATGAACCAATATATCGAAGCAGGAAGATTAGAATTGCTGGCCAAAAAAACAAGTTCAAAGTTAATTTAGTTCACTTTCTACAATTCTAATAGTCACATAGTACAATAAATCAATTGTTGACTGATCTTAGCAATCAATTGTATTAAAAAGTGCACTACAAACCCAGATAAAAAGAGTAGGAAACACCTAAGGTGGATAGTTTTGAAACAATGTAACTAATCTCTGAAGGTACTGGACTTTTGAGAAAAAATCTTTTACCTCTTCTTCCTCATCTACCTCTCTTTGAGATAGTACCCCCTGGCACTCCAGTCATTTTAGATGAATTCCCACTGCAGGCAGTGTGCAGACTGCCAGCTACCTCATCTGCTTTCTGAATTGCATGGCTACAGCAGAGGTAGTCTTTGAATTGGCTTCTGCAAAATTAAGTTAGCGAGCCCACTGCTGAAGTGTGTGCATCATGACCAGGAAATGGTCTTGATGTCACTGGGTTCCCAAAGCCCATGACAGAATTCAGTCTCTCTGATTCCTGTCTTAGTGCCAATGGTCGTTGAAATAATTCCATAGGTTAATTTTATGTTTACCCTCCTTCACAGGCTGGCCAAGTTTCCAGATAACAGTAAGTCAAATCACCTCTCATCCATTTCTTTTTCATTTAAGAACACACCCAGTTCATGCAATAGTTTTTCACAATCCAGACCCTCTAGCCCCTCAATCATTCTGACTCATTACTTCTGTAGCCTTTCAAGTGTTGCAATATTCCTTTTGTACAATCTCATGCTTCTGACGACAGTGACTCCAAGCAGGTGGCAGTGTCTTTTACTGCATCACAGTGCATATTTTATCAAACCTTGGTGATCAGCCCCAGAAATGTAAGTGCAGCCCTTTGAATAATGCATCAGGATGTCTGGTCTGAATGGTATTCTTGAACTCTTCAGTAAGAATTGCTGTTTCCTTAATGTTATTGTAACTATTTTTTTTTGAGAAACAGACCTTAAGTAATAAGATTGGATCCCAACTGAGTATGTCAGAGATTGTAAACCAAGTCATTAAGCAACATTATCGTCTGTCTATTTGTTGGATCCAAATGGGTCTTCATGTTAACAAATTAAAATTTATGATATGGAAGACAGAAGCATGAAGATGATAAATGATGCTAAGTGACTCATTCCTAAAGCCCCAAGTCACTTTCATACAAGTCACAAAACATACATGTGTATAATTACAATTTTGTATATATGGCAATCTGATGTGAATTGGTGACTATTTGTGTATTTTTTTCTGAAGTACTTTCATTACTATTCTTTTGATATCACAGGAAGAAAAAGAAAATGATATCTACAAAAGGACGAAACAGATAGTGAACAGAAAGGGGGTGAATAGTGGTAAATTGAGTGAAGATGCAATTCAACACAAAAACATTCTCGGGATGCAGACGGCTCCTTGTAAAGTAATATTCTTAGAGTCATACAGCACAGAAGCAGACCCTTCAGTGCAGCCAGTCCATGCCGAACATAATCCGAAGATAAATCAATCCCTCTTGCCTGCTCCTGATCCATATCCTGCCAAACATTTCCTATTCATGTACCTATCCAAATGTCATTTGAATGTTATAATTGTACCCACATCCACCACTTCCTCATGCGAACCACCCTCTGTGTAAAAATTTTACCCCTCATGCCTTTTTTAATTCTTTCTCCTCTCACCTTAAAAATGTGCCCCTTGTCAAGAAATCCCCAATCCTAAAGAAAAGAAAATTACCATTAAGTCTATCTATACCTCTCATTATTTTATAAACTTCTATCAGGTCACCTCTAAACCTCCTATCCAGCCTTTCTTTATAAGTAAAATGTTCCACACCTGGCAACATCCTGGTAAATCTCTTTTGAACCCTCTCCAGCTTAATAATATCCTTCCTATAACTGAGTGACCAGAACTGGACACAGTATTCCAGAAGAGGCCTCACCAATGTCCTGTACAACCTCAAGATGACTTCCCAATTCTTATACTCAAAGGAGTGAGCAATAAAGGCAAGCATGCCAAACGTCTTTTTAACCACTCTGTATGTGATTCAAATTTCAAATAATTATGTATCTACAGCCCTTGGTCCCTCTGTTCATAGAATCCATATAGAGTGGAAACTGGCCCTCTGGCCCAACAAGTCCAAACCAACCCTCCAAAAAAATCCCACCTAGACCCATCCCCCTGTAACCCACCTAATCTAGGCATCACTGAGCACTAAGGACAATTTAATATTGCCAATCCACCTAACATCTTTTGACTGTGGAAGGAAACCACAGCACCCAGTGGAAACCCATGCAGACACAAAGAGAATGTGCAAACTCCACACTGTCAGCCAAGGTGGGAATTGAACCTGGATCCCTGGCATAGTGAGGCAGCAGTACTGACCACTGAGCAACCATGCAGCCCTCTGTTCCACAACATTACCCAATGCTCTACCATTATTTGTATAAGTCCTACCCTTGTTTGTTGTACCAAAATGCAACACCTCACATTTATCCAGATTGAACTCCATCTGCCATTTTTGAGCCCAATGACCCATTTGATCAAGATAACAAGGTGTAGAGCTGGATGAACACAGCAGGTCAGGCAGCATCAGAAGAGAAGGAAAGCTGATGTTTCGGGTCTGGACCCGTCTTCAGAAATGGGGGAGGGGAAGGGAGCTCTGAAATAAATAGAGAGGGGGGAGGCGATGATAGAAGGTGGACAGAGGAGCAGATAGATGGAGAGAAGACAGACAGGTCAAGGAGGCGGGGATGAAGTCAGTACAGGTGAGTGGAGGGAGGGAGTTGGGATGGGGTTGGTCAGTGAGGAAGGAGGTGTGGGTAGGTGGGACGGAAGACGTCAGCTTTCCTGCTCCTCTGATGCTGCCTGGCCTGCTGTGTTCATCCAGCTCTACACTTTGTTATCTCAGACTCCAGCATCGGCAGTTCCTACTATCTTGACCCATTTGATCAAGATCCCTTTGTAATCTTAGAAAACTTTCTCCACTGCTTACGACACCACCAATTTTGGTGTCATCTCAAACTTACTAATCATGCCTTCTACATTCTCTTCTTCATACTTCCAAATACCTGCCTAAATTGATTGTCCACCACCTCCTTGAGTTTTCTCAGTCTGTGTGGAAAAGGTGCTCCAACAATAGGATCAGTAAAGGAACTGGGAAATATATTCATGTCAGGGTAGTGCATGAAATACTGAGGAACTTGTTAATGTTACTGTTATGCTTTTTAGCTGTAGAAGTCTCAAGGAGGTGCTGTTAAATAAGCTTGGCCAGTTATTGTAAACAGTGCATCAGTTGAAACAAACATGGCAGCCACTGAGCATTGGTGTTGCAGGGGTAAATATTGAAGCCTAGTGACAGAAATATTAACTGCTCTGTCCTGGATGATATTGAGTTCCTGTCTTTTTTGGTGCAGCAATATCTATTACATCTTGTAGATGGTTGATAGATGTTAATGCATTAGAAAATGACCACCTCATTTCAAAATACCCTGCTTCTCCTATGCATTTATAGGAATGATGTTGATTTGACACAAAAATATGTGGGAAGACAGATAGTGAGGATGACACAAGTCTGCAGCAGAGTATAAATAGGTTATGAATGGGTAAAAAGATGACATATAATGTGGGATAATGTGAGATTAGACACTTTGGCAAGAAGAGTAGAAGAACTGAATATTACTTAAATGGGGAAAGACTATCAAAAGCTGCAACACAGAGGGATAACAAGGTGTAGAGCTGGATGAATACAGCAGGCCAAGCAGCATCAAAGGAGCAGGAAGGCTGACGTTTCGGGCCTAGACCCTTCATCAGATTCTTGTACATGAATCACAAAAAGCCAGTATCTAAATTCACTGGGTAATAGGGAGGGCAAATGGTCTGTTGGCCTTTATTTAAAAGAGACTCTCATATAAAATTAGGGAGCCCTTGTTAAAACTATGCAAGGCACTTTCAGACCGCTTCTGGAATACTGTGACTGATTTAGTCCCTTTCTTTAAGAAAAGATATACTGGCACTTGAAGTTATCCACAGAAAGTTTACTAGATCTGGAGGAATTGTTTTGAGAAGTTGAGTTGGTTAGCCTTGTACTTATTTGTGTTGAGAAGAATGAGAGGTAATCTTGTTGAAACACACAAGGTTCTTAGGAATTTTTACAAGGCAGATGCAAAGAGGTTGTTTCCCCTTATGAGAGAGTCTAGAACAAGAGAACATAATCTCAGAGTAAGGGATTGCCATTTAGACAGATGTGGAAGATGTTATCCTCTGGGAATAACAATCTGTGGAATTCTTTACTACAGAGATCTTTAGAGGCTGGATTGTTAAGTATATTCAAGGCTGAGATAGACAATTTTTAATCTGTACAGTTTTAAGGGTTATGGGAAGAAAGCAGGAAATACAGGTGAGGATAATCAGATCAGCCATGACCTCATTGAATGAAGAGCAGAGTCAATGGGCCATTTAGCCTTTTTCTGCTAATATGTCTTATAGTCTTATCTAAATGGAGAAAATAAGTCCCTGTTTGTTAGCAACTTTCAGAACATTGAGAGTAGGTGAATTATTGATAGTGATGGCGTTGAAGCTCATTGGTGCATTTGGAACTTTTCTTGTTGGAGCAAGGCATTGACACTTATGTGGCCTTAGCATTATCTGCCATTTGTCTGACACGCTTGCATGTTGTCCAGGTCCCTCTGTGGCTTTATCAAAAGAGAGATGGCTGAATCTGATCACTGTGAATCACTCCCAAGAAGCACCACTTCTAAACTCATGATGGAGGGTTGCCATTGAAGAAACAGTTGGAAATGTTTAGATTATCATAAATGAATCTGGTGAATAATCATACCGCTGTCTCTCTGAATTTCTGCATCTGAAACCTATCCAAGAGATAGACTCACTTAGTTTACATCAAGGACTATTCAGAAGTCTTCTGGATTTCTTACAAGCAGCGAATCCACTGCTGCTCCCAACAGAAAGAAGGTTTTTTATAGCTTATGCATTCATTCTGTGGACCACGGCAAAAAAGGAGCAATTTTATGGCTATCCTTCACTAGTCTTGAACGTAATCTCATTCTGATAGAGGTGGCAGAGATGAATTTCTTTTGCAAGCCATAGGAAAATGCATTCTGTGTACTAATGCATATCTACTAAGTTGAATAACTACATGATTACAGCCACAAACCAATTTATTTTCAGTTTCTGTCATTATGTGTGCACTTAAAAGATGCTTCTAAGAAACAAGTTGTTTCTCGCTCTTATTGCATGATTATATTATACTCTGCAGGATCCTCTCAATAAAACAATGGCACATGAAATAGATATACACCAATAAAAGCATCAACAAAGTTATTTTAACAATTCAGTCAAATGACAAGCAAAACAAAGTTCAAGCAGATGTTCCACCCACCAGGATTGGATATCATACTGAGAGCATTTTGGAAAATGCAATGTGAACTATTTTCCGTTCTTCCAGTTTAACTGCCAATTAATTCTGATGGTCTTCACTTGAACTTTAATCCAAAATGTAAGTAAAAGAAATTTTATTGGATGGATATCTCCTCGAAAGAGAGAATAATGGATATTTCTTGTGATTGCAAGATAGTAATTCCAATCAAGCGCGTTTCAAACCATGAATTTTCCCCATCTAGAAAGAAAAGGCCAAGAGATGCATGGAAACATCACCTCCCCAACCCTAACCTAAATCCTCCAAGCCAGATTGACGTGGAGCTACAGCACTGTTCCTTCGCTGTCACAGGATCAAAATCCTTAGGAAACCTTTTTAACAGTACTATAGATGTACCTACCTCAGATGGACTGCAGCAGCTCCAGAATGCAGGTCACCACCACCTTTTCAAGGGCATTTACAAGTGTGCTGTAAAGGTTGGCCTAGCCAACAATGGCCACATCCCATGAATAAATGAAAACAAAAAGTGAGTTTGCATAATGTGATAAGGCAGTAAAATACAAGAACACTTTAATATCTTATTTGAAACCAGAGACTGGACTGCAGCCTCAAAAACATTTTAACAAATAGGGTTAATTTCATGGAATTACACTAAGTGTGAAGACAGGAGTAGGGCTTGTCCCCCAAGACATTAATTTCACTTTTGAAATGTCATTTTCGTGCAATCAAAAGGCAGATGAGTTTCAGCGTAACTGTTGTTTTTAAAAAGACTCTTGGGATGTAACCATTGCTGATAGATCAGCATTTATTGCCATTCCTAATTGTTCTTACCTTGTTGCAAGCCATGTGGCTTGGTGCACCCACAGCACTGTTAGAGAGTGAGTTCCAGGATTTTGACTCCGAAACAGTGAAGGAGTGGCAATATGGTTCCAATTCAGGATGGAGTATGTCTTGGAGGAAATGATCAGATGGTGTTTCCATGCATCTGCTGCCCTTGTCTTTCTGGATGGTAAATAGTGCAGGTTTAGGAGAGCTTAATGTTTCATGCTGGCATAAAATGAGAGTATAGCTGAGCAAAAACAAATGAAGCTTATCTTAATGTTGGTATCAGAAATTTCTGTGTATCATTGTTTGAATGCTGCACCAACCAATTAATTATTTCTTACAATACTAGGCTAGGGTCATAGATATCTACTGCAGAGAAAAATGCCCTTCAGCCCATCAATTCTGCACCAGTCAGAAACAACCACTTAACTATACTAATCCTATTTTTCAGCAGTTGGCCAATAGCTTTGTATGCCTTAGTATCACAAGTGTATATCTAAATACTTCTTAAATTTTGAGTGTTTCTGCCTCAACCACCTTTACAGACAGTGAATTCCAGATTCCCACCACCCTTTGAGTGAAGGAGATAGTAAGAACTGTCAATGCTGGAGTCAGAGATAACACTGTGTGGAGCTGGAGGAACATAGCAGGCCAGGCAGCATCAGAGGAGCAGGAAAGTTGACATTTGGGTCAGGCCTCTTCTTCAGAAATGGGGGAGGGGGAAGAGAGTTCTGAAATAAATAGAGAGAGGAGGGGTGAGGCTGGGAAGGTAGGTGGGATGGTGTTGGGTGAGTGCAGGTAGGCAGTGGTGGGGATTGGGCAGTGAGGTGGGACGAGGGATAGATGAGAGAGAAGATGGACAGGTTGTGTCAGGTCAAGGAGGCGGGAATGAGAGGGAGGGTTGGTCATGGTATGAGGCCGGGGGGGGGGAGATTTTAAAACTGGTAAAGTCCACATTACGACCATTGGGTTGTAGGCTCCCAGGGCGGAATATGAGGTGCTGCTCCTCCAGTTTGTGGGTGGCATTATTGTGACACTGGATGAGGCCCAGGATGGACATGTCACCCAGGGAGTGGGAGGGGAAGTTGAAGTGGTTCGCGGCTGGAAGGTGTTGTTGTTTGTCACAAACAGATTGCAGGTGCTCCACAAAGCAGTCTCCAAGCCTCCGCTTTGTCTTTCCGATGTATACAAGCCCACATCAGGAGCAGCGGATACAGTAGACCACATTAGCGAATGTGCAAATGAACCTCTGTCTGATGTGGAAGGTTTTTTTGGTTCCTTGGATTGTGAGGGGGGTGGTGTAGAGACAGGTGTAGCATTTCCTGTGGTTCCTTTATTCTTTAATGTGATGAAGGCATCGCTGGCTAGGCAGCATTTATTGCTCATCCTTAATTGCCCAGAGGGCAGTTCAAAATCAACCACATTGCTGTGAATCTGGAGTCACATGTAGGCCAGACCAAGTAAGTTTGCTTCCCTAAAGGACATTCATGAACCAGACGATTTTTTCTGACAATCATGGAATCATGATCATCATTAGATTCTTTATTCCAGATATTTTTATTGAATTCAAATTCCACCTTCTGCCATGGTGGGCTTTGAACCCAGATCCCCAGAACATTATCTGGTCTCTGGATTAACAATCCAGCAATAATACCCTGGAACTCACTCTCTAACAGTGCTGTGGGTGCACCAAACCACATGGTTTGCAACAATGTTGATAAAAGTTGCAAATTCCTATGCTTTGGAAAATGATTTTCTTGCAGAGATTACATTACACAATAGTGAACAGATAGTATAAGAAGTAAATTTGAATGCAGTATACTTATGGAAAATGTATGGCAATTTTGAATATATAATGGCAGTCCATGCTGAGGGCAGGAGTCTGAGTCCATGCTGAGGCCTATTTAAAATACAGGTAGTGTAAGAGTGCTCTTATGGACCAGATCAAACCACCTTAAAATATGTTAAGAAGATAGTTTCGACCCTATATTTTTCTTATTTTAAAAGTAAGCATAAGGTGTTGTATTGCAGATGCAATTTGATTTGTCAAAATACTTGACTTTAAACAAACACACTTTATTTTCACAGAACAGTTAAAATATGAACCAAACAAAAGAAAAGAATCGGCTTAGCTATAACTGTAGTGAAATGCTTAACTATACAAACTATTCCTAATTAACTCTTCTAATATAGTAACATCACATATACACACCCTTGGCAAATGCAAATTCAGTAAAATAGTTTGTCTCACGTGCAATTCAAGCAGCAAGAACAGAACCCTAGCTTTTTGCTGTAACAGAGAGGAATAATACCTTCCACATCCAGCTTCAAGATCCCAGTAACTGCAGAAAGCTAAACCTAAAAATCCTGGTTCTGTGGGAGCTTGATTCCACCCATTCAGGCTGATTCCATTGTTTCAAATTTTTAAAAAAGCTCCAAGGCTTCAAAAGCTATTTACTCTATTGGCTCTGAGCATACTGCTCATGACCTCTGTCTCAACCTTTCTTTATAATAAAACCAGGACAAAATACACTTCTTAAAAGCCATAGTGTCGTCATAGTGTTCCTCTTGAACCATGACTCAAAGTCTCACAGTAATTTCATTCTGAGAAGAATATTCTATTATGGTTTTGAATATATAAAGTTAAAAGGAAAGGTTATTCACATTGTTACATGTCTGTACATTCTGTGAAGCAATGGTGTCATTTTGAATTCCATCTGGATTAGAGTACAGTTCACAAACAAATGAACTGCTGCTTTAGCTGTGAACCCCCCAAGAGATACTTTACATGCTCACAGTAATGAAAAACATTACAAATTTGTTGCAGGTTTCATCAATCCATATCTTATTATGGCATATCTCAAGAGCTGAAGCCATTCAAGAAGGTAGATGACCACCACCTTCTCCAGGGCAATTAGGGTTGGAAAATAAATGTTGTCTTAGCAGTGATGCCTACATCCCTTGAGCAAATACAAAATCAATTCAACTATGAACCTAATGTTACCTGTTTACATTTTCTTGAATCTGCCATTGTGTCATCCTTTCTCAAAGAGATCCCCCAAGAAGCTACACAATTTGTCATATTAGTTAATTCCAAAATCTGATGAGTATAAGTGGCCTTACGAAGACCAGTTTACTTTGGAATTGTTGAAACGATTCAGGTAACTTAAAGTATTTACAATTGCCGTTCCCTCACAAAAAAGCACTAATTAATACACTGAAAATCAAGAGTGGTCTTTTGGTCTCTGAGAGAAAGCCTAGATAAGCAGTCTAAGCAGCCATATTCAACTGTACATGTTGTTTCTCTGAGATTGCTGCCGGTGTCCTGCTGAAGTTACATCAGGAATTCCAAATTATAGGGCTCTATTTGATTTTCACAATAGTTGGTTGCCCTCCATATTCTATTGCCCATGGTCAAGAACCTCAGGTGAATATTATCTTCAGTAGAACTCATAAACGTACAAGAAAACCTTCAAATAAATTTCTCATTTCACTTGAGAAAGAACAAAATTGAAGAAAGATAAATAATTTTCCGACTTACAGTCAAAGTAACATTGGCACAAAGGTTTTTTTTTAAAAAAATGCATGGGATCATTTTAGAAGGGAAGGTAAAGTTTAATTTTCATGTTTATTTGCTGAGTACTAAATCTTCGGTAATTTATTGATACACAAGCTGATGTGGTAAAGAATATGCAATGTGCATGAAACTGCAGGGTTTTTTAGTCTTGGCTTCTTTAATGAAGATTCAGACAGGAAGGAGTGTTCTAAGGAAGGGTCATTGGACTCGAAATGGTACCTCTGATTTCTCCACCTATGCTGCCAGACTGCTGAGTTCCTCCAGCAGTTTCTGTTTTCATATTGCGATGATAACCTGTTGTCATCTGGAATTTGATAGTGAGTTCAGCAGATGTTTCTGTAAGCATCAATGTGACACACATGGAATGTTGCCCATCAAATATCAGACTTAAGGAAATGAATGTATGCTGAGTGAAGGAAAACAGTCATTAGATATTGAACATCTTGGGATCGAAGACACAGATAGAAAATGTGCACAGATTTTACGTACAGAGCTGGGGAGAAAGTTAAAGAGCATCTGCAAAGTAGTAATTTTTGGATTTTTCCCAGTCTGTGGGTAGGCGTTTAGGAGAAACCAGGGACAAAACTGGGGATAAGGGGAAAGATTAGGTAGTATGTGGCTAGTAAGTATAGGAAAAGTGAAATAAGACATCTTAATGTGTGACTTAATTTTTAATTCCTTGAACATTGGCACCAGATGACCTGGGACAGGCGTGAGCAGTACAAGAAAGTGAAGTCCCAGGTAGACAATATAGTGAAGAAGGCAGTTGGTATGCTTGCTTTTATTGGGCAGTGCATTGCGTGTAGAAGTTGGTATGTCATGTTGTGGCTGTATAGGACATTGGTTGGCCTCTTTTGGAATACTGCATTCAATTCTGGTCTTCCTGCTATAGAAAGGATGTTGTGAAACTTGAAAAGGCTCAGAAAAGATTTACAAGGATGTTGCCAGGGTTGGAGGGTTTGAGCTATTGGGAGATGCTGAATAGGCTGGGGCTATTTTCCATGGAGCGTTGGAGGCTGAGGGGTGACACTATAGAGGTTTATAAAATCATGAGGGGCATGGTTAGGGTGAATAGCCAAAGTCTTTTCCCCAGGTTGTGGGAGTCAAAATTAGAGGGCATAGGTTTAAGTGAGAGGGGAAAGATTTAAAATGGACATAAGGGAGTGATGTTTTCAAATAGAGGGTGGTGCGTGTATGGAATGAGCTACCTGAGGAAGTGATGGAGGTGGATACAATTACAATATTTAAAAGACATCTGGATGGGTATATGAATAAGAACAGTTTAGAGGGATATTGGCTAAATGTTGGTAAATGGGACTAGTTTAATTTAGAGATAGTAAGGACAGCCGATATTGGAGTCAGAGGTAACACAATGTGGAGCTGGAGGAACCTGCTGCACTCCGCCAGCTCCACACTAGACTAATTTAGGCTATCTGGTCGGCATGGATGAGTTGGACCGAAGGGTCTGTTTCCATGCTGTACATCTCTATGACTCTATGTCCTCTGCCTTGTTGTCAACATCAGAAGATTTCTTGGCTCTCCATCCCTTACAGAACACTTTGCTGTGCAACGTTTTGCAGAACACAGCACACCAGTAACATTTCTGAACCCTCGTTGATAGTGAAAGTACTGAAAGATATCTGGGTACTTGATGCATATTTTCAGCATATCTGTGGGTTTCTCTATAATAACGTTTGGTGAGGTTGAGGGGAAACTTTATAGGAGTGTTGAGATTGAAAATAGTACCATTGGAGTTAACTTAGCATTGCAGACAGATTGATCATGATCTGTGGACTCTAGGTAATTCTAGCACACACTAATAATAGGAACAGGAGTGCCTTCAGCAAAGTCGGTGACCTAATGATATTATCATTAGACTATTAATCCAGAGACCTAAATAATGGTCTGTGGACCTGGGTTTGAATCCCACCATGGGAGCTGGTAGAATTTGAATTCAATAAAAATCTGGAATTAAGAGTCTAAAAACCACAAGACCATAGCCAGGGAAAAACCCAAATAATTCATGAATGTCCTTTAGGCAACAAAACTGCCATTCCTATCTGGTATGATCTACATGTGACTCCAGACCCACAGCAATGTGGTTGACACTTAACTAACCTGTGGGCAATAAACGCTGGCTTAGTCAGTGACACTTACATCCCAGGAATGAATAAAAATAAGATTGCAGATATGGTCAGCGGATGATGTGTGCAGGCGCAGAATGTATGCCATTTTGACTCAACACCTCATTTATACTGGCAAGAATATAGGCATCATGCAAACAACATTGTGGCCAATGGCTTATTAACTTACGTATTCTAAAACATCAAAGAATATGATTCTTTCAAAAATGATGGAGTGCACTTCACATAAGCTTGATTTTGATTGTTTTTCATGGGTTTCATAGAACAACCATAAATGTAAAGCAGCAAATTGCCATTAGAACAGAACATTTATGGTTTATAGCCTTCTTCTGTACCTATGAATATCTGCATAATATTCTTTCGAGTTTTTTTCTTTTCAGAATGACACATGAATTACTGTCAAAATAGCTTGCTGACCTTGTAGTCCTTCAAAGTGCCATTTGGAAATAATCATTTCAATAACTGAAAATAATCCCTATTGTATTCCTGGAAGTAAACACAGTTTCATATGTGACTCCAATTATAATAGAAAAGTTCTATGTTTCACTGACAGTAAAGGTTGGTGGAATTGTTCAAATTAAAATCTTGATGATTATATTATTATTTTCAATATCCCGAGTTCTGGATCTCCTTTGTACCTTGTGAATTCCTATTATAGTAAGAATGCTTGTATTTTTCAATTAGCTCCTGGGATGTGGGCATCACCAGGAAGGCCACAATTCATTGCCCAAAAGTAATTGCCCTTAAGAATGTTGTGGTAAGCCGCCTTCTTCAACTATTGCGGCCCATATGATGTAAGTATACCCACTGTAGGAAGAACATTCCAGGATTTTTACCCAGCAACACGAAGCAATTGTAACACACTTGCAAGTCAGAACAGTGTGTGATCTGAAGGGGAACTTACAGGTAGTTCTGTTCCCTCCACCATTTCCTCCACCACCGATGCTCGATAGCAGCAGTGTGTATTATTTACAAGATGCACTGCAGAAGTTCAAAGATACTCAGACAGCACCTTCCAAACCCACGACCGCTTCCATCTAGAAGGACAAGGGCACCAGACATATGGGAACACCACCACCTCCAAGTTCGCCTCCAAGTCACTCACCATACTGATTTGGAAATATTCCTTCACTGTTGCTGGATCAAAATCCTGGAATTCCCTCCTTAATGGCATTGCGGGTCAACCCACAACAGGAGGACTGTGCAGCGGTTCAAGAAGGCAGCTCACTATCTTCTCAAGGGCAACTAGGGTTGGGCAAGAAATGCTAGCCAGCCAGCAATGACCACATCCCACAAATGAATACAATAGAATAGTTCCCCTGTCCCCACTAGCCTTGTTTTTCTACATGGTGGAGGTCACAGTTTGCTGCTGTTAAAGGAGCTTTGTTAACTTGCTGCAGTACATCTTGTATCTTGATACACACTGTGTATCAGTGGTGGGGGGAATTAATGTTTCTAATGGTGGATGGATGCCAGTCAAATAGATGCCTTGTGCTGGATGCTGTTGAGCCTCTTGAGTTTTGAAGCTGCACCCATCCAAGTCAGTGGAATTCCATCACACTTCTGACTTATGGCTTATAGATTGTGGGCAGGCTTTGAGTCAAGTGGTGAGACATTCACAGCAGAATTGACATTCTCTGGCCTGCTCTTGTAGGCAGGGAATTTGTAGCTGGTCCAGTTCAAATTCTAATCAACGGTAGCTTCAGGATGTAAATGCTGAGGTATTCAGCAATGGCAAGTTTATTTATCAAGAGGAGATTTTAGATGCAGTCTTGTGTGAGAGTAGGGCATTGTCTGCCATATATGTGATGCAAATATATAAATTCCCCCTATCAGCCCAAGCCTGAACGTGTTCTAGGTCTTTCTGCATTTGGAAATGGACTACTGCAGTATCTGAGGAGTCGCGAACATTGTGCAGCCAACAGTGAACACTATCCATTTGTGACCTTTACAATGAAAGGAAAGTCATTGATGAAACAACTGAAATGGTTGGGCCTAATACATTACCTTGAGGAAATCCTGCAGAAATGTGCTGGAATTGGGATGATTGGTTGAAAACAACCACCAACCTATTCCTTTCCATTTCAGCTAGTGAAGCTTAATCTCTGATTTTTACTGAGTTTAGTTTTACCAGAGATAGTAGGAACTGCCGATGCTGGAGAATCTGAGACAACAAGGTGTAGAGCTGGATGAACACAGCAGGCCAGGCAGCATCAGAGGAGCAGGAAAGCTGACGTTTTGGGTCTAGACCGTGTTGTAGCTGTACTGGAATAGCTTGGCAAAGGATAACAGCTCATTCTGGAGCACAACTGTTTAGCACTACAATCGGGAAATTGTCAGGGCCTTTCATTTATACAGTACCCAGTACGTTCAGCTGCTTCTTGAATATTGTGCAAAATAAATTGATTATCTCAAGATTGCCTTCTGTGATACTGGGGACTGCAAAAGGTAACGTGATGGATCATCCATCTGGTAATTCAGGCTGAAGGTTATACACTTGTACTAGGCTCCCCATTATTAAGGATGGTGATGTTTGTAAGAGCCTACTTACCTTCCTAGTAGGTTAAATGTTCACTACCAGTCATGACTGGATATATCAGGACTGCAGAGCTTTGATCTGAACCACTAGTTGTAGGATTGCTTACTTTACACCTTTAGCATGTTGAAATTTAGCAAGCATATAGTCTAATATTGTAGTTTCAATAGGTTGTCCCCTCTTTTATGTGCTCCTCCTCGTAATTTCCCTTAGTGAAACAAAGTTTATCTATCCGAATTGTAGCAATTATGGGATCCAGGATTAAATGAGTTTAGATATTTTCTATTCAGTCAGTTCAGAGATATTTTAACACACTCCTGAGACAGATGGAACTTGAAATTAGGCCTCCTGGCTCAGAGGTAGGGACGTGACCACTGTGCCACAAGAACCCCCAAGTCATGAGTTTAAAAATTGTTCTTGAATGTAATCCAATTGTTATTGGTCTGCATTGTCTCATGGATGCCCAGTTTTGTGTTATTTCTCTCACCACCTGCCATAAGCACAGAGCAACAGATATGTCCTTCAGGACGTGTCTGTTTGGATTGAACTGAAATCATGTCCCTCCTTTTCTGCTGTAGTCATGTGACTTCTGTCATGAGGCTAACATACACTGCATACAGACATCTTAGGCTCACTTGAATGAAGGCCTTGTGTTGAACACATTGTTGTGTGCTATACTTGAAACATGGTGTCAGAAGTGGCACTGAGGTGACTGTTGCAAAGCTGTAAGAGAGCACAGCCACTGACAGGGAGACCCAGGTATGCACAGAGTTGTGAGCAGACACTAAAGAACACAATGAAACCACCAGATCATAGAAGCCAAGCAAGTACCCCTTATCTTAGCTGAGGCAAATCTGGAGCTTGAACTGGTAACCTACAACACGACAAGAGATTTGCAATATGTCGTAGAATATGAATTTATTTACTATGGAACAAATCCTGAAGAAATGCAACCATCTACATGCAGGGGTAGAATGTCTTCCAGAAAAGTACCATCCTGCAGTAGATGAGAATGCAAGACCAAATCAGCATCTGTCAAGGAAATTTTCAGCTTCTCTTAATACCAGCCTGAAACACAGTATAGAAAAGCTGGAAAAGTGCATAACCAAGGAAGTGACAAGGAACCAAGGAAGAGATACTCTCAGCTTTCCAGATTATGCATTGATGCAAAGGACCTAAATAAAGTTCTGAAGAGATCTCGCTAGCCTATGCCAACAATCAAAGGAATTTTGTCACAACTTGCAAATCTTCATCACCTTAGGGATGAGGAATGAGCAAGTGAAGCGAAATGAAAGCAGCACTTTCTAACCACATTCTAGATGCCCTTCCTAAATAAAGAATGTTACACATGCTATGTTGTATTTCCACTGGTCCAGAAGAATAGCAACATAGATAAGATGAGATAGAGAGTGAACTTCCTGGAGTGGAAGCTAGAGAGGATGATCCGCTAGTTTATTGAAGCAAAGATACAATGGAAAATGCCATTGCTGACCACAATCAAAATCTCATGCAACTACTTATCAGAGCTCACCTGAGGACCCTGAAGCTGAACAAGTGAAAAATCTATAAGTGAAAATACTCAAGTGATATACGTCATGTACAAACAGCAAAACCTCTTCACCCAAATCCTGAAAAAATGAGAGCTATAGCTGCAATACATTGACCAATCCATACAAAGACAGAACAATGATTCATTGGATTTATCAATGATTTGACAAAATTCCTGCCCAATTTGCCTTCAGAGTGAACCATTGTGCTAACTCACTGTCAAGGATGTGCATGATATTGTAGCACAAAACAAGAAATAGTGTTCACTAAAGTCAAGCTACGGGTGCTGTCCACATCAGGGCTGAAATAGTATACCAAAAATCATGAAGTCAGCAAGATAGAACCTATAGTAACTTTAATGCAGCAAGGACAATTGGCTGCATTTGTAGCCAGGGTGTAAGGTTGAATGGACTGATGGTACGCTCAGATCAAGAAAAAGTGTCTGACCATTGTTCTTGTTTGTGAACATTTTCATCAAAATCCATTTGGAAGCACAAAGTGACAGCCAAGCCACAAGTTGATACAGTGTGGAGCTGGAGGATCACAGCAGGTCAGGCAGCATCAGAAGAAGAGGAAAGCCAATGTTTCAGGTCGGAACCCTTCATTAGGACTGGGGAGGAGGAAGAGGGCTCAGAAACAAATAGGGGTGTTGGGGCTGGGGGAAGGTAAGTGGGGTGGTGATAAGTGAATGCAGGTAGGGGGTTGTGGAGATTGATCAATGGGAAGGGTGGGGCAGATAGGTGAGAAGGAAAACTGACGGATTGTGACAGGTCAAGAAGGCGGGAATGAGAGGGAAGGCTGGACATGGGATAAGGCCAGAGATGGGGAGATTTTGAAGCTAGTGAATTCTATTTTGAGGCCATTGGGCTGTAAGCTCCCGAGGCAGAATATAAGGTGTTGCTCCTCCAGTTTCTGTGTGGCTTCATTGTGACATTGGAGAAGGCCAGGATGGACATATCGCCAAGGGAGTGGGAGGGGCTGGCAACCAGAAGGTGGCGTTGATTGGAGCATACCGAGCACAGATGCTCCGTGAATCTGTCACCGAGTCTGCGCTTGGTCTCTCCGATATAGAGGAGACCACATTTGGAGCAGCGGATGCAGTAGGCCACGTTAGAAGATGTACAGGTGAATCCCAATCAGATATGGAATGATTGTTTGGGGCCTTGGACGGAGGCGAGGGGAGGTGTAGGGAAAGGTGCCGGGTTTGGTGGGGTTAGTGGGGAGTGTGGAGCAGACAAGGGAGTCGCGGAGAGAGCGGTCCCTATGGAAAGCAGATGGGGTGGGGACGGGAATACCTCTTTGGTGGCGGGGTCTGATTGCAGGTGGCAAAAGTGGCAGAGGATGATGCATCAGGTCACAAGTCACTTCAAATCATTTTCCTCAAGCTGCTCCCTTCTGTCCAAAGCATGTTCAAATAATGTTACTCTGTTTACAGAGATACCATCTGGATATGACATACAAGCAAGGAAAGCAAATGTACATTGCAGATATGTTACCAAGAGTAGCAGACCTAATAAAGAAAATACAGAACGTTGCAACAGAATATGAAATCTTTCAGATTAAATGTGAAGCTGTCGCTCGTCATGGTTTGAAAGTTATCAACCCAGCTAGGACACTAAAAATAACAGGCAAGTCCCTTGTTAAAATCAAGAAAACTACTCACCAAAATGCAAATCCCCAAGTCTTACAAGAAGTAATGATACAAGAATGACCTGAGAGCATCGCAGATACACTTGTTACGTTAAGAGATTATTGGGTATGCAGAAATCTGAAGATGACAAATTGTACAAAGGAAATAGCGTGATCGTCCTGAAGGAGTCAAGAGGGAAGATATTAATATGCATCCATGCAAACAACCAAGGAGTTGATTCAGGTCTGAGGAAGGCAAGAGAAGTACTGTACTAGCCAAACATAAGCGACTAAACCATGGGCCAGATTGGTCAGTGCAGTCCTTGTAATGAACGCAAAGCCAGAGAGCAACTGACACATCATCCCAGAGAATCATGGATGAAGCTGAGAGTAAACTTCACTCTCACAGGAACTGATTATCTTGTCAACTATTCTAACCACTCAGGTGGAACAACTAACGTCAGTAACTACCGCTGAGATTGTTGAAAGCTTAACAATGCCCTTCAGCTGTTACAGCATTCTGACATTGATGTGGTGGTGCTGGTGTTGGACTGGGGTGGACAAAGTTAGAAGTCACATGCCAGCAGGCTATAGTCCAACAGATTTATTTGAAATCACAAGTTTTTGGAGAGCTGCTTCTTCATCAGATGAAGCAAAATAAACACAGTGTCAACAGACGCACAAAATAGGCAATATGTTGGAAAAGGAAGGGGTCTCTGGTACTGACAGGATAGTTTATAGAGTTTATAAGTCATTAAGAGTCCTTGAAGTGCCACATTTTTAATCTGAGACTACTGTTGATTAGTTGTTGACTGGTCCACTCGGCAGTGACAAAAATCATTTTGAATTCTTGCTGCCTTCAAAATCTTGCTGCAACAAATTCATTTCTCCTTCTCTCTGCTTTGTTGCTCAAAGGCAGCTACTGAAATATGGCTACTTTTATGTTCCCATGTCTGGCTCCATTGTCATTCCAAGCTGAACAGTTGCAGGCAATCTTTGAGGTTCAATTTGCATGTTTATCAATGAATTAAAACAGGAGATGCAAATCTCTTGATGCAGACTCCATTGTCTTGTTTCAATGTCTTTTGGGAAAAAGATGGTAATTTTAGTGCAAATAATTTTGTTTATTCAACATTAATCATCTGGATTTGCCTCAATCTGTAGCCAGAGGACCATAGCAGCCATTTTAGATCCTTATTGTCCTTTTCTAAAATAATTTTAGTCCATGAAAAGTCTCAGGTGTAATACTTAGATGATGGTTGTTAAATTCTGATGGTCCATATTTAATGTTATTGTAACAAATATGGACGAGTGATAATTTTGAGGGTAGGAGGTAGCTAATAATGAGCAGGCTGTTTCTTTGCTTATTTTTGACCTGATTTTGACTGAATTCAATTAGGGAGTCCTAATCACTGATGAGGACTCCCATAGTTACTGCCTCCCAGCTGCTTGCCACTGTTCGGACACCTCTGGTGGGTTAAGATGTACCTAAGAATAATAAAGGCGGCATTTGTGATATTGGTTCTAAATTGTAATTCTGAAAATTTTACTAAAAGGCTGGTGTTCCACATGTCTATAGTACAGCTCTCCCAATTATAACTTAATGCTCCAGATTTTAGTACTTTTTTAGTATAAGAGACTTTGGAGTATTGACTGTGCTTTTGCTGAATTGTGGTCCATTGGGTTTTATTTTCATGTGGCTTTTCAGAAGTGGCATCAGTACCTGGGCAGCCTTTGACCATTTCAGAGGATAAATAAGATTCAAGTCAACTACATTATTATTGGTCTACCGTTACATGTAGGCCAGACTGGATAAGAATAGAAGATTTCCTTTCTTAAAGAGTATTAGTAAACCATGGGCTTTTATAACAATTTGATAGTTTTCTGCTCACTGGTGAGCAGTTGTCTTGCTTAGTTACTTTATGATCATGTGACACTTAATGGTTCACACTGATATGTGGCTGCTATCAAAGATGTTTTTCCAACAAATCATGCATCTTCAATTTTCAACTGCTATTAGATTCTGTAGACCTTGCATCTCACAGTTCCTCACCTCACACGCTCCTTATGCCACAATCATGTTAGCTCAAGCCAACTCATTCCCCTCACACCTTCAATAGCCCTTTATATCCTCCATATAAAATTAATGCCAACTGATGCCAATTCACCCATTACCATTGACCCATGTGACCTCCATGCCAACTCATCCAGTATCCACATGAGTAGACCACAAAAGCCATGTTGAGATTAAGCAAAAATAGAAGTCTTAGTATCCATTACAACCTTTACTATACTAAGAAAACTGCTCCAATTCAAGGGAAAGCACATTCAAAACATTTAACTTCCATCAATTATTATTAATCAAATTAAACAATCGAGCTGTGAATTCAAGATTCCCTTTTGAGATCTTGATAGTATGAAAAACATCAAAGCATTACTAATGGCATAATGAAAACCCTTTGGATAAAGTCAACAAGCAGCTATTGTAAATAGCAGAAGAGATACTTTTATACTTTCACTTACTCCTACAGCATATTTTAAAATATTAAAGGGCTGGGGATTTAAATAACCTCTCAGCTTAAATTTTTGTCTTCCTTTTCTTTGATACAGATGAGCTATTTAATTTTACAATGCTAGGGAGTTAAATAATTTTATATTATGTCAGTTTTAAAACCTTATCCGTCCATCAAGAGCATCCAAAATTCTGTAAAGTCCACATTGCAGGTTAAGGCCCTTGCTATAGTGAAAATAGGATCTATTTGAACTTAGTATTGAGTTGAAATGGCCCTGTTGAGTTTGGGTTTCCAACATATAGGAGTCACACCTTGGCCCCTTTTACCTCCTGGTTAAACTGGAATCTGTTGGTGATGATACAGTCATTTCCAAATTAATGTTCTGTTCACCATTTTTAAAAGTCCACGGAGTCTCCACATCTGTGTTAAAATCCAGGCCTCTTTTTTCAGGACATTGATAAATAAACACTATAATGCGAACCGTAAATAAAAAATCTAAAAACCTGTCAATTTGATTTTTGGAGACAATGAAAACATATGTAAGTTTGACATATAGTAGGGAACTAACAACTAGGAACAACTGTAAGCTCCGCTGTGTACTAACGCTCCTTTGAATCCATCCAAAAGGAAATTCAAAGCCAATACCAGTCAGTGAGGTTCCTGCAGGTATCCATTTATGCATTTAAGCATTTACTCTGGCCTTCGTGAGAATAAGGCACAGAATATGTGCAGGACTCCTGAACATGCAATGCAGCCTGCAGCAGAGCTAAAGACAAAGGGGTTGTAAACCAACATATCTCCAGCTTTCTCATCCAGTCTTCCAAATGTCTTGTTACTGTTCTGTGCTTTAGCAATGGGTGTAGCTGACCAGAAGATGTACAATCTTGGGTGTGTTTCACTTTCAGGCACTGACTGACCTGCTGTTTCCAATGTGATTTTTTTTATTTTCAATGTACTGTCTTGCTAATTCTGAAAATCAAATACTGACTATGTCATTTGCTATGAGAAAATATCTCTTCAAGATGTATGCACCATCTTTAAATTACTTTTCCAAATAAGATTTTTATGCTGATATTTTAATTCTATTTGATTCAATCCATAAATAAAATGAACAAAAAGGAAGTGGGGGTGTAGGCTTTACTGTGCACCCTTTCTCGGTTATGTGCTAAGATGAGTATGCTTATTTTACTTTTAGGCTGTTTGTTTAACTTAACATTTGAAGTCAATAAGGTACAACAATATTATTCTTCTAAGGCCAACTGAAAGATTATTTTTCACAATAGTATTCATCATAAACAGTGCACTAGTACACCAGTTTTCATGCCCCAGTGTGACAATAAAACCTAAATCTAAGTTGAGCTCATTTGCCATTCATTCATTCATGATCCATTTTCCAATATATCCCAGTAACTTAATCAGAGTTGATTTCATTTTTACTGTCTGCATTAGCAACAACATGAATACTGTGGGAAATAGTCTGTCCTAGAATAGTTTAGTCCACTAGATAAATATGTGAATAAAATATAGTCCCTTTACTTGACTGTGCTACATCAGGTAGTAAGCGCCTAGAGTATAATTCGAGCACATTGCCAGTCCTAAATCTAAAATACTTAATAAGTAGGCACAAATACCCAATTTCTCTTGGACTGGTCCCAAACTTTCTTTCTCACCATGTCATACTTGGTTCTCACACTACAAGCACACTGGTAACAACATTGAAGTAACTGTACAGAGGCAAGTATCCCCTCACTAAGTACCCTTTATTTACATGTGCACAGTACACTGGCAGTGACTAGCCAGCTCAGATTCACTCCCTGAAGAGAGGAAACTCTCTGAATCCCTTGTTCCAATCACTACAGACTTGATTTAACTTACTTACCTCAATGGCCTTCTCTATTAACTGATTCAGCAAGTCCCAATATCCTCTGTATTGTTTCCTCATTTTTTCACCATGGAAAATAATTCACTTTTCCATTTTCTTTCAAAAACTTCAATTTGATAACCTCAAAGTCACCTCTTTACTGCAGAGTACACGTTTAACTTTCTTGACCTTTCCTAATAAATTGTTTCCTATTTTAGTAATTGTTGATTTGTTTCTTTAGTCCCTGATAGATCGCACTGGATCTACCAATTTCAATTTTTCAAAGTTCACTCCAGCAAAAGAGAGAAAAAAAAAGTCTTGATGTACAGACTGTTGAAAATGGGGTTGTTGACCCTTTTAATCTGGCTTTGAGTTTCCAAAAGCTTCCATGCTTCCAGGTTACTATTTGCAACTCCAGAGAAAAACCATGGGAACATCAAAAATGATTTTTTGTCAGTTTCTTTGAACATATTTCTTTACCAGACATAAAATTGTTCAGAATTGGATAAATGGCTCTTCGGCTGACAGTCGAGCATTGTCCTATTGGAAAATGAGCCTTTTGCTTTCCAATCAGTGTAGGAGGGTTTTGTGATGTAAGGATTGATTTGTTGGCTAACCTGGAGTATGCAGCAAATCATGTGATAAAGCTTCCAAGAATAGATTTTATCACACTTGGCCACCCTAGTTGGAAATTATTTCCTTGACGGACATAATTGCCATTTTACATATTTGGACATGCAGCTAGCACACCAGGGAAGGAAGAGATGGTTGAAGTAAAACTCTGCTCCAATTTGAAATATATCTTTGGGCTGCATTTTTCAGTGAAACGAATGATGATCCAAACAGTGCTCACTGTTATTAATGAGTAACTCAAATAGCAACCTCCAGGAAGTGCACATAGGCAGTTAAATACATAGATCAGGAGGCCTTTTGCAAGCTGCAGAAAAATAGTATCTCCATGAGACACTGAAATATATGAAGGGGTATGAAGTTGTTATATTTGTCTGATGCATTAAAACTCAAAAAAAACCTTTTAATAGCATGGAACATCTTAATTACAGCCAATCAATTTTTTAGGTAGTACTGCTTTGTGGCTTATTAGCATGATCCCACATGTCCAATCGGAGTTGCTGCACTTTTCCAATATTTGGTTGAAAGTCAATCATCAAGTCAATGGAAAGTGCAAGTGGAATAAATGGCTAGCACACTTGTTCACTGCTTAACATAAAATCCAGCTCTGTCAATTCAGTGAGATCATAGCTGATCTGATAACGTTCAGTTATACTTTCCTGCTGTTTTCTCATGCCCTTAGTGAAATAAAAATCTGTCTATCACAGTCTTGGATATAGTTAATAACTCAGCCTCGACAGCTGTCTGTGGTAAAGAATTCCACAGATTTGTTGCCCTCTGAGGGAATAAATTCCTCATCTCTGTCCTACCTGGACAATACCTGCCTCTGAGATCATGCCCTCTAGTCCTAGACTCTCCCAGAAGGGGAAGCAACTTCTCCGTATCTACTCTTTCAAGCCCCCTAAGAATCTTCCATCTTTCAATCAGCTTTCTGCTCATCCTTTTGAGTACAAGTTCAACCTACTCAACCTTGACAGGGAATATGTGGAGAGAATGTTTCCTCTTATGGGAGAAACTAGAACTCGGAAAATTCCTCCATACCTGGAATCAACCTAATGAATCTCCTCTAGACTGTCTCCAATGCCAGTATGTCTTTCTTTAGATAACAATTCAAAACTGTTCATAATGTTCTAGCTGTGGTCAAACTATTGCCTAGTAGAGTTTTAACAAGACTTCTCAATTGTTATACTCCATTCCCCATGAAACAAAAGTCAACATTTTATTTGCCTTCCCTATTGTCCACTGAACTTGTGTATTAGCTTTTTGTGATTCATGTATGAGACTCCCAAATTCTTCTGTGTGGCAGCTTTCTGCAGTCTTTCTCCATTTAAATAATATCCAATTTCTCTATTGTTCTTGTCAATGTGCATGACGTTACATTTTTCCACATTATATATTGTCTGACAAGCTTTTGCTCATTCACCTATCCTGTCTATATCCCTCTTTGTAGATTTTTTGTTTTATACTCACCAATTGCCTTCTCACCTATTTTTGTGTTATCCAAAAACTAATCAATTGTACATTTATTCTTTTTCATCCATGTCTTCAATATATATTGTAACTAATTGTAACTCCAGCACTCAGTTGCAGATTGCCAATCCTGAAAATGCCTGTCTTATCCCAACTGTATGTCTTGTATTAATTTGCCAATCTTTATCTATGCTGTTACACTGTCATGAAAGTATACTTGTTATCGTTGTCAGCAGTGATCAGTCAAGGGGGTGTCATGTTGCTATGTTAATGTCACACCTACAGCTTGTGCCAGTGGCTTACGTGGCAAATGCACTGAATGTGCTTCAATCAAATGGACATAGCACATGAGACCATTCCTCAGCCAAATAGGACAGTCATCAGCCAAAGGGATCCACCACAAGCAGCCAAAGGCATCGTCTGATCTCAGTCCATGGTTTGAACATGGTCAGTCAAGAACATGGTGTTGTTAGGGTTTGCAGTTCTATATCATTATAGTATGGACAGTGGGCCATGGTCATTCATGCAGGTCAGTTCTACCAGTCCAAGAATTTGTGATAATTTATTCAGGGAGCTGCGCAGTGACCACCCAGAGTGGTTTCGTCACTCATTAGTTAGGGCTATCATTGAAAGTCTGTCAGGAGACAGGCCAGGGTCTGTAAATTATGCCTGCTCACTGAAAGCCAAAAGAGATTATCGAGGGTCATTGTTATGGTTGGCCAGTTGGAAAGTTAATCCTGTGCATGCTGGGTTACAGAGGGGACAATAATTGTAACAGGGACAACTTAACACATAAGGATAGATGATATTGCATTTGAGGATATGGGTTACTGCAGGATCATCGATGGTCATAACAACCCTGGTTTTAAGGGAGAAATAGTGCATCTGTTGTATAACGGAGCTAGGGCCCCACGGATCAGGGAGTAATGTTGGGACCATAAGATTAAATTGTTATGAGGGTGGGTCAAAACCTCAAAGTGCAATGATCTCTTTTGGTCCTTGATTCCAAGAAGTGTTTTCTTTAAAAGGTGAGACACAGAAACAAGGGAATTTCAGGTATAAACAACATCTGTTTGGGATTGATGGGATGTAACACCTAAACTTGTCAAATAAACATCAAACGGTATCATGTGTGATCTCCTGTGACTACAAAGATACTGAAGAGCTGATGACTTCTTTATAAACTGCAAACTAATCCCTGCAAATTCTGTCCTCAATTGGATACACATTTTGTGTTCTTCCCTTTCAAGGATAGACAAAGCCTGTGGAGAAAGGCCATTTTCAGGTTCACTGGAGTGTGCAATGTTTACAAGCCTATGTGTGGGCATTAGTGTGGAGTGAAGTTCACAATCAAAGAACTATCCCCTGGTTATGCCTGTATTGCAAGTAAAAATAACTCTCTCACTCTGAGTGCTGGAAGTTAGCTACCTAGCAATCAGTCAAAAGGAAGATCCTCTCCCACTCTGAATGCTGCAAACCAGCTTAATAAAAATTGAATTCGGACAAAGGAACTTCAAATATTGACTAAAAGCCAAAAGAACTGTGGACGCTGGAAATCAGAAACAAAAACAGAAATTGCTGGAAAAGCTCAGCAGGTCTGGCAGCACCTGTGGAGGAGAAAACTGAGTTAACGTTTCGGGTCAAGTGACCCTTCCTCAGAACTTCCTCACTCAACCCAAAATGTTAACTGGGATTTCTCTCCACAGATGCTACCTGACCTGATGAAATATCTGTTCAAATATTGACTATTCAGCTAGGAATGTTAACATTACCTGTAACGTCTGCAACAATCTCAATGTTCAATTCTATTTTTTGTGGTCAGTTCAGAGACTGATCCATATATCTGTTCTGTTTTAACTTTTGTCTTTTTGAACTTACCTTTTATTTCTAACGTATGTGTGGAGTGTTGTGTTATTAATTGTTTTCATGTTGAGTAATTAATAATCTCACTGTTTGTTAATTCAAGAAAACTCTGTTAAATTAACTCCTTTTAAAACATGCATTCATTCATGTTTGCAAGAAAAGTATCCAGAAGTGAAAGGACCCTTTTTAAAGTAACTGTTGTTGCAACCAATCAAGGTGGTGAATGAACAGAGAAAGGGAAACAGTTCATCTCTCCTCATTTTGGATTTTAACAATTTGGGGTATTCCATCTGGAACGGTAATGAATCAGAAGACTGACCCAGTTTGAACCTGCAGGCAAAACAAAAGAATTTGAGTGAGTAAATGATCATTTTGACACCTGTTTTAAAAGGGAAAAAAACTTCAAGAGGCTTCTTGAGTTTCAACTGCTTTAATAGGAAATGTCTGCATTCAATGCCAACATGTCCCTGGCAGAATTAGTGGAGGTTACTTTTGAGGATTTAAATATTCTGTTCCTCAAGCAGTTAAAAGATATAGCGAGGAACTTGCGTTTAGAATTTTACCTGAATGCCAGAAAACCCAAAATTTTCAAAGGTGTGACTAATGTTTTACAAGTAGAGATGGAGAATGATGCAAAAGCTAGAATAGTGATAAGGAGATTAAAATTGGAGCTGCATAAATTAGAATTTCAAGAAGAAAGTGAAGGAATTAGAAAGAGAGGGAGAAAACCAAGGAAGTAGAAAGAGCAAGGAGAGTATCACAAGGACCATGCAGAAGCCACAATTACTTGCAGTGACTTGAGTGAGGAAAGTGAATGCATTGTAGCCAGTTTGAGGATGACACAAAAATAGGTGGGAATGTCAGAAGTCAGGATGCTATTAAGGATCCACAGAAGGATAGAGACAAACCATAAGGCACAGGAGCAGAATAAACCATTCAGCCCATCAAGTCTGCCCTTCCATTCAATGAGATCATTGCGCTCTGATAGTGCTCAATACTTTCCTGTTTTTTTTTCCCCAATAATCCTTGATTTCCTTACTGATTAAAAAATCTGTCTTTCTCAGCCTTGAATATACTTAATGATCCAGTGTCAACAGTCCTTTGTGATAAAGAATTCCACCGAATTATTACCTTCTAAAAGAAAGAAGTGCTTCTCATTTCTGTCCTAACTAGGTGAATGCTTACTCGGAGATTCTGCCCTCTGGTCCTACATTGCTCCCCAACCCCGATGGGGAAACATTGTCTCTTCATCTACCTTGTCAAGCCCCCTATGAGTCTTATATGTTTCAATCAGAGTTTATAAAGGAGAACAACATAACATGTCTAGTGCATAGTCTTATAGGATGCATACTCCAGATGCTCTGCATCATTGAGACCCTTTAAAAGTGGCCGGTCCCTGGCACATCCATTGGCAGCTACACCTTTGCACACAGAGGGACCCATATATTATGAATTGTTACCGAGGAGGACTGAAGGTGCAAGCCATGTGTACATGTTGTTCCCCAAGCTGTAGCTGATGTCAGGCTTGTGAAAGTGGAGGGTATGGCCACTTCTACATTTCCTGAGTGGAAACTGACGAGGGGCCTCGTGATGAGGGAGCAACTGGGGTCAAGGTTCCCCAGTGCCCCCTGTCACTAGGTCTTGGTCCTGAGGACAAATGGGTGGGAGATGGAGTGCAGCTGTTATGATCTGGCTTTCCTTGGCAGAGGAGCATTGTTCCCCAGATACCTTTTTGCTGCTTCTGGTCATCCCTGTAGTCAAAGTATCTGATTGCAGAACCCACAGGCTGTGTAACCACAAGCCACATTGTGTAACCACACTCTCTAGACCTAAGGTTCTCCCTGAGGTGTTAGTATCTGAGCTGGGGTTTCGGGGTGGAGAGACTATTACAGGTGGCAGTCTTGCCAATACTTCCTCATAGGCCTTGATACTTTCACCCTCAGAGGTTGAGGATGAGGCTTCTGATGGAGATGGGTCATCCTCTGCAGAAATCAAGGCTTGGACAACCTGTAAGACAAAGTTGGTTAGAAATGGTATCCAATGGCTGTGATGAAAGCAGCCTTAACGGGGAAATAGGGGTAGCATGCAGAGTGCGACTTACTTCTTTGGTGGGACAGGGTCTTTCTGTCTTCTTGTAGGAACAATGCCAGTCTTCTCCTGCAAGGGCCAAAATTCTCTTCTCGTAGAAAGTAAGGAGTTTAATTTCGATCATCCCTTCATTTGGCCAGTCTCTCCTTATCGTGTTATGGGCTGTCTTGAGAGTGCGATGTCATAATGCAGCTGACTGCACAAACAAATAAATTACAAGTCATCAGTGATTATTGGTGCTTCATCTAACTGTCAGCGCCAAATACCCTGGGAGTTGCAATGACACTAATATCCTTGGTAACTCTCAGGTTTCCACTTCATTTCCAGGATTATGACACTTTATAAGGATGGCTGCTGGGAGACAAATGCTATCGTCTGCAACGATGACTGGTAACTCTAATATACAGCACCCTGACTGAGGCAGAATGTAGTTACAATGCAGTCCATTCTTTCACCAGGGCCATTTTAGAGTAGATGGATAGCCTCCTGCAAATGAAGTTTCGATGCTTGGAATGGGAACCACTCAAGGCAGCGTTTTCGGGGCATGGCTAAACAGAGACCAGAGACCTGATTGAAATTTTTGCGGTGATTTGTTGATTTTCAGATGGCCCCACACCAGTACTGAAATATCGGCCTCTTCTCTTACAGATCCTCAAGTGTGTCGGGTGTTGGGGGTGAAGTGGGAATTGAAATGGACAATGTGGGAGAGAAAGAGAGATCCTCAGCCTGTGTCATCAAGCATCTGTCCTCCTCCTCCTGCATTTAAATTTTGATTATAAATGTAAAATCTGAACCTATCTGTAGCTGGCAAACAAGGAGGGGCTGAATGTGGAGGACTAGCCCAATGCCTGCCCCAAACATCCGTGTGCAGGATGCCAAAACTTGAGCACAATAGTTCAGAGAGCCTACATGAATGCAAGCTGTCCTGCTGTATCTGTTGCACCTATTTTATGCCACAATATATTCTATTTCAACCATTGCAAATCTTACATAATAAGCTGACTTGCATCACATTGATGGGCAGCAAAATTAGAAGATAACTATTAAAAATGGCTGAAGATAAGAACAAAGAACAAAGAATAGTACAGCACAGAAACAGGCTCTTTGACCCACCAAAACAGCACCAACAGTCTAAACTAAAAACTTTTGCCTTCATGCGGTTCGTATCCCTCTATTGCCTGCCTATTCATATATCTGTCAAAATGCCTCTTAAACATTGCTATTGTATCTGCCTCCACCACATCCTCTGGCAGTGCATTCCAGGTACTTACCATCCTCTGTGTAAAAAAAAACTTGCCTATCACATCTCCTTTACACTTACTCCCTTTTATTTTAAACTGTGTCCCCTAGTAATTGATATTTTGACCCTGGGAAAAAAAAGCACCAACTATCCATGCCTTTCATCATTTTGTGAACCTTTATCTGGTTGCCCCTCATCCTTCAACATTCAAATGAAAACAAACCAAGTTTGTTCAATCTCTCCTCATAGCAAATACCCTCCAAACTGGGAAACATCCTGGTAAACCATTAATATACCCTATCCAAAAACTCCCCATCCTAGTGGTAGTGTGAAGACCAGAACTTTTCACAATATTCCAAGTGTTGCCTAACTAAAGTTCTATACAGCTGCAACATGACTTGCCAATTTTTATACTCTATGCCCTGATTGATGAAGGCAAGCATGCCATATGCTTTCATGCCCACCTTATCCAGTTGTGTTGCCAGTTTCAGGGAACTATGGACCTGTATATTTAGATCCCTCTATATGTTGAGACTACTAAGGGTTCTGCCATTTACTGTATATTTCCCTCCTGCATTAGACCTTCCAACATGCTTCACCTCATATTTGTCCAGATTAAACTCCATCTGCTATTTCTCCATCAAGTCTCCAGCTTATCTAAATCCTGCTGTATCCTCCGACAATCTTCCTCACTATCTGCAGCTCCCCCATTCTTTGTATCTTCTATGAACTTACTAACCACCAATATTCTCCTCCAAATCATTTATGTATATTACAAACAACAAGGGTCCCAGCACCAATCCCTGCAGAACATCACTGGTCACAGATCTTCAGTCAGAAAAGCATCTTTCTACTGCAACTCTCTGGCTTCTATGAATAAGCCAGTCTGTATCCATCTTATTAGCTCACCGTGGATCCTACATGACTTCACCTTTTGTATCAGCCTGCAATAATGGATTTTGTCCAAAGCCCTGCTAAAGTCTATATGTACATTTACCACCCTTACCTCATGCATTATTTTTGTCACTTTCTCGAAAAACTCAATCAACTTTGTGAGACGTGACCATTCCCGCACAAAACCATGCTGCCTATCACAAATAAATCCATATTTTCTCCAAATGTGCGTAAATCTGAACCCAAAGAATCCTCTTCAATAATTTCCCTGCCACTGATGTAATGCTCACAGACCTGTAATTTCCCAGATTTTTCTTGTTCCCCTTCTTAAACAAAGGAACATTGGCTATTCTACAGTGTTCTGGGATCTGTCCTATAACTAAGAAGAGACAAAGATTTTGTACAAGGGTATACCTTAACTCATTATCAAAACAACCTACACCTCTTCCTTTTTTATATTGATGTGCCCTAGAATATCAACATTCCCCTCTCTACGTTTCACTGTCCGCTATGTTCATCTTTTTTGCGAATATCAGTGCAAAGTATTTGTTAAAGACATCGACTATTTCCTCTGGCTCCACTCATAAATTCCCTCATTTGTCCTTGAGTGGACCTTCCCTTTCACTAGCTACCCTCTTGCTCCTAATATATGTATAAAGCATCTTGGGATTTTCCTTAATCTTGTATGCCAATGATCTTTCATGGCCTCTTTTAGCTCTCCTAATTCCTTGTTTAAGTTCTTTCCTGTTATCTTTATATTCTTCAAGAGCACTGTCTGTTTTCAATTTTCCAAACCTTAGCTGTGCCTCCTTTTTTTTTTTGACTAAGGTCTCAATTTCTCTTGTTCTCCAAGGTTCCCAAACTTACCATCTTGATCCTTGATTTTCGCAGGAACCCGGTGGTTCTGAACTCTAGTCAGCTGGCCTTTAAAAGATTCCCACATACCAGATATGGATTTACCCCCAAATTGCTGTTCCAATTCTACATTCCCAGTTTCTACCTAATATTGTGGTAGTTAACCTACCGCCAATTTAGTACTTTCACCGAGGACTACTCTTATCCTTCTACAAAAGTAACTTAAAACTTGATGAGTTATGGTAACTGTTCCTGAAATGCTCCCCTACTAAAACTTTGATCACCTGTCTGGGCTCATTCCACAGTACCAGTTCTGCTATGGCCCTTCCCCATTTGGACTATTTCAAAAGGCTGTCCTGGACAAATTTAACAAATTCTCCCCCAACAAAGCCTCTAACACTAAGTGAGTCCCAATCAATTTATGGGAAGTTAATATCACTCACCACAACAACTGTGTGGTTTTCCCATTTTTCCATAACCTATCTATATATCTGCTCCTCTATCGCCCGCTGGCTGTTGGGAGCCTGTAGTACAACCCCAAAGTGATTGTGCCCTTCCCACTCCTCAGCTGCACCCATATGTCCTCACTGCATGAGTCCTCCATGATGTCCACCCTCATTATAGCTGTGATATTCTCCTTATCGACAACACAACTCTCCCACCTCTTTTCCATCCCTCTCGATCTCACCTGAAACATCTAAATTCTGGCATGCTAAGCTGCGAATCTTGTCCGTCTCTTAACCAAGTCTCTGCAATAGTTACAACATCATAGTTATACGTATTAATCCAAACTT
Organism: Rhincodon typus; assembly: GCF_021869965.1. Lineage (NCBI taxonomy): Eukaryota > Metazoa > Chordata > Chondrichthyes > Orectolobiformes > Rhincodontidae > Rhincodon > Rhincodon typus. The sequence continues at coordinate 39,513,713 of NC_063340.1, read as the reverse complement.
TAAGTTCATTTGCCTTACCTGAAATTCTCCTCACATTAAAACAAATAAACCTCAAAACATCAGTCCTGCTGCATTCAGTAACCTCTCCTTGCCTATTCTTCCTCTTAGTCTCACTGGCCTTAGTCTATAACTCCTCTTGGTCATTTTACTTGCTGACCTACTGCTCTGGTTCTCACTTTTCTGCCACACTAGTTTAAATCCACCCCGAGTGTAAACCTCCCTGCCAGGATATTGGTGCCTCCTCCAGTTTAGGCCCAACCTGTCCTTCTTGTACAGGTCCTACCTGCCCTGGAAAACATCCCAATGATCCACCTGCCTGAAGCCCTCTGTCCTACATTTATTTAGCCACATATTTAGCATACTATCTTCCTATTGCTGGGCTCTCCAGCACATGGCACAGGAAGTAATCCCAAGATTACAAACCTAGAGGTCCTGCTTTTCAACTTATTACCTAACTCCCTGAAATCCCACTGCAGGATCTCATCTCTCTTTCTGCCTATGTCATCAGTACCAATATGGACAACAATCTCTGGCTGCTCACCCTCCTCCTTCAGAATATCCTGTGCCTGCTCTGACACATCCTTGTCCCTGGCACCAGGGAGGCAACACACGATCCTAGAGTCTCGCTTGCAGCCACAGAAACCCTTATCTTTGCCCCTGACCACAGAGGCTTCTATCACTTCTGTTCACCTACACTTTGACCTTCCCTGCTGTACAATAGTGCCAGTCATGGAGCCAATGGCTGTTGCTGCTGTTTTCCTCTGAGACGCCATCACCCCCAGCGATATCCAAACCCTGTTTGAGATGAGAATGGCCACAAGGGATTCCTGCACTGCCTGCCCATGCTGACTCGTCTTCCTGGTAGTCACCCAACTCTTCTCCGTCTGTGTGGCCTTCCTGGTGGTGTGACCAGTGCACTAAATGTGCTATTGATGAAATTTTCAGCCTCATAGCTTTTCCATAGTGAGGCTATCCGCAGCTTCAGGCACTCCATGTAGCAAATCAGGAGGTGCAGCTGAACACACTTCCTGCATATGTGGTCAACTATAGACAATAATCCTAGAATTGATTACACAACCTTACCCACTAGTCACCAAACTCAGGTCTCTCATTCCCACTCTCTATTCCTAGCAGACTACAAAACAAAAAGTAAGTACTTTATTTCTCTCCAGACAATACTCATTCAGTCTGCAAACCTGGCTCCTGAGGAGCCAAGCCTAGGCCATTTTTTGAGTTATGACATTACCTCTGAAGCTCCACCACTAGATACAGCTCCATATTTGCTCTGACTGACCCCACTCCTCAGGTATTTATCCTGTTGCTGCTGTTCAACCCCAGATTCGCACTAACAAACCCCCCTGCTCAGGTATTTATCCTGCTTTTCACCCCCAGGTTTGCACTGGTTCACCCTGCTCCTCAGGTATTTATCCTGCTGTCGCTGTTCCCCCACAAGGTTCACTCTCCTTCACTTTGCTGCTGTTGTCACTGCTCAGACTGACCAAGCAGGAGGCCAGTGGATTAGCGAACAATTTGGTAACTGTCTGTCTAAGTTGACTATATGATAGCTGGATGCCCATGGATGGAAGCAGCAAAATAACTATTGGTGGAATATGGTGGTATGAGCACTAGTTGATTGATTAACCCTCAGGTCTGCAGACTGGTGCTAGAAAAACTTAAGTGACCTGATAAGGGCAGGCAAGAAAGCCTTTGTTTGGTCTTATTCGGAAATATACTGGAAAATAGGGACACCATGGAGACAGCAGTCTGCTTGAAGATTTCTGATGACTTTATGTAGGCCTCTCGTATGCAGGCCTGCTCTCCATCTGTGCCTGAGTTGCTGACTGAAATTATGAATCACTTCTGGAGGGGATATCCCTGCTTACCAGCCAGCCAGGTTATGAACCATTGGCCTGACTGAAATAGAAGTGGGACACAGTATTCTCCCTGACTATTAGCATCATGGTTTCCCTGAGTGAGTTTATCGCATGGCAGGTCTGATGCTGGAGCAAACCAATCAATGTAGGACCCTTATTTTAATACAATGATGCATTTTTAAAAAAATATTCCCACTGTCTGTCCTGGAAATTAGACTTCCTGTACAGAATGGGCTCACGCATATCAAGTCATATTTGACACATGAATATGATGCATCTTCAGAAAGAAACAAGTTAGTCTCTATAGAAGCCTAGGCCCTGAATTCCTCCAATACTATAGTGAAATGTTAAAATTTACATCTATTAATTATCTTTAGCTATTTCATGCATGTTAATGCATCATGAATTATCATGCATAAAATGTATATTCCCGATAAATCAAAATGCAGGATACAGCATGGTACTTGTGATTCGGCTTCCTGTCCCAGATTGTCCTTGTAGATAATCTAAGACAACATAGAGATGAATCTATAAAAAACAAACATTACACTATTTTAAAACTGTAAGTTACATTGAACAGCATTTTAAATAATAATTGAAGATGGCAAAGGACTCTGCTTATGTAGTAATTTCAAGCCATTAAAACAACTGTGTACGAGATTTAAGTGTGAAAATAATCAGGTTCCCTAATGTCACCACTTATCTGAACTGCAGATGGCAATTTTTAAGAAGTGAATTGAGTTCCCATCTAACTGGAAGTTACTTATTTTATCCATTCCTATTTTATTGAGGAGGAAAAGAAGTTCAACTATGAGGGCCTGACAGTAATTAGCACAAGCTAGACATTAACAAACAAAGATTAGAACTAAGCTACAAATGGCACGTAGCCATGAGCAGAATGGTTATAGGGTGCTTTTATTCCTCATGAATGTGAACATTAGATTAATAACATTGTTTAATAAAGTGCTGCATGCATTTTCTTATGGCATTCATTTTCAATTTTTAAATCTGTGCAGATTTCTGAAAATGACTTTTAAATGTTAGAGTATCGTAGGAAAGGAGGCTTGATTTGCTAGTTGGCGGATCTTGCTGTGAGGTTTTAATGAAAGATCATAGTGGCCCTACAAGGATCTTCAAGAAGCTATGGTCCCAGTAAAGCTTGAAATAATCTGTTTTACTTTTAATGGCAAGCATTTTATATTCATTAGGATCAAAATGCCGTTTTGCAAGCAAATTGCAAAGCTATTCTACTCACAGCTTGAGAACCTAGAGGCCCTACAGCTTTTTTCATCCTATTCATAAATGCACATGCTGTTAATATCCTAAATATGCTTTATTGCTCAGTGCCTTACACGCACTGTGTACTGTTATATGACATGTTTACAAGTTGCAAGGGCTAACATTATGTTAAAAAAATGCTAAAGCTCCCTTGAAATGCACAAATGCCTTTTTTTTTCTGTCTGGCACAGATGAAGGAATTTGATAACCTTCTTTCTTTGGGTCTTAGGGTGAGCTGAATATGTCTGGTCTGCAACGACACAATTTAATGGGCTTCTGAAAACACTCAAAAGGCAGACACAAATGTATGGATGGGCAACAAGCCAGAGTGACCTGGGGGATGGGTCCAGTCTGGGAGGGTAACGTTGTGATGGAATGCCGAGGACAAAGCTTGTCAGGATTGTGCTTTCACAGCCTGTGAGCTGAGTGCTTACTTCCACCAGACTTTCCTGCCTTAAATATAACTGTTCTATTTGGCAGTTAAACCAGTTTAGACTTGCCATAACCATATCAACGATTCACTTTTCTTTCATCTGTTGTCGAACTTCACAACACTTTGATGTGAACTCTTTGCATACTTAAAAAAATCTTTATGCTTTTTTACCTTATCAGAAAAATCCATTATTACCCTGCTGTGATTTGCCTTTCCTATTGAAGGGAGTTTAATTTCTTTGAAATCCATTTACCAGCATTAATGGGCTAAGACTCCATTAAAATACGATTTTAGAAATGTATTGCTATCCTCCTTTTATTTTACATTTTTGAATAATTTCCCTTCTTCCCTCCCTACTCCTGAATGTGTTGTTGCTTTCTGTGGTTTGGTTTATAATTGCTTGTTTTCCTCTAATGCACTTCGCCCAAATGGCTAGTCCTGAGTTATGATATCAACAGGCTATTCCATCATGGAGGGCATCACAACTCAGCCTGATCCTATTCTCAGCTAAAGGCTTTACATAGGCAATTTCAGCAGAGAAAACCTGAGCTGATTTGTATCACTCTTAGCTGAGACCCTTACTACTGCCTTGGCTGAAATCAGCTATTTAAGAGCCAATCTGGTATTGAATCTGAGATCATTTTGATACATGGTGGAGGACCACACAGAGTGATGCACTGATCTATAGCACAGCCTCGGGGACGCTGAGTTTGTTTTTTTTAATGGTGTATTCATTCCTGTAACATTGTCACTCTGCTAACAGTGAAGTGATGGATACTGAGAGATAATTCAACCTTGAGCATATTTGCCCTGTACAGAATTTCCCTTTCTCTAAACTTCGCCTAGTTAAATCACAGCTTTGTTTCTCTAACAAACATGTAAACTGTACGTCATTGTATCAGCATTGTAATGTATGCATTCCTGTTCAAGACACTTTATCCAGAGTGCCAGTTTGATGGTAACAAATAATGCAATTTGTATCTGCTTAGACAACAGAATTCAATTCCCCTATTTGATGGAAACTGCTTTTAATGTTTTTCATATTTTTCCATTTAGCAGCTAGATAACAATAGAGAATGAATATCACAATGGATATCATCATCAAACCTGATAGTACGGCATTCTGTGACATTTTATTTCCTTGTAAAAATTTGTTGGATTATGTGTGGGATAGTGGACACTAGGGAGTATGACACAAGGCCGCAATCGGATATGATTTATTGTTGTTTTTTTTGAGGTGTTGGTGACCAGAGAAATTTCTCTGATGAGCTAAGTGGTGAGCAGGTGCTCACCAGAGAATTGGCAACAGCACCAAATGTCGCCATCGGGGCATAATTAGCTTGTTACTGGGTGCTGGTGTTCTAAATCACACATATTTATTCTGTGGCCTGATGTTAAAGTATGCTATATTATGTATATGTTATATATGGTTCAGCACTTCATATTTTGTAACATATTAAATTATGATTTCCAGATTACAGATACTATTACTTTGCGTTTCAACAATTCAATTAAATTTCATTACCAACCCTGTCATAACTAGATTCCATTGTACTTGTTCAGGGCACTATCCTGTATAATTAGAACCTATTACTGAAAGCTTGGTGAGAAAACTGGATTTACATCAAGCAGTGTATTCTGTTTTTTTCTTGTTTTTCATTGTGAATTACAATCTCTTCACATGCCAAACAAATGCAATTCATATCCTTCCCTACTTCTGTTGAACTAATGCTGCCAGATTCTGTTTTAACCATCTCCGTTGGGCAGGAGAAAAGATGGCAGTAACATGTGTAAAGGATATTTCAGTGTGTTTTGACAATAATATAATCTAGAGAAAGTGTTAGCCCCCTTGCAGAGGTCATCATTCTTAATACAGTGCATGTCATCAATTCTCAGGACAACAGGAAAAATGATCTAGTCAATACATATGAAATAGAAATCATGCATAAACATGCTGTCTTGCTATAAACAGGGTGACACCAATGAGAATTGGATATCAGTCTGGGATGCAATTTTCCATAACTTTTTATTATTCATAAGATCTTGTGATCTAATAAGCCACACCTCAAACTACTGTCCATTGAAGGCACTGCTGAGTGATGTATTCTGACAATGCCGAGAAAGAATATATTTTGATTAAGATCAGATGCCAACATCGCTGGACCCTAGGCTGCTGCCTATTTTCAATTGTCTTCTATCAACTTTTTAATTTTTTTAATCTTCAAAACCTTGAGAAAGCGTGAATCCGTGCATCACAAATTGACAAAGGAATGATTTTACTCACTGATGTTGCTAGAGGCTCTCCTTTTTAATTCATCAAATGTAGAAAAACAGGCGTAGCCAGTATCTACAAGCCACATTCCAAAGGGAGATGTTTTCAATTCAGTCATTATAAAAAGGTCAGACGGGTTCAAGTTCAATGCCATGGAAAAGAAGCACTCTCTATAAGGAGTACCACCCACGCATGAAAGTGGAGGGAGAGAATTAGATGAACTATGTAACCTAATTTTTTGGGCAAATACAAGAAAATTAGCCTTCTGTGCTATTTGAATTTAAAACCACACATTAACAATTCGACTCTGAAAGGTGACAGAAACCACAACAAAGTAAACATGCTCCCTGGACCAGTCTGCTGTAATGATGTTATTAGTATGCATGTTGCTGAGTCCAGATACAGCCTCTAACAGTTTAAGTCCTTTTTTTGTGTGTGCATGGCTTTAGACTACATTCAAAGCAAGACACTCAACAGACCAACGTACCAAAGGATGGATTCAGAGATAATTCACATCTGCAAATAGAACATGACCACCATGTCCATCCTCCCTGCAAACCATTGTCTGCAGTGATATTAGGTGATATCTCTTTGCAGACAACAGAAGTGCTAACATAACAGCTTGTGCATATTAATGTCTCTGAATCAATTCTGCCACTGACCAGTATAGGAAGAAAATACTTGAATACTCCTCACGATTAGCATAATATAAAATACATTTTATACCTCAGAATAGGTGTTAAAAAACCCAGTAAATCGTAAAGACACAGCATTGTATTCTGCATAATGATATTCAGAATCCTGTTTTTGAAGCAAGGCAGGATGGGCTAGCATTCCCAAAGCATGAATAGGTCGCAAATGAACAAATACATCTTCCACTGATTTCTAAAACATTAAAATGTATTTATCATAAAGGCCACATTTAGAAAACTACTTTAGAAAGAAAAGTTACATATTGCCAAAGGGCACAGAACTGATATAAAGATGTTAGGTAACAAAACAATAGGACTATACAGAACATTAAATTGAAGCAGTAACGACCAAAATTTGCATTACTTTAATTGTTTTTATTGAAAACACATGGCAGTTCAGAGACTGAACTACTGCTAACAAAATCTGACTAAATTAGAATTGGTTCAGGTCGTAAAGAAAAACTTAATCAGTTGAAAGGTGTGTAGTAGTGTAAGGAATTTAAGTGATTTTATTGACAATTTAGGACAACTTAAGCTCAATGAAGCCACACTATTACCAATGGTAATATACTTGTTCAGTGGTATTAAAATTGTTGTTGGACTGTATGCCTGCAGAAATTTTGTTTCAGTAATGCCATTTTGAAGCATTTAAACATTGAGGTCTGTTTACTGATTGCAGTGTAAAAGCTTCAAAGACACTTACTGAAGAGATTACATCAGATAGTCAGCCCTCGGGACAGATACTACAAAGTAGTACAAACGAATGGTTAACAGCATCAATGTTTGCTTGCATTACATACATTTGTAAAAACACAATTGTGTACCAGCTGTAAGAACTGTAATACCCATTTCATATCGTTGAGTTATGTTCAAGAAGAATTGAAGCACTAATCCAAATTATTCTTGAGAAGATCAAAAAAAGAATATTTGGGAAATTTGAATCCGATTACTGCTTGGAATGTTCAATATTCAAGTTTACCTTTGCTTTATGAAAATTGCTAAGTAGGTCATTTTAAGTTTATATTTGCTTTGATTAATCATTCACTTCCACATCTTCCAAGCTGCTAGAAGTAAATAACTGGCTATTAGAAAATAAGTACTGAATTTTCATTCTTGAGTTGGGACCCTGGTGTCAGGTGCATTTCCAAGACGCACGACAGTGCCTAACACTTGGCTTAATTTTAAACAGCAGACCATTTAGTGTCCATGAAGAATGAAGGGTGGGCCTCCTGAGGCTGGTCAGTCATTAGGAGATGCTCCATCACAAAAAGATCAACAGTCTCATCATCTGAGGTTGGAGCTGATGATGGAAGAGAGCATGCCTCAAGATAAATGTGCTCCCTGATGATCATGTATAAAGTTCAAAATGTTGGAGCTGCCAAGCCATCATCATGGTGGGGCCACCCCTCCAATGAATGGAGGGCTGCTGTCTCCATCTTTCATCAGTGTTTCAGTGTCAGTCACTTGTTGAATCGTACCTTCCAACAGGCGTCTCTTAAGTATTCTTAATTGACCTAATTAGCTAGCTTCTGCTTGAAGGCAGGACTGCAATGGGAGGGAGACACATTTCCCCATCATGGGAAATTGCGACTCCATCCAACTCTGCTCCAACCTCTCCTGGTGAACAAAGGTTCCTGCTCAATAAGTCAGCAGAACTTGCTTTTTAGATTTCCCCTCATGGCAAGCTGTCTGTATTGGTGCATTGGTGGTGGATGCATTTACTGTGGCAGATGAATGACTTTTCACCCTTTTAGTGTAGCTTTCTTTTACTTACGTTCTGTTTTCTGAGGAGGTTCTGTAGTCTGTTTTTCAATGACCATGGTAATCCATTTTGTGTTGTAACACTCCAATGGTGCTCAGTGTGTGCCTGCTTCTCTTTGGAACATTTCTTGTGCTGACATTGACTGATTCTCTGGAGGTGTTAGTGGAAGATCAATTCAATGAAACCCTACTGCAGCTATGTAATTAGTTTATTGAGTTCCCACAAGGCCTTGTATCTGTCCATCTCTCCTGATTTCTCATAGTGGTAAGTGTCTGGTTCAATAGTGATATACAGATAATACATAACTCTGAAGATCTCTTGCAAGCATATATGACCAGGCACCAAGGGGTCTGGTAGAACTGGTAGAACTATTTTCCAGGCATTGCAGGCATTATTGGAAATATATTTCTGCTTTCTATTGTGGAGGGATGGATAATACATTGATGATCATGGGTCTGTTGAAAGACTAAATGAATGATACAGGGGAGTGAGTGGGCAATCGGCACATGCAACTAATTATAATGATGGTGACTATTGAGTTCTCAAAGATAAAGAACTCAGTTTAGATATGGTTAAATAGGAATATGTATCTAGTTTTACCATGGAGGCCTAGAGGCTGGACATGTAATTTAAATGTCCAGTTCACTGTTCTTTTTGTTACTTTTTATTGTATTTTGTAGACGGCACAGTCATTCATCTGATAATCATCAAAACAATTGCATACATACTTAATATATCCTTATAAATGAGAACCCTTATATATTTCCCTGCCAATCCATCATTATTGCAGAACTAAGTCGGTTAGAAATGATGTTGTACTGTAACTCACTTCTATCCTTGTAATCCATGTTTCATTTTTCTGTTTCAGCATCAACAACAACTCTATATCTGACAGAGTCCACCATGTAGAGTTACTCTTATACTGTTAATACAGTTTGATTTCATGGTTCTCATTTCCATGTCTTTTTTTTTCTCTGATGTCTGGATTACACTTGGAGAGATCTCCAAAATTGAAGAGGTTAGCCTAAGAGGTCAACTAGATAGACCTCAATTATTGGATGTAATCTAACTGTGGCCACCAACTATTTATTGCAGAGAGTACCAACCAAGAGGCATTGGCTTGCAATGGGATTCTTAGTGCCTATCATTGCAATAGCATTGCACTACTTACATCATACTGTCCTCCAACTTCACTCTTGATAATTTGCAAACTTTCAAACTAGTGAGGATGTTAAATGAACTTCTTTTAAAATTAAATGTTCTGAGGAAGGGTCACCAGACCCGAAACGTTAACTCTGTTTTTCCCTTCACAGATGCTGCCACACCTGCTGGGCTTTTCCAGCAACTTTGTTTTTGTTCCTGATTTACAGCGTCTGCAGTTCTTTTGGTTTTTCTTTTAAAATTAGTTTATTGAAAATCTTTTTGTTTCAAGTAGAAATTGATACTTCAACTTGTAATTGCCACTACAGTGTACTGCCATTGTGCTAACATTTGAAAAGATTTTTCAGCACTTTCTAGCAGGCAATAGATTCTGTCCTACAAAGTTTGAGGGAGCATTTTTATCTTCTCTTATCAACCATCATGTAAACCCCAACATTTAGGACACACTAATAATGGTTCTTGCAAATTTACACAGAATAGTTTATCATGCAAATGTCAAATTACAAGGATAAAAATAAACTAAATTAGGTCCACCTTCAATCTGGAGAAGCAACTGGACTTCTTAACCTCAGTGGGACCTTTCAAAACATGATGTAATATTTGTTCTTTGTGGATCAAAATGACTTAATTTTTGGAATAGATTTCTTTTAGTTAACTTGTGACATTCTTTCTGTGTTCCACAAGGTACATGACGTTTTTCTACACCACAATTCTGCGCAATTTCTATTGTCCCCAGCTACTCAAACCCATCATTTGCTAAGGCACGTTTATTTTGTGGTGACGATAAAGGAATCAGTATTGATGCCTGAGGTGCCCCCGTTGCTGTCTAATTAATTTTTATGAGGCATGTCAGCCACAAGCAGCATGCTGCACAATAATCCACTGAGGAGTGAAGTACATATGGAACATCACTTTTAAACTAAAACTTAGTCATTCAGACTAGGGAAGTCCCAGATTTGATCCCTAGGAGGGCTAATTTAGTTGCTAGGCTAGGCAAAAGGACAACATAACAATTTGTCCCAGCAATCCCCAGATCAGGGAGGATCCCCAGTGCTGATTATTACTTCGTTGTCTCTGCTAGGATTGCTTTTAGTAGATAAAGGAAAAGCCTTGTGTTTATATAGCACCTTTCTTGATCTGAGGCTGTTCTAAAGTATGTCAAAGACAATAAACAGTTTTGAAATATATGTCTGAATATGATGAAGGAGCTGTACAACTTAGCCCTAACACCTGAAACCACCATGCACACCCCACCCCACCCCACCCTAGTGGAATGAAGTCCAACTCACGAGAGTTTTTGGCTAGCTGGTCAATCTCATTGGCTGGCAGCTCTTTAAGTCTCAGCAGCATCACAAATCAGAAGTGGACACTGCTGGGACAGCAAACATCTCCATGAAAAAGACCAATGTTAACTAGACATTGGTACCTTCTGGGCTTTTTGGATAAACAGGTATCTGGAGGGGGCAAAGGTGGGGTGGGGTGCAGCGGGAGGGGGGAGTAGGGGAGAAGGGGGTGGGGAGTTCTAAAGTACAGCTGGGATGGTACAAAGTGGGAGATGTGACTTAAGAAGGTGCTCATGAACCCCTCTTTCTCTAATGATGGTGGTCATAAGATGAACATTGGTCAAGACATCAATAATAACAACTTCATCTGGATCTAACTGAAACTAGTAGGCTACTTAATTGTTAATTTTTATAAATTTTATAATCAATTAGACAGCAGTCAACCGCTTTAGTCAAATTAATCATACGAACATTTCAGAATAATTTTTCCCTTGTAATGCGTATCATGCATTCATAAACCTGCTAATAGACAATAAAACAAAATCCTTTGTGTGCAAGCATGACCCTTAGAAAAGTTAGCTCTGAAGGTTCGCTTATGCTTCACAAAATCAAAAGTGGTGTTGATTAATAAGAACAATTACACTACCTGGTTTAGCTTAATGACATTTCCCACTACAATTACAATGGATATGTTTCATGAGGACATGTAAAGCTTAGCAAAGCTTCATAGCAGCATTTTATACCTCATTGCTTCATAGCAACATCACCTATCCCATTGCATCCAGACTGCATCTCATGTCCTAATCGCTGTAGAATCAAACATTTCTTTTTCAGAGCCCTCTGTTAGTCACTATGACAAAGCTGCCATTTCTCAGTGTTTTCATGATATAAATACATTCTCGCTGATGGGATGTAATTATTTTCTCATTTGAAACCCAGTGGCATTGGTCACAGGAAGTGAAGGATGGTATTGTATCAACATTACTTTGGAAAGGCTGTTTTACCTGGCAGAAAAACAGGCAGTAAAGACAGTTAACAACAACAATATAGAACAGTCACAGTCATTGCACAGCGTTGACATATGCCACAGTGTTTGCCCTTGGCAGGTGGCTATGTAAGCTCAGAGAAACTAGTCAGCAAAATAAGACTTGCCAGAAATTTTTTTACGACAACCAGACTTCTCTGTCAACATCATCATCACCACTGTAATCAACATGTTGTGAATGTAGGTATTGTGAGTTAGAAGTGTCCTTTAAGAACATTTGCATAACTTAAGAAATGGAAGTTGTTTTGCAAGAATGATTGAATGGGAGCACAATTGACATATCTTATTTCTGAGGTTAAGACAGTTGACATGGCTAAAGGATCCCAATGCACAGCTTCCAAACTACAGTTGTTTGAAATATCAATTGCTGCAGTTAGGGCTTTATTAGCAAGGCTTCTTTTCTGGATACTTATATGTCCACCAGACGAAGTCTGGTTCTGGCAGTAATGCTTGTATTTGATAAATTCTTGGCTAAGATGTGCAGAAATAGCAAATTAGATAGCACGTTGCTAATGAACTAACACAGTGCTCTTGATGAAAAAGACCAGTTCTCTTCAATTTTATTCAAAACCAGAACTCACACATCCCAATACACAGCTTTAAAAGAAATATAGATAGAAAGGGAGTTTGCATAAAGGACTGAAACTCGTCACACATCTACTGAAGTGCTTCATTAGTATTTTCTAATTGCACTATCCCAGAATTAAAAAGTGCAAATTCATTGATCATTTACTCTTCTAACAGCAGGAAGACAATCATAGCACCTCAACCATGGCGAAGTTTTCCTCTCTCTCTTTCTCGCTCAGTCTTTTGGAATTGTCTTTACGATGGTCTACACAGCTGTGTGAGTGCCTTAGTATGCTTTGAATTGCAGAAATTGGTACATAAAACAAATAGGTAGCAGAGTGGCCCTGCTGAGCTGTATCAGTTAGTCATAGTGCATAGGTCTTCTTGTAAAAGTAATTCGCACTTAGGCACAGCATCACTCCTTTAATTACCACCAGATACCATTTATGCTGCTCAGACAAGCCCGCGATAATGGGCAAGAAGGAAGGCAGACTCAGTCACAGGGGCCTGCAAGTACATTCCAGCTTCCTCGGTGCATAATATTGTATTTCTCTTGCATGAGTGCTGTTCTATTACTGTTCTAAGTTTCAATGAAGTTTTGGGACATTTTAAAGAGATTTCGTGTTTCAATATAATAAGTAAATGAAGTAAATTAGTACTTGATTTTTTTTTCCCATGGGATTAGATTGGATAGCTCCCAAAGTCAGGCATGGGGATTGTGCTGTGCAATTAACCCACGCCTGTTCAAAGTGGCACAGACAGCATGTAAACTTCATGCTGCCTGCTAATTATAATTATTGTGGCGTGCAGTCCAATGCTGACTGTATTTCTGAGTGGCTGCTTGCCTCAGCAAGACAACACCACTTAAAGCTGTCCTACAGTACTTAAAACCAGACACTTAGAGGCCAGGTGCATTTTGGCTGTTTCTTTACATTCTGCTCATGGGAGGTGGCCGTAACTAGCTAGGCCAGCATTTTTACCCATCCCCAATTTTCCCACAGACTATTGTGTTGAGCTGCCTTCTTAAATTAGGATTTTCACTCAGTGGCAGGGCAAAACACTAATATAGTTCCATGTTCAAATGGTGTGTGGCTTGGAGGGGAACTTGGTGATGGTGGTGAAGAATTGAAAACTAGAAAGAATGCACAAAAATGGCGCACCAGATCAGAGAACATGTCACAAAAGTTTTCAGATAGTGGCCTTGGGGCTGGATGTGTACAGGAAGATGGACATACCAGAAGGCACTCCAGACACATACAGAGGGGACAGTTGAAGCAGATAGCCGTTGCCGTCAATGACAGAAATCTAGTCCTGAGGATCTGCATCCAGTCGCAAAAAACATTCATGACCTTGCAAGAGTTATCAAGGTCAGTAAATTCATCTTCACGTGTAAAATCCTAGTTTCTGTACCACTCATGCGCCATGACTGAAAGCTCACCTTCACAACCTCAGCTCACTCATGCACACTTAACAGTCATAAGACAAACTCTTATCTCTCAGTTTGCACATACTGTCAGTTATTACATTCTTATAGGCACATCAGCTGATGGATTGCTTCGCAACCAATTTCTACTTTAACCTGAATCATGACAAACTGAAAAAGGGCCTACATGAGCTAAATCAGTTCAGTTCACTGATCACATTGTGGACATGTCTCATGGTTCTGACTGACCACCCACCATTCCTGGAACAACTTGACATTTGATAGATGTTCTGGAATTTCTGAGATTATGCCCATAGTCCCAGATTCTCTAAAAAGGGGAAACAACATTTTCAAACCTTTCCCCCCAAGAATCTTATATATTTCAATAAAGTTGTCTCTCATTCTTCTACATTCCAATGCTTGCAGGCACAACCTACTCAACCCCTCCTCATAAAACAGGCCCTCTATTCCTAGTATTTGCCTAGTTAACCTTGTCTGGACTGTCTCCAATGCCAGTATATCTTTGTTCAGATAAGGGCCCAAAACTGTTCACATTATTCCAGCTGTAGTCTTGACTACTGCCTTGATTCATTTTAGCAAAACTCCCTATTTTTATAATTCCATTGCCTTTGAAATAAAGGTCAACATTCCATTTGCTTTCCCTATTACCCACTGAACTTGGATGCTGGCTTTTTGTGATTCATGATACCAATTAAACATGAGACAATATATGCACTGAATGTTAACCCTGATGATATTTGACTCTGCTGTGTTTGGTGAGACGTTTTTACCTGCTTACAATTTCAATCTGTTGGATGGATTTGTGCCGAATGCAGGTTTTGAAATCAGGGTATGACTCTACTTAATCATTCATTACGTGTTCATTTGTTTCATCTTCAGTTTATTTCCAGTTTGTATAATCCTTCCATCTATACTCCCTTGTGAAACAGGAAACCAGAGGGTGATCAGAATAATCCCTTATATATTGTGTTCTTAGTTTGCACATCATTAAAAAAAAAACTAAGTTTTCCTTGATCTTTTTTTTAAATCACACCATCACTTTATAGGGTTCTACAATTACTCCAATCATTTCTCTTAGTTTCTGTTCACAGCTATCTATTGGGAAATCCCACACATTTTTTGCTGGATTTGAGTTTTGAATGTCAAATGAATTCCCACTGGTGATCCATATGAAGGCAACATTTTTTGCCAAACTGTCTAGCCTTTCTCGTATTGTGGGGGAGCAAGTCTCATATCTTTAAGTAGATGCCTCATCATTAATCCACTTAGATTCGCCATTCAGAAACAGGATATAGAGTGGCCGATAAGGCAATGATTTTAACCGTGTTAAAAACGTTTCCTAAAATTAAAATCATTTCAGAATCTGCATAACAGATTCTATTTTAGTTTTGCTGCTATTTTATGTTTGTATGTCACTTACAGGGTGCATTTTGCAGATCCTTTTATATAATGATAAACAAGCAGAAGTGGAACTGCAAAAGGTAATGCTTACGTAGAATTGCAGATAGTGTAGTAAAAATATTCCCAGCGACACAATTTACTGAAAACTCTTTTCCATCCCTGATGCATTTCCATATTCTAACAATCGTTGTTTGCCATCTGTACAGAGAAGACTCTGGATTAGAATAAAGAAACACTTCAGACCTATTCAATGTTATTGGGGCACATTTTGACCTTTTTCATGGATCATGTTGCTTCAGTCAAACCAGCTTACTTCAGGAAGATCAATCTCTTTGACCCAGCCCCATACTCAATGGGAATACTGGTTGAAAAGTCAAATCTGCCTGAAGTCAGTTGGTTCGATCTGCTAGCAATCATTCAGCATTCATTGATTTGTTATGAAAATAGAGAGTTTTCTGCATTCATTAACAAATCAAAATCAGCACCTAGCGTATACCTCAGAACTGAGCCCCTACTTTCCTTCCTGGTGTTGACTTTGGCCCAGCAATTTCAATAGTTCACATCTGGCTTGCTGTTTGATAGGTTGGGGTCAGCTCAAGTTGAATTGAATGGGATATTCAAACTGGAGCTAGTTTACACATTCCTAAGCTGATCTATTCCTCAATGTTGTAGCAGCATTTAGCACAGAAACAGTCTATTATGTATTCCAATGCAGTCTTTGTAAAAATAATATGATGAACTTCTGACTCCTGTGGAGATTTCATTTATGTTTGATGTTGTTCATTTAAAGGTAGTCATATTTATAATTAAAGGAAACATTCAGGTTCTAAACAACTTCTATATAATACAGGGAGCACTCCTCCAATGCCCAGTTTGAAGAACTAATTAATTTTCTACTTCTATAAAAAAACAAATTTCCATTTATTGGGAGTGGTGATTAAAGCAGAAGGAAAGTGTAGTGGGAGTACTTTCAGCATAAAAAGCACTCCCCATCTACATATTGTAAAAAAAAAGATTAAATGAAATCTCTCACCTGCTGCGATATTAATAGTTTTGTATCTTTGATTCCTTTTTGTGAAGATCATTCATTTTGACCTCCTCCTTTGGTTTGTCAGTCTTACCATTACAGCCTACTGGAGACTGGCTGCATTGAAAGCTCCACAGATTGGCTTTCTTTCAAAATCTGGAGGCTATCCACAAGCTGGGAAAATTTTACAGTGATATAACTGTGTACCCTGACAGGACCGACATTTCCAGTCGTAAAGTTGCCAATTAACTTGGACATTGGTCTATGAGGTTTTCACATTTCCTCACCATCTCTAGTGTATCAGCTTTATGTTGACTCTACAACAAAATTTTAAAAAGGGTATAAATTATGAATATAGTTACCCTTTATTTTCTTTATCCATTAGTTGTTCCACATTTTACATCTTCAGATCAAACCAATGTTTGTGAAATACAAAGATACATAAGAGTTCTGTGTTGTTTGTGCAACTTGGCTGGAAATGTTCTCACTGCATTCCACTCCACCAACATAACTTTGGTATACATTAAGCACAGTCCTTAATTGCGCATAAGAGGTGTTTCCACTATCATTATGATAATGGAAGAAGAAGGCCCAAGGAAATTCTTGTCCTTTACTCCAACTCCTGATTTTCCAACTCAGGTTTGGATGACACGATAGGAATCTTGCTAGTAAGTGGTGAGAGACCCATTCACATGAATTAATCACTATTCTCCCTAATCTATTTGCAATTTGCTATGTAGCCACATAGGAGAGCAACGGGATGGTGACAATTCCTGCTATGAAAAATCAGAGGGGCACCTGAAAGTTTCAGCTCATTGTTTACTCTTCTAGGCCCCAATTTTGACCAACAGTCCCTTAACCTCACACTCCATGTACAGCAACCACCCACAACCTCTATCCATGAAGGTTGGCATCAGACATGCATGACCGTATCACCATGGGACATTTCCAACTCACATAGAATACACTTATCCACTTATGCCAAGCCCTTTGTGTATAGGACAGCACCCACCTCATGGATGGGACAGGGTGTATCTCAAAGCTTTTTGTTTTCTCACTTGGTGCTTACACACTCTGTGGTTACTTTGATGCTCACAACATCCCTGCCATACTTTGTCCTTTTGCACATTGCCACATCATTCAAAATTTATAGGCTCTTCATACTTCTGTCTTGCTTTGCCTCTTTGTCAACTTCACCCAGTCATGGTGTCAGTTCCCACACAATGCCCAGCTTTAGTTCTCACCATCTCTTATGACCACTCCACAGCCTTCGTGTTGCCATGGAAAAGTGATGGTTTCCTCCAAGTAAACATTTGATGAGATGCTTGGCTTTGATCACAAACTCTGTCTTTCTCAAAGTGTTGACCCTCCTTCCTATCCTGTGTCTCAACTTGAATCAGAGAGTTCACAACCTCAAAATCCTATTGAGTTATTTGAGTATTTTAGCTGAGCTAAGTAGTCTTCATCAGGAAGATCCCATATTTTCAGCTCCTTGAGGTTGCCAATCCCCACTACATATCTGTTTTTGAAACTCTTCACCCATGCCTTTAATCATCCGCAGACACAGCTATTATGCTGCTCCCCTGAAAACAAAAAATGCTGGAAATCTCAGAGGATCAGGCAGCATCTGTGGAGAGAAAGCAAGCCAATGTTTCAAGTCCAGATGACTCTTCATCAGAGCTGATGTCAGATGCTGCCTGACCCACTGTGATCTCCAGCACTTTTTATTTTCAGTAAAAAAATTCTAGCATCTGCAGTAATTTGCTCCTACATAGTGCTCCCCTGCCTATTTTCCCTTTCTTCATTCTCCATAAAGTTCATTTCATCCAAAAACCCTACAGTTCTTACTCCATTCCATACCAAGTATTATTCACCCATCATCCTCGTCCCTACTAACCAACATTATTTCCCATTCCACAACTGCTTTAATTTAGAATTCCTTTCCCTTCAATGGTTTCATTCACTTACCATCTCAGTAACCTCTTCCAATCCTCCAATCCCGCCTTGAACTGTATTCCTCTGATCTCTTGTGAATCCTCCTCTTGCCCACAATTGTCAGCCATGTCTTCGGCTGTCTAGGCCTTTCCTTCTTTATGTCTCTCTATCTCTCCAACTCTTTCTCCTCCTTTGAAGTCCTACTGAAACTCACCTTTTTTACTAAGCTTTTGGTCCCAATTCCTAATACGGAGTCTTTGTCTATTTGCTTTTTACTGTGAGATGCCGTCTGCATGAAAGAAGCTAATTAATTGTAGGCTGTTCTTGTTATATTGGTCATGTTATGATGCTTGGATTGCTGGGAGAAAAATGAGCTGGTTATACTTGATCTACAACTTTGATCCGAAAGAAGACTGGATTTATTCCTCAGATGTGTTCCACATCCAGCGTATGGCATCCACCCAACAGGAAGTCAATAAGAAGTCAGCTATAAATGATTGCAATAATAGTGGATTAACACTTAATGTTTTCTAATGATTTATTTCCATCTCCTATTTTAAGGGAAATATTAAGTTGTTTATTCTAAATAAATTGAGCGTTCAATTAAATTGTAAGACTGAAGAATGTGATGAAAGAGCATTCAATATTCGCAAGAAAATTGTCTTTTTTTCCAAGTTGGTTAAAATACCACTTGCATGATCACTGGAAATATAATATCCACTTCCATGGAATAAATTCCTTTGTCTGTCCTTCAACCAAGGCTAAGCTGTGAGTTCTCTGACCCCTTGTGATATTGTTGGGCAGACTAAAAAGACTTGAAGGATTTCTCATTGAAACGTGCAATATACATTATTCTTGTGATGCTTGGCGTTAAAGGTACTTTTAGAAGGAGCTAATGCGGGTATAACAAGTAACAACTTAAAATGATGTCAAATTCATCTCTTTGCTTCATTGCCAAAACAGGAGAAACAAAACATCATAAAAGTTGTTTGCTTAATGAAACAGAACTCTGGGATTTGCCTTCAGAGCGTCAGTGCTGTCTGTTATTTTTCATCTACACTTCATCTGGAGCTCTGAAACGGAACAATAGAGTACAATATAGAGATTGTATACAGGTATATCACAAAGCATTGCTAGATTTACTGTACATTGTATTATTAACTAGGTTAATTGGCAGATTGGCATTCTAACCACTAACGTAGTTAGTTCATTGAGGATTCACTGAACATTTGTTAATTATATAAAACTTTCTACCTGGCTCTGCTATGCCTTAAATCATTTTCTCAAGCCTGTTTTTCAGCATTTCATAGGGCTACATCAATGACTTTGCAATACATGTCAGAATTCTGGGAAAATAAGTTCCCATCCAAGCCACTCACTATCTGGACTTGAAAATATACCCCTGTCCTTTCAACCTTGCTGTGTAAAAATCCTGGAATTACGCCCTAATAACATTGTGGGTCTACCTACAGCACATGGACTGAAGTAGTTTGTGAAGGCAGTTCACTACCACCTTCTCAAGAGCAATTAGGGACAGGTAATAAATGTTGGCCCAGCCAGCAATGTCCACATCCCATGAGTGAATAAAAAAAAGGGAAAATGAAAAAAACTTTATGATTATTATTGATTAATTCATCATTGATCACACACAATGCATTATGAAAAACATTTTACAAAACCAGTTGGTTAGCTTTGCTTATGGTTAAACAATTGATGATATGTATAAACTCAATTCTTGTGAGTGTATTTACATCAAGTAGATTGCAACTGTTCAAGAAGGCAGCTCATAACCACCTTCACAGGGGCAAAAAGTGCTAGCCTATTCAGGGAAGACCACATTCCATGAATGAATTAAAATAAAATCACTCAGGAAATTCCACATTTGCTTTTTAGTTGTGCAATGTATTGATGTACTGCACGGATTGGCAATTTACACTTCACCATCATTGGGATTAAAGGCAGAGGGCTCATAAAATTTCAATCCTTTGGCCTTCCTGCCATTTGACATGCCTGAAATTTTATGGGGGTGCAGGCAACTCATTGGGTAGGTTGTTCACCTTTAGGCCTGTTGAGGCCTTTAAATGGCGATTTTAACTGTGATGGGTCCGACGCACACCATGTAGGAAGCCTGGCAGGTCGCATGCAAGTGGGGGAGCCATTTATTTGATTGGAGGCCAACCCATTCAAAATATTACCTTGTCCTTTATCCCCTTTAGCCAGCCTGTCAAAGCTGGTTTTTCACACTCTGCATATCCCACACTAATGCATGTCAGCCTGTCCCCATTCAGAGAGATATGAGTATAGATCTGACTGTGGGCCCCTCATTTCCTGTACTGGGTAGGGGCCTGGGCCCATTATGTCCTGTTAAATCCAGCCCCTAGGTATGTTTTGGATGTTATAGTCACCTTCAATGCTCAAGCATATCCCTCAGACACTGACTTACTTACATTATTTATCATAAATATATAAAAAGACTATCTTAATTACCTGGTGGAAGAAACAGAAGTGAAATGAGATAGTGGGGAAATATGTTTATCGGGTCATAGCACAAAACCAATTAATTAGCTTGCTACTATAAAACAAACCTCCCTACCTCCCCACCTGCTCCAGCTCCATTTCTCTTTAGCATTGTCTATTATGGAAAGGAAATTCAGATGGGGTATATACAAACTGTCACCTATCTAACTCCCTTCTTGAAGCTAGATTTCACTCTCAGCCAGTATTTCAATTATTCATGTAGGGATAAATTTTCTCCTTTGGGCACAACTGATGTTCTAGGAACAAATTGTGCCAGTTTTGACAAGTGTTTCTTTTGACCTTCAGTTTCCACTCAAACTCTTTCACGTATCGCCCATCGCAAAATCCATTGTGAATCAGCACAATTGGGCAGCATTTTAAAAAGCTACATACTTTTACTATAAAAATTTGGCTTAAAGAATAGTCCTCGACATACTTTAGAGAAGTAACTCAATGCCGGTTAATTACTGCACTGGAAAATGAGTTTATCAGGCAGAGGAAAAGTACAGGGTTGATCCATAACCTGAGAATCATCTGATTTTGAATGATGAAAATGAATTTTAAAAGCATGCAGACATATTTGTCAGTCATAGAGGGAAATCATAGTCAAGTTCTTTAGAGAAAAATTGTATCTAAAGTCTTTTAAAACATACCTATTCATTCCCTTGGACACAAATGAGCCAACTTCATTTTTAGAGTCTCTTTGAAGGCTGGAAACTGAGCAATTAGCACAAACACCCGAGCATAAATAATTCAATCTAGGGGGACGGCCAGTTTTTTTTTGGGTGGGATCAGCTTTTAGCATTATACTTTTTGAAAAGATTTGCAGAAACTTGATGTGCACTGAATGGAATTTGTGTTTAAAATTACTTTCAAGAGTGTTACACTGGTTTTAGGCAATTTGTACCAAAAAATCAAGGCATCAATCCAGTAGCAAAGGACAACACTTGGCCTATCAAGTTTGTTATGAAGCAAAAGGTGGATAAATGTACCCTGACAAACTTTGGCCAGTTTGTAGTAACTCTTTTTAACTCAAACACGTTGCATAGTGAGATAGCCAAAGGGAACAAGAGTCAGAGGAAGGGCCAACACAAATTTATTGCACAATTTATCAACAAAAAACAATATTTATCAGACTCTACAACTGCACTTCAATTATACTCTATCAAACTCTATTGATTTCTTCACAGGATTCTTCAATAAATTGTTTTAAGTCTCAAAGTAAACAGTCTCAAATCTTTACTAGCTATTTACTTCTGCTTCCATGGATTCGCTACACACTATCCAACTGTTATTGAACTGTTTGTCTGAGAAAGGACTGGTAATACCCATTCAATAAGGCTGTGATAGGCTGTTCCTCAGTCTTTGAGGTTGGTTGATGCTTCAGGATCCGCAATCATCGATTTGGGCTTCCCCTCTTCTCTGAAGCTGGTTCTAGTGTTTGCGTTGTCTCATCGAGGCAGTCTTTCTGGGTCTGGTCAGTCTGATGGTGCTTACCACGAGGCTTAAGGAGCTGGAAATGCTGTAAAGCCCGGATGCCACTTGAAGGTGCTCTTGTGGAGACGCCATTGAAGAAAGTTAAAAAAACCAAAGCAAGCTGGGGCTCCAGGTCACCCCTTTTACCCGCACCCCACTTTGCACTTTTCTCAAAGATTTTGTGGTCTGTGTCCAAATTTTAAATCATCTTAAATGCCTGATTCAGAAAGTCCCTTAATCTTCTACAATCAACAGCACAATCCTAATTTACACTCTTTTACCCTAGTATTGTTCTACTGAATCTCTGCTGCATTTACTCCATACTGTTTGGTCCACAGAACTGCTCCCCCAGTATTCCATGGGTGATTAAAGCAGGGTGTCATATATCTGTAGCATAACTTCTATCCTCTACAGCATTGTTAGATGAACTTTTATGGTATATCAGATAAATTAAAAGCACAATGACTCCATTCCCAGGGTACTCCATTTCCAGTGTATATTTGTACTAGTGATTGCGTATTCTAACATGTGGTGGTTGAAGTACAGGCACAGTGCAACCCAACAGCACACAATTTGGAGAAGTGTTAATCAACTGCAGGAGCTCCTGGATTTCCACATTTAACTGCATATTTGTGGACTCCATAAATTTATGGTAGTTTTACAGAAGTAGCAGCATTGAACACTGAAGGTACTGCTGTTGTTACTACTGCAAAACTGAGGCCAAAGTAAGTGTTTAGTAAGTCTGTCATTACCTGATGTCCACATACAATGTGATCTGCATCTGTCATTAAGGTGCCCACATGACTGTAATTGAGAACTTGCTTTATCTTACTGTATTTGGAAAATACATTAGCATTGTCCTTGATATGCCTCACAGCATTTCCCATATTAACTTTGCACAACTTTTGCAACTCTTTTCAACATCTTTTTTATGTGTCTTATTCTGGACCATTTCTTACACTTTGTCCTTCTATGAGCCTTTTCATTTAGTTTTAAACTATTTTTAACTTCTTACATTAACCAGCATTGTTTAATTATACAATTAAAATATGTACAGGATTTGTATTCTACCAAATTAACATTTTTGTAAAAAATACTACTTCCATAAACATTCTAAAATTACATTCCCTTACAATGCAAATTGTTAGTTTGAAAATTGCAATATAGTCTTTTTTTTGCATACAATGTGGATTTTGAAATTAACAGTACACATGATATTTACAATATATATTTTATGACAAGGATAAATTCCAAGGGTTTTGACACAGTTCTCAGTCCTTTGGTGTGACCTTTCTCCATTGAGACTTTGTAGCAGCTGCCCCAAGTTTTAGTGCATCATTCAACAATGAAGTACTGGATCTTGGAACGTGACAGACTGCAACATTCAGTTGCGAAAAACCTTTTTAGCTAAATGACTTGTTAGCTCCGAATCCCTTGGCCATTAGGTTGATCAAATCAGGATCAATATGTTTTACTAAATCTAGGAGTGCCTGTTCTCTTGCTGGTTCCAGAACAAACTGTTCTAGAAAACTGTTCCAAATACATCCAAAAAATACACAACTTTTAAGATTCAGGTGGTTCTGCTCTCCTTAAACTGTGAATATTAAATTCTCCCATTGTCAACACTAAGTACTCCCAAAATGAGCATGAACTGCAACTTTAGAAGAGGTATTATTCATGCCAACACTACCTAATTTTTAAAAATTTGTTCTTTGGATGAGAGCTTTCCTGGAACAAATTTTCAATCCCTAATTTGGCTTTCAAAAAATAGTAACCTCCCAAAACCACTGCAGTCTATATGATGTCAATTACCCACAGTGCATTCTTTCTACTGCACTCTGATACAAATGTGTGGCTTCCTAAGCTATTCCAATGGGTCAATAAGAGTCAAACACTCTTGCTACAGATCTGAAATCACCAGTGGATGAGCAAATTTCCTCCCCGATGGAGATCAGTGAACTAGATAGATTTTATGACAATCAGGTAGTTTCATGATTATTAATGAAATTAGCATTTCATTGCAAATGTATTAATTTATTGAATTCAAGTGCCCAGCTGTCATGGTGGATTTCCTGAGCATTAATCCAGAGCAGTAACACTGCCGGAATACAACCAAACCCTGAAGGCTGCCTTGAACGCCATGAACAATTAGTGCCCACTTGATAGCAGTTTAAACCTATTGCTACAAGGGACTGATTGGGCATTGTCAAAATCACTTTACGTAACACCGTTAAACCCACTGATGAAGAAAATTGTCATTCCATCAATCTGGCTTAGGTGAACGACTAATGACTAAACTACTGTGTCCAGGGAAAAAAAAACATAAAATAGATCCAAAATATTTCTTTACATTGAATGATAAAACTTGAGAATGATTGACAAGTGAAGCTAATGGAACCAAAGATATTTAGGCCTTCAAAAGGCAGTTTGTTCTCAGTGGTGAGGGAGAAATTCAATGGGCAGGCTGATATTTTCTTATATTCTTATACCTGATTTGTAAAACAGAAAAAGAATCAGCACCGAGATGTTAATTAATTTTGGTATGCAGCAAAACAAAATCCCAATCCCTGCCCTATGCTTAACCTGGTCCTTGCTCAGCTTTGAACATGACAAGATGTGTAAAGGCTAGTCATGCCTTGAAGTTCATGGAGCATGATGTGCGCATTTGACTTTGAACATTGTTCTTCCTTGTTTAGTTAACAAGGACGTTCTCAGTAGGTAAAATTAGATAGTGTGCTGAGTTGTGCAACACAACACAATGGATTCATGTTTCAGCTTTTGTTTGTAATGCTTAATGCTTACTATTACTGCAACTAGTCGACGGTTGCCAATATTATGCTGCTTAGGAAGTGGTTAACCACAATTATTCCAAACTAAAATACATTTTGAATAGAGCTTATTATTAATTTGTTATGGTTGAACATGAATAATAAATGAAATTAATTTGACTTTGTGCACACACTGACAAAAATACAAAAGGCTGTTTTATCAAATATCCAACTGCCGTTTGGGCAGTTTTCCAAAATATAAACTTGGCTAAGGTTCCATGCTTCACTTACTGAAATCCTACTTTATCAAGTATGTTTTTTTTACAACATTGCCTGGCTAACTGACTAAAAGTTACACATAATTTTCAACTAAGCAACATTGTTAATTAATCTGGACATCACTTCATCTCATTGGACTCTTTGATGCTCCCTTCGTATGATGTTGTATGACTCTACGATTCTACGACTCTATGACCTTTAGGTATAAAGAACCAGGGCAATTGAGAAGAAACTTAACTGTTGTGTTCCCATCACACGTGTAATGAGTTTTCTGTATTGCGCATATTGAGGGAGTGGAGTCCACTTTGGTTCAGAAAACAATAGAATAAGCAAATGGTACACACAAATCAATGGTACCAGCTATGCTATGGGGAGGCTGATCAGTGTAAACCTTTGTTGATGGCAAGCAGGAATGGAATGAAGCTGTTTCACTGTGTAAAGAGAACCTTCTTGACCTTCCTCATGCAGCATTACAAAGCAAACTACAAGATCTTGTTCATATTTTCCACAGCCACATGGAAGGAGCCAGACACTTGAAAACTGATTTCTATATCATCTTGAGAGGCTCATGAAATTAGGTCCTTGTCCTGAAACGTTGGAAAATTTTAGACTGCATTTTTTTTGGTGAAAGTCAGATTTTTTTTCTTTATTCATTCATGGTATGAAGGCATGGCAGACCAGGCAGCATTTATTATCCATCCCTAATTGCCCAGAGGGCAGTTCAGAGTCAACCACATTGTTGTGGGTCTGGAGTTATCTGTAGGCCAGACCAGGTAAGGATGGCAGTTTCCTTCCTTAAAGGACATTAGTGAACCAGATGAGCTTTTCCAACAATCGGCAATGGATTCATGGTCATCATTGCATTCTTAATTCCAGATATTTTTATTGAATTCAAATTCCGCCATCTGCCGTGGCGGGATTTGAACCCGTGTCCCTGGAATGTTATCTGTGTCTCTGGATTAACAGTCCAGCGATAATACCATTAGATCATCGCCTCCCCTGAAGTTGAGGTAAGAACATTGCTGCCTGAGGTTCTTTGGCAGCAGCGGTCTTTCTGCTGTCCCCTTTTCTTTCTCTAGCAACATGTCCCACTCTATATGTTCTCTGTTTGTTCTTTCAATCATCCTCAATTCCAAATGGAAGACTGTAATGAGCCAACCAAGTCTAAAAGCAACATTTTCGAACACAAGCTTTTGACTGGTCAAAAAAAAAGCCAGATCTCTCCCTGTAGATTATTGTTACTTTACACAAATACAGGAAATTTCCATGACTACATACAATCGCATGAACAGTCAGAAGAAACAACACAGTAACTAACCCGTGAGTAGTTTATGATTTCGTTAAAGAGCGCCAGTGGGAGCTCCTTCACACCGTTTAATGTTGTGTTCAGCTGTGTGAGGTTCAGACAGGATAAGCTAGAGCATGGTGTTTGGAAATGATAGCGATGACATCAAATCAGCATTGTATGCTTATTGACATAATAATGCATTTGTGCTCTATGCCGTTTATGGTCATTAGGTGCATGCACATAAAGCCCTTTACTGAGATACTATTCAGTACTTTTCCCATTAGAAATGTACATGTACATCTCAGAAAACATTTTCAAGCATTCGGAGACCACGTAGTATGTAAGAAGAACACAACAGAGTCCAAGTTAGATTCTTAGATCATAAATGAAAAGAGAAACATTTTTAAGAGTAAACAAGTAAATGAATAACATTCAGAGCAAGCAACATATTTACAGTTATTCCAAATTATTTTCCTTGAAGTGTCAAAACAACAAAGACACTTCTATTGCGCTAACTCTTAGCATAAAATTGATCCTTGAAACACAATCACTCACTTCTTTTATGATGCTATGTTACCATGGAGTCACGACCTAGCTCAATATTTTTGCTGGTTTCAGAATGACTGCTGACTGGGATCAAGTCAGCTACAGATATCTCATTTAAAATCATTTGAAGATATAATGAAACAAATGACAATAAAACTGCATCCATATTAGCAACATCAGGTGGTCAGCTTTTCACAGATTTCAAACACAATACTGATGAGCTGGCATGTTGGTCAATGGATTAAATTGAATAGCTGGGCTATTTAAACATATTGATGTAATAAAAACATCCAGTTTTATAGCAACCACTTGTTGTCACATTACTTGTTCATCTGGGTTTGCACATATATTAACTGGGAAAGGTTCTGTTGAATTTGCTTTTATCCTCAACAAAGAGAAACATCAAACAAGAGAGGGATACAAACTGTTCACAGAGAGATAGTGATAGGTTAAATAAGTGAGCAAAAATATTGGCAAATGGAGTATATTGTGGGAAAATGCAAGTTGTTCATTTTGGAAGGGAGAACGAAAGAACTGTATGTTATTTAAATGGAGAAAAACTGCAGAAAGCATCAACACAAAGGGATTTGTCTGCACTGGTGCATGAAACACGGAAAGTTAGCACACAGGTGCAGCGGGTAATCAGGAAGGCTAATGGAATGTTGGCCCTTATTTCAAGGAGGTTGGAGATAAGAGTAAAGAAGTCTTACTGGAAACGTACAAGGTATGTATGAGATATCTGGAGGACTGTGAGCATTTTTTTCCCCTTATCTATGGAAAGATATTATTTCATTGGAGGCAGTTCAGAGAAATTTCATTATGATGGTCCCCAGTATACAGGGATTGTGTTATGATCAAAGGTTAAACTGGTTGGGAACCTACTCACCAAAATTCAGAAAAATGAGAGGTGATCTCATTGAAGTATATAGGATTCTTAACGAGGCTTGTCAGGGTAAATGCTGGGAGGATGTTTCCCTTTCGGGGAGAATTTGGGACCGATTTAAGACTGGGACGAAGAGATTTGCAAGTCTCTGGAACTCCTTGCCAGGGAGAGCTTTGGCAGCAGAGTCCTTGTGTATATTTGTATATTTAAGGCTGAGATAGATTCTTGAGCAGTAGGGGAATCAAGGGTTATGGGAAAAGACAAGGAAATTGAAACGAGGGATGTCAGATTAGCCATGGTCTTATTGAATAGTGGAGCAGGTTCGAGGGACAAAATGGCCTTCTCTTGTTTCTAATTCTTTTGGTTTTATAAGGACTCTCCTTCTCGGCTCAGGCAAAACCAGCCTGCTAACTTTTATACCTGTCAAAATGCACCACTGTGATTTTACCCTGGGATCTTACCTTCTCTCAGAGGGTCAGGGACGGCACGGTGGCTTAGTAGTTAGCACTGCTGCCTCACAGCACCAGGAACCCAGGTTCGATTCCAAACCCGGGCGACTGTCTGTGTGGAGTTTGCACATTCACCTCATGTTTGCGTGGGTTTCCTCTGGGTACTCCAGTTTCCTCCCACAGTGAAAAGATGAGCAGGCTAGGTGGATTGGTCATGCTAAATTGCCCGTAGTGTTCAGGGATGTGTAGATTAGGTGGGCCACAGGGGGATGGGTCTGGATGGGATATTCTGAGGGTCAGTGTGGTCTTGTTGGCCCAAAGGGCCTGTTTCCACACTGTAAGGATTCTATGATCTTCATAATGCATTTTGACAGTTATGATGGAGCTGGTTAGGTGAGCTGGTTAGAAGACTAACCTCTATTCTCCAACATGGCAACCCAGCTCTCAATGAGGTTTACAGCCCCCACCCTCAGATAAACTTTGCCCCGAACATCATCCACCCATTGATTCCTCACGTTATCTGGCTTATGCAACCTCCATGCCATCTTACACACCAATTCAACTCCATGCCTCCTCAACCCTATCCAGCCCATCCTCGCTTAAACTCCCCATATCACCTCCAAGCTGCCTTCATGCCTCTTTGTATATTCTCATCCAGTCTCCACTATGACCAATCTGCAGGAGCCAAGTGTTAGCAATGGGAAACATTTTAGAAACATTGGAAACAAAAACTGAACCTCTAACAACTTAATAAAACTGTGAATTCTAATTTACCATCATTCATACTGGAAAGAAAAAGATACAGGAGTGCAAAAATAGTAATGCTTCAAGTGTTGTTGTTTTTATTGGACATTGCTGGCTGGCCCAGCATTTATTATCCAGCCCTTGTTGCCCCGTAAAAGGTGGAGATCAGCTGCCTTTTTGAACTACTGCTGTCAATGGAGATTATGTACACCCATAGTATTGTTAGGAAGAGAATTCTAGGAGATTGACTGCATGACAGTGAAGTAGCATTGTTATAGATCCAAGCCAGGATGATATGTGGCTTAAAGGAGAAATTGCACACCATGGTATTCCCATGCATCTGCTGCCTTTGACCCTCCAGGCGGTGGAGATTGCAACTTTGGAAGTTGCTGTTGAAAAGCCTTGGTAAATTGATGTAGTGTGTCTTGTAGATAGTAAACATTGTACCACCGGTGGTGAAGGGAGTGACTGTTGAAAGTGGTGGATCAGATGCCAATCAAAAAAGTTCTTTGTTCTGGATGATGTTGATCTTCTTGATCCAGTAAAGTGATGTGCATTCCATTATACTCTGAAATAGTGTCTTTGGAGTGTCAGATGGTGAGTTACTTGCCTCAGAGTTCCTAGCTTCTGATCAGCTGCAGTAGTCACAGTATTTATCCAGTTTGGTTGTGGTCAATCGCAAACTTCAGGATGTTGATAGTTTGTAAACAATTAGGATCAAAGCTATAGTACTTTTTTTTACAGCATAGTATTAATCATTCTTGGATCAGCAGACCACCTGCTGTGCTGAAGCTATTAGTCTGAAACCCAGTCAAGCACTCATAATTGCTAGAGCCATCATAACAAAAGCCATCTTAGAAATTGTTGTTTTAAGTCTTGGGAATGTGTTTTAATACTCGACCACCAGGTTTCAGCCCAATAGTAAAATAAAGTCATTTCTGTAATGCATGGCTTGATAACAGCTTATTAATCAATGGAGAGGAATAGGTAAGGAAAATGTTTGCAACGTTCAGAAGCACAGCTTTTTTAAAGGTCTATAGACATCAGTCAATTTAAATCACAGCTACAATATGTAATGGCAGAGCCTGCAGGAGTTTAAAAAATGCATAATGGCATTTTCTTAAATGGAAAAGGTACTATAATGCATGGCAATCGCACAATGATGATCAATATAAGAGTTAACCTACCTTTATAGGTCAGATCTCTATGATAAATTGCTATATTAAAATATTGCAATGCAGCACCTAATAGTGGAATTTGAAGGTGTCAAAATATTTTACACTTACCTTTAAGAATGTTGCTGACTCCTCAGTAGGCTTCCTCTAGTGGTCATGAACTCTTTGAGAAGTTACATGTCTTTAGAGATTCCAAAACTCACACCATCATGTGGACATTGTGTACATGAGGCAATGCAATTTCCCCTCACAGTTGGGACTCTAACCTTGGAAGACCTGTATCTGCATTTTGTATGCAAGACTTTCCAATCCTGTGAAGAGGACACAATAAAGTTGCATTGGGTCAGGAAGGTAGGGGGAAATTATTTCTCTAGCACAAAATAAAAGTTAAGTTCAGTATTGCATGACTCATTTTGATCTTCAACTCGCAGGCAAAAATGAACCTAATATCCCAGGAAAAGCTGTTTCAGACTTATTGCACTTATATCATTAGTAAATTATTAGTTAATTGAAGTGCTATACACAAATCCACTGACAAATTAAGTCTGTTAAACACAATGATTATTACAATATTCTAACTTTTTGAATGGATTAAACAATTTCAAATATAATTTGATAAAAAATTTGCACAATTATTGAATATACAAAATTTCAACTTGATTTATTATTCCTAAAATCACATTAGCTTCCATATTCTGGTTTGTATTACATACTAAATTTGCACATCAGTGTTTTCTGGCAATAAAGTGAACTAAGATATTTAATCCCTTGTGGTTAGTTAATGCAAAGGCTATCTATTCAATACATTATTCTTACATTAGTAATGTTTGAAGATTAGGAATTTAAATTACATAACTTCTCAAGTGAATAATATCTGGTAATATCAAGGCAAAATAACATGGATTAATGCTAATTTTAGATTATTATTCAGAAATTTTGCTGTAGCTAGGAATGAAACATGAATAAATACAAATTAGAAAGTGTCTCTCTAAGGTCCAACATCATGTCCATTAAATGGACAATACACAGAAGCAGCTCTTAGTTTACATAATGTAATGCGTGCATATATGAATGAATATTAATGTTTTTAAAAAAGCATTGAAAAGAAAAAACTCCTGTGAACACAGATTAAAGCCCTTGTGGTAAAATCTTCCTTCAAACTGGCTATAACCTCAATCGATAGCAACAATTTTACCTTCAAACTAACACCTCCATGGTATCTGCTTCCATCATTTAGGATAAATTAATGATTTCATTACAGATTGAAATGGCACTTAAGACATTGCTGATTTACCTGTAATCCCAGCAATATTCCAAAAATACCTCTGTGTCTTCTCTGATTAGCCATTCTTCACATCCAATTGATCTGTTGAGGTAATAGTCGGAAACACACCATGCAGTAATTACTTACATCTGATTTAAGAAAAGAATATTCAGCACTCCCACTGTTCCACTTTAAGGTCTTCACGCGCTATTAACTCATTCCTGTTTATTAATACCCTAATGGGTGGATCCTGTCTGGGTTACAATGATTATATACATTTTTTTGTTCTAAAATAAAGGAAATGAACATGAAAAGGTGAATTATTTGCAAGCATTATGTGACATGGTTAACTAGGAAATGACACCAGTATGTTTTGTTAGGTAGTAGTGTATGTAGCAGTGTTATTTTCTGTATGCTACAGTGTATAGTGATATTACATTTAAGAATTGTACTTTACGATGTTTCCTATGGGTGTTATATTCATTTGAACCCCCTTTGCCAAGAGATACAATCCTCAGACTATTACAGTTATCATTTGTTTATTGTTCTATTCCATCTTTTAAACCATATTATATAGCCATTATTTTCTGCTGTGATGTTATCCAAAAATCAGGCTTTATAGAGATAATGATAGAAATAACTTAAGTCCTATACTTAAGACAGATGTTTTTGCATTTTGAAACAAAATGTGCCAAGTCTGACACTTCACTTTTCTACCGATTCCCATTGTTACTGACGTGTTTAATGGAATATAGAAACAACTGCCATGTTGATCATTAAGCAGGAACTAGTTTGATTTTTAACACAAATAATTCCAATTTTGGATAGTAAGAAAAATAATCTGTAGTGAATGATCATTGCCTTAATTTAATCTATCCCTCTGTAATCCATGGATTAGATGATGTAAAGATTCAAGCATTCAATCGACAGCTCCCAATTACACTATTCAAATGCCATTATAAGGATATTGTGGTATACTAGCCAACATTATATCTAATTTGGCACAAAATATTATGTATAAACCCAAATTGTACAGCATTGTGAACATCTGCATATGAGAAAATGCAAACTGTAGAGATAAATTCTCCACTTTCAGCCATACTACTCCCTTATATTTATTGAACAATAGTCCACACAGTTGTGTAAGCATGGTCAATGTGAACTCACCTTAGTGCCTAAATGAGCTATGACATTCACACAGCTAGAACTTTGGGACTGAAGGATTGCTAGGCAATATTGGGCAGTACATAGGGGATTTGAATATGCTGACAGAGTTGAAATTTCTTTTCTTGGACTAAGGAGGAGCACACTTAATATTCCTGGGGGGTAAAAATAGAAGTTGAAAGTGTATTTTTTTTTAATTAGCAACCTTCAGGGATCCCTTTCAAAGCTGTTCAAGGCTTGCTTTAATGAGGGATGCTTTGTTTGCAGTTCAAGATCTGCCCATGTATTTGAATTTCACCTTTGAGGTCCCATGCTTGGTAAGATGTTGATTCAGACAGTTAGCTCCCTTGGCTAAAACACCATGAAAGCCAATAGAACATCCTGGGCAGTTCTGATGCAGTTCACTCATTGCAAATTATGAAGAATGTCAGAGATCTTATGCTGACTTTGCACTGGAAACATCGATGGTCACTTCTCCCCGACTAGTTTATTCATTTCAAAGTTGTAGTGACATGTCTAAAAGCTTGTTATGTAGCATTGCATTTAATTGTCCAGAGGTTGTTGTTTCTTCTGTTGTGCTTACAAAAATTGCTCTGTAAGTTGGCCACACCATTGAGCCACTTAGTTCTCATGCTAACCAAAAGGGTAAGGGCTAGCTGGGAGTTGAGAAAGGATGTAAGGCAGGAAAACACCATTGTCCTCAATTTTTCCAACAATTCCAAAGGCCAAGTGCCCTTTTAGAGTCAGCCCCATGATATGAATGATCATTTCCTTTATAAGGCTCAGGAAATCTACCTGCTACGTCCCTATCTAGTTCTGCTGTGCTGTCTTCTAATGTTTGTCACTATGTCCTTCAAGTGAGAGGAAGGATTGTCAATTATTCTTTAGTACAGCAGCTGAGTGATATTCCAGCCATAGCTGGAGGTATGTGAAGAGTATGAGGCTGGCAGTGTTAATAGGTTTGTGAGGATAAGGTGAAGTATCTGGAAGTTGAGTCCTGATGGTTAGCAACTGACCCTTTGTCAGTAATGAGGATGTGTTACAATGAGCACTGTGCGGGACCGATGGACTAATGAGTAAATATCATGTGATAATGTATTCACTGACCTTGACTACAGAAGTCAGGTTATGAGACCTCTTCTGGCACTGCTGCCACCTCCTCCTTATGGCTACTCACTCCCAATCCTTTAAGAGTTGTCCTTCATGCCCTCCTGATACACTACAGAGTCATTGTCTCTGAGACACTTTACAGTTTTTCTGAGTGAAACTTAATTGCTTAATCATTCGATCATGGTGACCTTAGTGACGGAGGTGGATAGGATCAGAAATGCAATGAATTGATTTCTTGAGTCGCACGCAGGTGCAGCATATAATAAGAAGGCAAATGGAATCTTTGCATTTAGTACAAAAGGACAGGATTATAAAGGTAAAGAACAGTTGTTTCAAGTATATAAGGCATTAGTGAGAACACACATAGAGTATTATGTCCAATTTTGGTCTCCTTACTTGAAAAAGGATGTGGTGGCACTGGAGACAGTTCAGCAGAGGTTCGCCACATTGATTCCAGAAGTGAAAAGGCTGTGGTATGAGGAGTGGTTAAATAGCTTGGGCTGGAGTTCAGAAGAATGAGGTGGGATGTAATTGAGGATTATAAAATGCTAGAAAGAATTGATAAGGTGAATGTTGAATAGAAGTTCTCCCTTAAGGGACAGTCTAGAACTAGAGGTCTCAGATGTACAGTGAGGGAAGGTAGGATCAAAACTGAGCTAAGGAAAAATTGCTTCTCTCAGAGGGTTGTGAATCTGTGGAGCTTACTGCCACAGAGTGCAGTGGAGGTAGAATCAATCAACAGATTCAAGAATGAAGTAGATATGTTTCTAATGGAAAGTGGGATAAAAGGCTATGGAGAGCAGGCAGGAAAGTGGCATTGAGACTAGAATAAGATCAGCCATGAACATGTTAAATGGCATGTGGGTTCAAAGAGCTGAATTGCCTACTTCCACTAGGTGCATCAACCATGCTAAATTGTTCATAGGGTCCAGGGATGAGTAGGATTTGTGGATTAGCAAGCTCAAAGGGCTAAATAGCCTCCTCCTGCTCCTATCTTCTGTGTTTCTTCTAGCTATAGGGATTCAGTGTTACAGGGATAGGGTAAAGAGGGGCTTGGCCTGGGTGGGATTCTCTTCAGAGGGTCAGTGTCATTGGGCCAAATGGCCTGTTTCCACACTGGAGGAATTCTATGATTCTATAATTGCTATGTTTATAAGTTTGCTCCCACACTTTTCTGGATGGCTGTACATAACTAGTTATATTAATGGTTACACGTGCCATTATCAAAACTGGCAATGACTAAGATAGCCCTTAAATTTTCTAATCTGTCATTGGACATTGAACAATTCTAATTCAGATGTGCATGCATAACATAGACATGTCAGTAAAATCTGGTCCTAAAAACCAATTCTGAGGAAGGGTCGCTGGACCCGAAATATTAACTCTGATTTTTTCTTCACAGATGCTGCCGGACCTGCTGAGCTTTTCCAGCAACTTCTGTTTTTGTCACTAAAAACTGGGCTTGATGATAAATAATAATTCATCACTGTATTGAATTAAAATATTTTGGTAACTGTTAAATTCACACCCAACCACATTACGATAATTGAATGCTACTAGCTAGCTCAGTGCCAACAGGAACTGAAAAAAAAAGATCAGAATAGAAAGGAATAGTGCAGATTGCAGACTGGCATGAGCGTTCTTTCAAGTTATTTCATTATTTCTCTGCCTTTGTTTAAATGCAAAACCTGATGCTGTTCAAATAGAAAACCCTGGACTAATGTCTCCTTGGAGGATCAAATTTAAAGCTGACCATTTGCTGGTTGAGATATCTATTTCCAATTCTTTTGTATTCACTGGCAAAATATCTTCTTTTGGTACTTACTGAAATTATAAACCTATTTATAAAGAGCAGGTTTACATGTTTTAACAACAAACATACTTTTTGCAATAATTCTTAACATTATTTTCAGGGTAAGCAAATGAATGGGCTGTTGATAAAGCATCACTAACCACTGCCTGTAGCTATATCCAATGTCACATTTATATGACCATTTTGATAGCATCAAAGTATTGTCAGTTGAGTACAACTGTCCTTAGTTAAGCAGCAAGAGAATCCTGCATATACTTAGGAATTGAATTGAGTGTAGGTCAAGGGAAGGACAAACTCTCAGGTCAAGTCCTTCAATTAATCTGCCATCCTCCATTTTCCGGTAAAATATGGCAAAGTGTCTGCTATTGCAGTTTGATCATTCTGGAAAACTTAATTTTGTGTTGAAAGACTGCCCCACCTCCACTGCTTCTGTTGATGTGCTGGCACAGTCACTTACCTTGTAAGTGTACCTCACTAACATTCACTGAATGATCTTACTCAACGATAAGGCTACATTCACCTATGTTTTCCAATGCAGTGTGATTGAAGGGTGATATGTCACATTTCAGACTGCAATAAAATAAAAAATGAACAGTGTGTTGGTGAAGTAAAATAAATGTAATTCTGCAGAATCACTGGGGCATTTTTTTATTCGTATGACCTTCCCACATTTCTGTTTTGAATCGTGTTGTAACTTTGATTTTGATGAATAAGTTTATATCAGGCATATGTGAAATAATATGAGTCAAAAGTTCATTGCATTCATTACATAGGTTCATTTTTCAGGCTACGTTTTACTAACCACAGTTGGCATTGAAGCTTTTCACTCTTGCTAATTGTTTGCTCTGTTTTATGTTACAGCGCAAACTTCAAGCTTTTAAATCTTGCAGGAGCTTCTAACACTTGTTTTAAACATGTTTAACATTGTAAATCAAAAATTCACAGTTGTTAAGAGTCAAAAAACGATTGTATATTAACTGTATTCACATTTAGTTTTTGTTACCTTTACATTCTGACTGCATTCTTATATTGTTTAGTTTGGTTTCCTTTGACAATGAAAATGCCACTCAGTTATAACATCAACATTGCAGTCTGTGCCTAACATACAGGAGCTCGATTGCAGGCTCACAACACCTAGGGCTGTGTTTTCATGGAATGTGAACCTATAAAATGAAGCGCAGACCTGGAAATGGAAGTCCTGCACCCAATTCCAATAAATCCAAATCCAATGGTGTCTTTCATGGGGAAGTGATGTAATTTTTAGCACAGTCCAAGTTTATTTACAAGATATTGTCCAGTAGCAAAGTCA
Source organism: Rhincodon typus (assembly GCF_021869965.1). Lineage (NCBI taxonomy): Eukaryota > Metazoa > Chordata > Chondrichthyes > Orectolobiformes > Rhincodontidae > Rhincodon > Rhincodon typus. The sequence goes on along the minus strand of NC_063340.1, from coordinate 39,476,754 downwards.
TACCTAACGTTGGGCACTATGTTATAAGTTTTGAAAATATGGTCTGGTTGAGCACAGTTGACGTACTGCCCACTGTGGCCAATCAAAGGGAAATGTTGTCCACCAGTCATTGGGATCTGGCATCACACAGCACTCAAAGTCATACACCACGTTACTCAATTGTGTAGTGGGCACAATATCTTTTTGGCTTGGTAGCAACATCCAGTTAGAGGAAATTATTAATTGTGTATTTATTGCAAAGCAGCAGCAGGAGGTGACCTGCAGGATCTGTTGCTCAAATCTTTGAGACACTTTCCGCCCTCCACTTCAAGGTAATCAAGATACTTAATTACCCCAGCAACCACCCCAACACCCATAAACGGAGCTGCATCAAGACATTACATCACATTGCAGCAACCCAGAATTGTCCAAAGCAGAACAGGAGCACTTATACAGAGTTTTTAAAAGGAATGGATACCCAAAAAACACAAACCACTGTTACCTCCACGACAGACCACAACAAGAAAACACAACACAGCCAGACACACTAGTCACACTACTGTACATCAGAGATATATCAGAGATGACCACAACACTACTCAGACCCCTAGGTATCAGGGTAGCCCACAAACCAACAACCACCCTGTGACAGCTACTGATTAATGTAAAGGATCCCATACCCACAACCAATAAAACTAACGTAATATACAAAATACCATGCAAGGACTGTGAGAAACACTACATAGGCCAAACTGGAAGAAAACTGACAATAAGGATACACGAACACCAAGAGACACGATCAATTCTCACTAGTTTCAATACACACGGAAAAAGAAGAACACAAATTTGACTGGGACAACACATCCATAATAGCATGAGCCAAACAGAGACATGCCAGGGAATTCCTGGTAGCCTGGCATTTCAACCGGAACTCCATCAACAAACACATTGCACTGCACTCAATACACAAACCACTGAAAAATAGAACTGGAAGTGATGACAACCACCCCAGCAAACGGAGGCCTTTAAATAACAAGCGGGACAGAACACTAATGCCTCAGCAGAGATGCATTGATGATGTTACCTAGCAGGGTGATGAAACGTCTGCAATCAAACACACCGGCTCAACGAGCATGTCTACAACCTCATCCACAACCCGAGCTATAAATCTTCTCAAAAACTTTAGTGTCAGCACATTTTAGGACCAAAGATGTGAGCCAATGGTCCTTCTAAGAGTTTGTACAATACACAATGAACAATCATTTGATCAGGGCAGTTTTGTTGTACAGAATAGTCTTGTTAGACCCCATCTCAGCATCTAGTCTGCACAGTCAGTGGGTTGCTAAGGCCCTATTCATGAGGTTGCTGATAAAGCTGACATTGTAGCACATGGAAGTCTGGGAATCCTGATGTATATGTTGACTAGTGAATGTAAGCTCGCAGTAGATTAAAAAAAAACTCAACTGGAAGTCAAGGGAGAGAGCTGGATTGACTATTCCATTCCAAAGGTAAACTTGAGTGCAGCATGGAGTCTATTGAGGTGTATAAGATTTCTTTTGGATGCAGCTGCATTTCAAATATGGCAAAATTGTCACCTACACGTCAGAACACACGAGCAGGCAGGAGATCAGTGGCTACTCCATCAAAGACACACTTTTTATGCAAATTAACAGAGTTGTTAGGAAAATCTGGGCTTAAAGAATATCCCATTGCACCACCATCTATTTGGTAATAGATGATATTACTGAAACTGAACTAAGACTGTTAACAGTTAACAGTTCTTGCTACATATCAATGCTAAATATAATTCAACTAATTAACACTCTCTTCTCAAGCTGCACAAATTTTAATTCCCTTTCTCAAGTTGGTTTTCTTTGTTGCATTTATGATTAATGTAAGCCAAAAAATTTTGACTTAATTTCTGTTTTTAGCAACATTTAAGCATCGGAATCACAAATTGATAGAGTAAATATAAATGCTCTGGAAGGTTATATGAGGTTTGTTTAATAAGTGCCACAATCTGAATTGCCTATTCGTTAAACATATAAAAAGGCTCATGATAAAAGTGAGAGTTAGGGGCAAATATATCTCTGTTAGAATGCTTTCATTGACAGATCATCTGGTCATAGGCTAAAGAATCAAAATGCCAACAAGACTTACAGCTTTAACAAATGAATTTGTTGACATCTATCCAAGAGCTATTATTATGCCATTATGAATACTTGGCTGAGTTTCAAAGCTACAATTAACTTAGCAGGGGATTCTGAGTTCACAGTTTGATTAACATTTTAAATGGGCTAAGAACGGATTATCTATCATTTTCGTTTTTCTAAATAGAAGCATATTTATTTTTAATAAGAGATTAACGATGAAGAGATTTAATGACATAGAGTGTTTTTTTTTCACTATCAACTATGTAGAAGCGAGAGATATATTAGATTATTAGAAGGTTTTTTTTTACTCCATCTTCACATGACTTCTGAATTCCATCATAGCTAGGAATAGCTCAGAGGTAACATGGTTGTATGAGTTGGCATGGGGTTGCATGGGGTACATAGGAATTGTGAGATGTGGGGGCTGCTGAGCCAAATGATTTCTAAAACAACTGGATCAAAGTTCCAGACCATAGAGGGAACCTTCTAACCAACCAGTCTCATCACTCATGATTGTCTAAATCTGCTTTCCAGATCAACCAGCCTGATACAGTCCTGCCCCCAATTTAGTGAAATGTGAATTGAATCTAACTGAGCCCTTTAAACAAGTGGAAATATCCTGACTCAAGCCTATCGATCCAGTAGCAAAAATCTTGCCCCTAGTCTCACACAAGTCTCCAATTGCTAGACGGTCAATTTTTATTGACTTGTCGTCTTGAGACTCAACACCTGTTTTCGGACCCTCCATGGCTTTGTGTTTTTGTATTTTTTTGCTAGTGCTCCTACATTTCCTACTTTGAAACCAAATGAATCCATCTCTTTCCTCTGTTATCTGTCATTTCTACAACTTGGAGAACAAAAGAAAACTATGTCAGCTTATTCTGTTTATCTTCCACTATGGCATAACAATCTGTAAAATATGCTACTGAACGCATTAATAAGCTGATGTTTTTACCCATGCCCCAGTGTACTTAAATATAAAAAATTGCATTTATATAGTGTTTTTTCACAACCACCATGAATCTCAAATTGTTCTACAGCTAATTAAGTACTTTTTAAAGTGTCATCATTATTGTTTTATAGAAAACATGGCCAGCCAATTTTTACACAGCAAAGTTCCATGAATAATAAGGTAATAATGACCAGAAAATCTGTTTGTGCAATTTGATTGAAGAACAAATATTGGCTCAGACACCTCCCTTGAAATAGAGACACAGGATCTTTTATCTCCACCTGGACAGGCATCCTTGGTTTAATGTAGCATCCAGAAGACACATCTGATAATGCAATATACCCTTGGTATGTTACTTGATATTCAGTCGTGGGTTCTCAAATCCTGGATTGCGACTAGAAATCAGAACCTTTTGATTCAGAGGCAAAAATTGAGCCATGGCTGACACCTAAAGTTAATGACTCAGTCAAGATTTAATTATAGGCAAATTTGGCTTCTTAAGTCATTAACAAATATCTAGAGCACTCTGCTGTATATATCCGATTCTCAACATGCTTAGAAAGCAAAGAAAATGGCCAGAACTAAGGATGAACTTGCTAGCCTAAGAAAGTGGTTACAGCCGGATTCCTCACTGGCTTTTGAAGCTTTTGTGTGTCAGCAGTCAGAAGGCTCGAAGGCCTGAAAATCCAGTAAGTATCTGAAGTGGAAAACTCACAGTCACTACTGGGGGCCTCCTTCCAATTATTCCTGATCTCTCTCAAGCCCATGGCTTTAACAACAGAAACTAGTGAAAGACAGGGAACATATTCTCACATGCATTCTTTGTGTCAACAGTGAATATATACCTATTTTAATTACAGGCCCAAAGCTGTCACCTCACCAGGTAGCCTAGATCAATATAAAGAAGATAGCAACCCAGCACAGTGAGATTCTACTCCTTTAGTTTTAACCTTTACAGCTGAAAAATGAATATTTCTTGTGGTAAAGAATGATAAAATTGGCCTGTTAAACTTTTTATAAATATGCGTGCCTTCATTAAAATGCATTATGTTGGATCTGAATCTGATTTCATTTGTTCAATATTGCTATTGTTCTAAGAGGAACATTATTGCCTAATCTGCTGCAGTTTGTGCTAGAGTAGGTAGTTATGTGGTTTTGAGGCCTGTTATTTTTCAGATATGTATGTGGGTTTCCCTTCTGTTGACTCATCTCTATCCCCAAAGATAACAAGCATCTGCATAATTTGGATGTAGTTAGGGTAACCAGATCCGTGCTCACCTGCCACTTAACCCTATATCTTCAGCACTTGATGTAACAAATCCATTAATATCCCTGACCCAGAGATAAATTAGCAGCAGTTGCTTTTGGTTGTACTTTGATCTAAAACCTGTATGGATGTCGAGTAACTTTCCTCATTGTTATCATTTAGTATGCATTTTTTGCATTTCCCCCAGCTTCTGCAAATCTTATCCAATAGTAATACATAGCAGAATATCATGGTCACATGTGATTTTGCAACACATCCTACCAGCAAGTTACCCGTGATTGCACAAAAACAGAAAATAATCCCGAGGGTGACATTCAATCTAGGATCTGAAAACTGCCAAAGGAACATTGGTTTTAGGATTGTCATCTTATGGCAAGTTCAGTTTGCATAATGGGCAGGATGAATGTACTATAATAAGAGGATCATGGCTTTGAGTTGTGACGTTCTCTTTACTGGACTTGAAAATCCTTTAAAAACCTTAAGTAACTGAGTTCTGAGGAAGGGTCACCGGACCCGAATTGTTAACTCTGTATTTTCCTTCACAGATGCTGCCAGACCTGCTGAGCTTTTCCGGCGACTTTGTTTTTGTTCCTGATTTACAGCATCCGCGGTTCTTTCATTTTTTATTAAGTAACTATTTGTCCTATTGCTTAATGGACAGAAATACCTGAAATAAAATGGCACCTACCTTAAGGAAATAATGACTTTGCGTAGCCTGGATAAAAAAAAACAGACTATTTGACTTAGAAAGCAGACTGTCTAGTTTAAAAATCAGATGAACAGCAATTCTGTCAAATAATTTTACTAATCAGCAGTAAAAATATAACAGCACAACCATATTAAACCCAGCACCTACTATCTCACCCCTACAGTAGGCACACTACAGAATCAGTGAAGCAACATATAAATTAGAGACAAATGTAGCTCCACTCTAAACCACTTAAGATAGATTGAAGACGCTTTAAAGGATTGCTTGCAAATTAGCCTACAGTGGAGTTTATAGGGGATTCACGGAAAATAATGCAATTTGTTACATCTCAACGAAAACAAGGTTTGGATTGAAAGATGTTACAAGGTCGATTTGTGTTAGGTAAAGCAAGCAGCACCCAAGCATTTTGAAGAAATTCCAGATTGCATTATGGTTTTGATAACCTTGACGTTGTTATTTGTGAGAAACAGAAATTATTTTAAATCTTGCAATGAATACTCTTTCATGAGGCAGGAAGAAGATGGCCACCAAATGCCGAACATTCTCTCCATTATTTGCAGGTGAGGAAGAGTGAGATAGCTTCCTTTTCAATCACATTTTCTCATGTTTATTGTATCTCTTTGAGATGATCACCAGTCCCAATATCATTCTTTCTGAACCAATTGCATACCAAGTGCAACAGATGCTGATAATCTATTTCAGTTGATAAGGAGTAAAGCCCTTATCACATACAATTATTAAGAGCAGACATTGATATTCTGAAGAAAGGTTATTGTATGAAATGACTACTCATTTGATTATAACATTGAGCGGCTAATTCTGCTGTTTCTATGCACTTTCTCACCGAGAAATAGCTAAACTAATAAATATTGTATGATGTAATCACTTGATCTAGTCATCTAAATCATAGCAACTTTTAACCTTTGAACCATATGGTCACAGGTTTGAGTTGTACAACTATCTATCACTCAAATAGAGTTTTCACTATGAATAAAAGTAGGTTTTCGCTCATATTATGAAGTTTGGCCTCTCTTGTCCCTATTTAGAGGTTCAGTCTAAGGTCAAAGATTAGCCATTACTATATTAAGTAGCAGAACAGGGTCAAGAGATAGCGTAGCCTGCTCTTGCTCCTATTTCTTATGTTCTTATGTTACAGTGTTAGAACATGATCAATGTGCATTCATATAGCACGTTTACTGGAATAAAACGTCACAGGCTGTTTAAGGCAGGTGACCAAGAAAGTTGTCAAAGAGGCAGGTTTTAAGGAACACCTTAACAGAGGAAAGAAAGGGAGATAGAGAGATTTAGGGATGAAATTCCAGAGCTTAGGGTCTTCACAGCTGCAGACATACCTGTCAATCGCGGAACAACAAAATCAGAAGTGTAAATTGCCAAACATACAAGAGGAGAGCTTTCTTGAAAACTTGAAAATTTGAAAACAATCTAAAAGGAGAAACCAGTAAGACTTGTGAATGACACAAAAAGATTTGACTGATCTTGAGTACCACAAAATGGAGCTCCAACATGATAAATATATTTATTTCCAAGTATTACCAATTTTACCCTCTAGGAAGGAGGAGAGTTTTAAAGTTGAAGGGTTGCTCAGTTGGGAGCCAGTTGAACTCAGTAGATAAGTGAACACAGGAGTGAAGGGTGGACAGAACTTGGTACAAGTCAGGAGAGGAACAGTCACAGTTGGATGAGTTCAACTTTATTACCACATTTGGCTAAAATGAGATAGGGAAGGGATGGAAAGCCATCTGAAGCAACTAGATGATTACTCGCTGCAATTTATGGAAGAAGAATGGTTTCACATTTTTGAAGCTGTGGTATCATCACAAAATTGAATATAAGAAGATTTTATCCATTAAACTCTTAAAGCTTATTTATTCTTGTCAATTATCCTCTATTCCCCATCTTTCTCCACCCCACCCTTCCAAAGATACTTTACTAAAACTCATTCTGTCTATTTCCCTCATTTGTATTTTTTTTTGCACAAATAGGAGGAAAGTAAGATTATCCAAGAGTTCACCTACTGCCTAACTTGTCCTGAAGCTTTGAGAAACAATTGACTTTACCTATATTCCACACCCACCATTAACCAAATACATGCATTGCTACTGATGCACCCTATCCCTGAGAATAAATTTTTAATATTACATTGGGAAAGCAAGCACTTGTACCCCAAAACTGTTTTATATCAAGTGGAATTAATCACACACTTTGAATTCAAAAACCAAAAACAGTATAAGGATTTAGTTTTGCTTCATCTGCTTTTTCAATTGCGAGACTGTTGTCATTGTTCATCAGAGGGTCATTGTTTGCACATAAGAACAGCATAGTTTTCCCTAGCAGTATCTACACAAAGCTGTTTGGGACAATCCTTTCAGAAAATTTCCAATATTATTGGACTAAAGTATTAAAATAATCTATTTGGTAAATGAGCAGCAGTCTTTATTTATCTTTGCTTCACAAAAAGGGCATAAATTTTCACCAGGACCCTTGTCATTTGTTTTCAGATTCATCACCTAAATGGATTTGTCTGTAGCTGCCGATGTACAGTAGCTCACAGTAAATGCAAATTCAGTTAATAAACATGGTAAGAAAAGGCTGCAAGTTAATCTGAAGTATGGCATTCATCAAATATCGCAATGAACAATATGCACAATTTCAGCATATTTTTAAATCATGAATTGCAAGAGATAGGATTTCCCCAATATCACGCCCACCCCCAAGTATTAAAATTAAGCTGCATCCACATCTGCTCTTTTTAGTTCTTAGATTTACTACAAAAACAGATGATAGCGCCATCTTGTCTGCACCATGAACATTGCAATAGAAATCTTAAGGATACGTTTGACCATTTGGTTAATTCTTGGAGTAACAACTTTCTTACATGCAATATTTTAGGAAATAGCAAGCATAGCGGTTAAACAGAATTTGTAGAACCACTGTGTATTTGTTCTCACTTTTCAAACAATTGAAATAAAATGTTTGTAACAGTAAATTCTACATTAACCTTTTATAGCTGTCATATCCCTACTTTAGAATACCTTAGACTCAAGAAAGCTCAGGAATATATTAGCTTAAAGAGGAAAAGCTTTTGTGAGGCATTATTTTTGAAATTAAAACATAGCTCCATCTTTCTGTTAAAATAAAATCAAATATAAACCATCCCTAGTCTTACAACTAGGGTGAACTGTTAACATAGCTCTGTTTACGGCAACTGTGCTGTAGGCTTCTATTGATTAATATTAATGGGTTCAAATTGAACTTCTTTGCATCTATGTCAATGAAGACAATATTCTGATGACCTGGTAGCCAAATAAATTTGTTATGAATGTATCAACTCAATTGTATACTCATTCCATACAGTACAATTTTACACCAAAAATAAAAGGTAGTTGACCGGATTGTTAATCTAATCTGCATATATATTACTTATTCATTATTTTACAGGTTTCTGAGCTTCAAAGTGCAGGATACAGCTTACATCTTGGAACTGAGAGGATGTAAATATAGATGCAGAAGTGTGAAGCATACACCAGATTTTATATTTTTTATAGGTTGTCCCCTTCCTGGCTATTAACAGAGACTTAAGTCGATCTGTACCCATGCAGATCTTGTATGTGCGGATTCCAAAAGTATTAGCAATGCTTCAGGGTCGCACATTGAGGTCAACATCAAGATGACTCCATCTTGCTGTTTTTGTACCATTAGCTGCTTGATGCTCTGTGTTGTACCGTCACTCTCTAATCACATTCTCCTTATTTCATCATAACATTAAATCAGTAATTTTACAGCCAGTTGACTCAACTGAGAATTCCTTACAAATTCATATTTCTATTGTTGAACAGAAATTGGAAAACTCACAAGTGTTTCTGTTTACCATTATTTTATTCATTCCTCTGACCTGAATACAGCTAGCTGTAAATTTCTGTAATGGGGATTTGTTCTGCCTGAATTAGACCTTTTAGTATGTTTACATCCCAGATTACACACATTCATGCTCATGTTCAGTAAATACCTTTTCACTTTTAATCAAAGTATGGCAAGTTTGCATTGTAAACAGCATTAGTTGCTAGAGTTTTTTCGGATGCAATTTACAAAATGCTGCCTACAGATAAATGCTGTGTGACAGTAAGACTCATACATCCACAATGTCTCTAATGTCACTTTATGGATGGTGCTGTAGTCAGAAACAAAAGGATGTGACTATGATGCATGAAGATATGGGGAATCCACTATGTAATGATAGAGGAGCGTTGGTCCTTGATTTTGAACAAAAGATATGAAGAACATAGGACCTGGGTGGATCAGATCAATGTCTGCAATTGCTGGGCAAACTGACCAGAGCAGAATGTCTTTCAAGTAGGTGAGTAAAAACAGATGTGGTAGTGATGGAGAACAATACAGTCAGGGAAATAGATGTGAGCCCTTGCAACCAATATCGGAGTTACAAAGGTTGGCCACTTTGTGCCAGTTGCTGTGGTCCATGAAGGTACCCAATGATGTGAGTTTCACTAGGAGTGAAAGTCTGTGGAGAGGTTTTGAATAGTTAGGGTAAAAATTAATAACACAGATCCTCAGAAGATCATTGGATACATTTAATGATGGTTTAGACAACTTGATCTCTTAAGGAATCAAGGGATATGGGGAGTGGGCAGCAACGTGGAGATAACGCCTAAGATTAGGATGATCATATTGAAATGTGGAGGAGACTTGACAAGACATATGCTTCAATCCTGCTCCCACTTCCTGTGTCCTTTTTGTGCAAATATAAACATTTGTCAAATAGGATATGCACCAATTGATATAAGATCAAGCACATCATAAAATTAAACAAGTGACTCAAAGAGTGGTGTGGGTTTCCATTCATGGGGTTCTGGCAGCAGTACTGAGGAAAGTACTGTTTCACTGGGATAGGCTTTACTTACACTGGACTGGGTTCAGTGACCCTGTGAATTGCACAACCAGGGCTATGGATAATGCTTTGAACTGAATGGTCTCTTGTCAAGGAAGATTTTGAAATCAAAACAGAAAAGTGGAGAGTAATGTAGCAATTTTAAAAGTGGCAAGGACAGAGAGAGAGAGAGAGAGAGAAGCAGGAAGAGATAAAGATCTTAAAGATAATAATGTATCAGCAAATAAGGTCCATGCAAAGAAAGGTTGTGGAAAAAATGAAATTAAAGGCTTCATACTTTTTCAAATATGAAGTTTATAGGATTGTTGTATTTTGTGACTGTGTCTTTAATTTGGAATAAAATGAAGGAAGTCATGCAACCTGTTCCAAAGTCTGCCTGTCAACAGGCCTAGGGTGTGGCTGTTAAAGATTAAAAGGAGGTCCAGGTTGTTTACCAGAAAGAAAATGTTAGATATTCTCATTTGGAGATGATGGAAGCAGAATCTATATTCACAGTTGTTAGACTACTAATTACCAAGTCCCAGGAATGCGTTGAAAATTTTGGATTATGAATAATTATGTTTTAAATGGTTCATTCACTTTAAAGATAGAAGAGTTGTGAGATCTCAGGGATAGCTACTCTGCTTTTCAAACTGGATACAAGATCCATATGACCCACATGGCCATGGAAATAGACTTTGAGAGGAGAAGAATTTCTATGATAGCCCTGTAGACTCGCAGAAACAGGTAGTCTGCTGGGATCTGAGAGCGATGAAGCAGCAAAAGAGTGAATGTTTGTACGGTTTGCCTTACACGAATGCAACTGGAAGCATGTGTTTTATTTCAAAATAACACATTCATGAATATTTGCTTAGCATGCACTTGAGGGTGAATCTCTAGTAAAAACATTCACCATAAAAGATAGTTCCATGGATAAATATTACCAGAATGGGAAAGGAAAGAAACAGAAATAAACTGTCAAGAGCTAAGGATCACTTTGGACTGAGTCCGGGAAAATCGAATCACTATTTAAAGGACAGTCCAAAGCATACCTCTGATGTAGCTTTTTCCGTCCTGGTATGAGTAAAAAGAGAAAGTTCTATTCTACATATTGTATAAGTGGCCTACAAAAATAGTTTCATCAAATTGTGTTTGTAGTCTGGTTGTTACAGTAAAATCCTAAATTATAAAATCTTGTTGAATCATTCTTTCAGTATAAACTGGAAATTTGATTTTCATTTCTTAAAATTTCTTTCTGTTATTATGTACAAAATATTCATAGTAAGATAGATGAGACAGAAACACAAAGATAGATAACTTGGATCTAATTGTCATTATAGAGGCATAGTTACAAGATGATCAACATTGGGAAATAAATATTCCAGCACACACATATTTCAAAAAGACAGAATGAAAGAAAAGGAGGTGTAATCCTGAGAAAGAATCTTGGATCAAATGATCAGAAAGTGAAATGGATGGAGTTTAGGAATAACAAATGGTCATAAAACATTGGTGAGAGTGGTTTATGGATTCTCATCTCTTGGCTATACAGATAGACAGACCATTAAGCAAGAACGATCATAGAATCCCTACAGTGTGGAAACAGGCCCTTCAGCCCAACGAGTCCACACCAACCCTCAGAGCGTCCCACCCAGACCCATTCCCCTGTAACCCACCTAACCCACCCTACACATCCCTGAACACTATGGGCAATTTAGCATGGCCAATCCACCTAGCCTGCACATCTTTGGACTGTAGGAGGAAACCGGAGTACCCAGAGGAAACCCATGCAGAAATAACTGTATATTGTAACTAAAGACAGTATAATAATTGTGAGAGTCTTTAATTTTTTTAAAACATGGAGTAAGCACATTCAAAAAGACAGACTGGAAGAACAGTCTGTAGAATACTTTCCAGAATTCCCTCGAACAATATAATCTGGAACCGACTAAGATAGGAATATTTTTGATCTACTATTGTACAATGAGGCAGGTTTAATTAATGATTTCATAGTAAAAGATGGTTTGTGGAAAAATGATCATAATAAAATTGAATTCTGATCTAAGTTTGAAAGGACACAATTTAGTTTCAGACAAGGATCTTAAACTTTAACAAAGTTAACTACATCCGTACAGAGTCATAGAGTCAAAGAGATGTATAGCATGGAAATAGACTCTTTGGTCCAACTCATCCATGCAGACCAGATATCCTAAATAAATCTAGTCCCATTTGGAGCATTTGGCCTGTAACCCTCTAAACCCTTCTTATTCATACACCCATGCAGATGCCTTTTAAATATTGTAATTGTACGAGCCTCCACCACTTCTTCAGGCAGGTCATTCCGTACACGCACCACCCTTTACGTGAAAAGTTGCCCCTTAGGTCCTTTTTACATCTTCCTCTTCTCACCTTACACCTATGCCCTCTAGTTTTTGACTCCCCCACCCAAGGGAAAAGACCTTGTCTATTTACCCTACCCTTGCCCCTCATGATTTTATAAACCTCTGTAAGGTTTATAAAATCAGCCTTCCAATGCTCCAGGCAAAATAGCCCGAGCCTATTCAGCCTCTCCCTGTAGCTTAAACCCTCCAACCCTAGCAACATCCTTGTAAATATTTTCTGAACCCTTTCAAGTTTCACAACATCCTTCCTATAGCAGGGCAACCAGAATTGCACACAGTATTCCAAAAGTGGCCTAACCAATGTCCTGTACAGCACAGCATGACATCCCAACTCTTATACTCAATGCCCTGACCAATAAAGGCAAGCGTACCAAATGTTTTCTTCACTATCCTACCTACCTCCAACTCGACTTTCAAGGAGCTATGAACCCGCACTCCAAGGTCTCTTTGTTCAGCAACACTCCCCAGGAACTTAATATTCAGTGTATAAATCCTGCCCTGATTTGCCTTTCCAAAATGCAATGCCTCACATTGAGAGGGCAGCTGATCATATAAATAGCCTAAGAACTATGATAGTAAATAAGACATTATGGTGGGAAACAATTCAAAATATTTACTAATACGTGACAATAATAAATCAAATCAAATCAAATCAAATCAAATAATGATATATTCTCTTTAAAAGCAAAGGAGCAAGAAAGATCCATTCATAACTAACCAGGAAAGTTAACAACAGTGTTAGATTAAGGTAAGAGATTTATATTGTTGCAATGAATATTAGTAAACTGGACAATTGTGAGACTTTATAAAGAACAAAAGGTGATAAGAAGGGAGAAAAAAGAATGAATGGGTAAGGCAGCCTAGAATATATAAGCAGATTGTAAAAGATGTTATGGTATATGATAAAGACAGTAGGAAAAGTAAATATTGGTCCCCTGGAAACAAGGACAGAAGAAATTTTCATGGGCATCAGCAAATTGGAGAAGAGTCTCCACTTATTCTGTATAAAGTAGATTCTGGATGAATGGATATGGAGGGAAATGCTGAGGAGCCAATGGGCTGAGATTGAAGAGGTGAGGGATATAGAGATTGCAAGTTAGTTGATCTCATGCCCATATCTCAAGCAGGGAAAAGAAAAAACAGGGTAAAAAGGTTTTGGGCCTGTTAACCTGGCAGCCTCAGTATTCACTTACCTCTATCCCGATCTCAAACCCCTCATCTCTGCTAGATGTAGTAGCCCCAACTCCATTATAACAATACTGTTGATGGATACAGCCAGTCAGGAGTTGGGATCACAACAGTTAGAAATCTTTGAACTGCCCTTCCACCCTCCAAGTTGAAAATCTGGCCCTTCGTACCTGTTTCCACATTAGAAACATGAATTAGATACCAAAAGTAGAAGGTAACAAAGAGATTAATAATAGCAAGGAATTTGAGGTAATTGATATCAGAGAAAAGGCATTAGGTAAACCTAAGAGATCAAAAGCTAACAGATGCACAAGACCTAATGGACTGGAGAATGGGGTTACATTGATTACAGATTTCCAAAATGCTCTAGATTCTGGGATGGTCCCAGCAGATTGGAAGAAGGAAAATGTAACACTGCTATTCAGGGCTCACGATAGCGTTGTATATCTGGGCCCAATAGCCAGATGCCAGGACCCTAACAGGGCAGGACTATGCTTGGACTGGGTGTGGGACCTCTGTGTTGTGGTGATTGGGCCTACTATGCTTATGTCAGCATTGGGAACATTGAGATTGGGTTGGGGACAGCTAACTGTGCTGAGCCCAGGGCTAGGGACATAATGTCTGGGTCAGTGCACAGTACTGTTGTGCACAGGTTTGGGGGAAGTGCCGCTCTGATTAGTTCTGTGGAAGGTCATGTTTGTTTTATATTAATAGAGGCATTTTATCAGTTAATTATTCTGTCATGTGACTGCAGCAGTGAATAACTGTCAGAGGACAATTTCATCAAGGTAGGAAAGAGAATTAAAAATTGAGACTTTCATTCTGAGATGAATTGTAACAAATATAATAACTTTTTTTTATCTTAAAATACCTTGTGGCTCTCAAGCTCTAAGCTTTTAGCAGAGTTTTAGGCATAAAGTTGAGCTCATTCTCTATATCTCTGAACGTCAGTTTGAACAAATTTGTCTAGTTTTATAAGGCCTATGTTGTATGGCAATACTTTAAGTATCAGCAAATGCCTAACCCTTAGATTTTTAACCTAAATATACATAGATGATTGTTACAGGATACCAGGGGTGGTTTGCAGGGATTGAAAGCTACCAATGATAAGAACAAGTGTCGCCAATTTTTCAGGATGACACCCTGATTAGCTCTCACATATAAAAAAAAAACCACAGTTCCTTGGGATGTTATAAATCCTACACTTTTTTCAAAAGCTGTGTAATAATTTAAGTGAGAGGAAAGGAGAACACAGTCTTCAATGGAAGGAATGCATGTCATTTCCAGCCTCGGCCAAAATTTCCTTTCAGAATAGGAATGTGTGGATTTCTGAAACTTTCTATGTTAAACCATAAAGTTGTTCCCTATCTCCTTATTGAATATGCTCAAAAGGAACTTCTAAGGATAGATACTTTCAGTCATTAATGCTATAAAATTATATCTATAAATTTTATTCCAGAAGATTCTATGAAACCCCTAAGGACTTTCCCAGCTATTTCTCAACTCAACTCTTTCACCTTTCACCTGGACTTGAATATGATCCAGACTGAAGGGAACATGATTTGTCCTGACAGCTTCCAATGTTTCTTTTTACATGGAAAATAGAAATATTCACTTTCCATTGGAAAGAATAAATCTCAAACAGATTTTCCAGAATTGTTGGGTTTGGAACTTGCTACTTTTCAGAATATAATCTTCTTAGTGGCAATGAAAATTCAGCAGCCAATCACAATGGACAATGCAATAATCATCCTTCAGCATGAGTTAATAAGCCCTGTTACCAGTATTGATTTTTAAAATTTCAAGTAACCATTTGGTGGAGGAGTTTGCAATTTTAGCTGAAAATAACTGAACCATGTAAGAAAATACATTTTTAAATGTACATTCAAAATATTCAAAATACATTTTGAATGCCTAAACTTAAAGAAATGACATCACTGCAAAATAGTAGTAACATAGTTATAAGTAATAGTGCTATATTACTCAGGTAAAAATGTTGACAGAAGAATGTTAAAATGGATATTGCTACATGTTATGCCTTGAGCTATGCAGAGATGATATACCAGGTTATGTTGTGTGCGTTCAGAGAGCACTACTGATAACCATTGATTGTGTTCTACTTTGTTTCCTCCTTGGGTAACAGCATCATCAAGCAGGCTGAACATCACATCGACTTCTGACAAAGCTGATGTCACAATCTTCTGGAATGTGCTAGGTGCTGAATTTAATTCACAAGGCTTTCTGTGGCATACCCACCTTTGTGTGTAATGAAAGCTGCAACATATTGATTTTATTCCACTAGTGGTGTCTCATGTCGGTACCACAAAGAGTCTGAGACATTTAATAATAATCATAGTTCCAGAATCCTAGGAAGTAGATAGGTATCTGGAATGATAGCTCTGTTGACCCCTTAAGTTTAACACATAGTCTAAGTTCACTGTTTTTATGTTGACTAGGTTCAATATCCATGGTCGTGAGTTGATTCGCTCAATTAGACTGAGTTGTTTCAGCTCACATGGATTTTAAATGGAAATGTTCTGAAATCTTGCAAGTCTAGCAAAAATTGATAAATTATTGCAAGGAGCATGACAGTAACCCTTAATCTTCCCAAATTGGCTAAATAAGGAAGGATTCTGGCCGATATAATATGGGCCATTGATCACACAAATATGACACACCAATCAGAAAAGTTTACTCCGTAAGGTTTCTGATGTTGTGTACGTGGAACATGAATCTGTCTAAGGTGATTTTTTTGCACTTTACTGGAACACAAATCATTTCCAAAACTGGAATCATTCAATCATCATAAATTTGAAGAGATTCTATCACAGAAGTGAAAAAAGGTTAAAAGAAAGTAATGGTAAAATGTAGATGTAGATGTAAAATAGATACATTGGTTCCAGCATTGAGGAGGTGCCTGTGATTTCAACTAAGCATTCCTTAAAGTGATTTTGTGCTTTACCTTCTGTGATAGTGTACACATTCCATTCCTCATTGTCAGAAGAGATTCCTCCATATTTGGAACAATGAAATCCTCTTCTTCTTTGACACAATTAGCTTTACAAAATGATTCCACTTTAAGCAGAGCCAGGAGGAACGATTTTAACTTACCTGATGTTAGCCTGTCCTTGAAGGTCAACTGCTGACTTTCTACTTACTGTGATATCCTCAGTGGCATCAGTAGTATATTGTAAGAGCTGATCATAACCTGCCTGTTGTGGTGGAATAAACAAAATGTATTCAATGTGGCTACTTACAGCTGCATTCATGTATGAGTCTCCTAGACCAATGTTTTGCAGAAAGATGGTGATGAAGCTAGAATGGATATTTTTCATGCCACTTTTGAGAAATTGAGGGTTGGAGAACTTTGTGATCCACCTTTTCAAACTGCGAAAGCTTATTCTTCAGAAATTGATGGATTTGAAAGATTGCTCTGTTTGCAAGCGTCATGTTCATGAGCAGTTCAATGAGACAGAATGGTGTGTTTGAATGAGAAAAAGAGCACATTTTACGGTCAACAGACAAATCAAACCCAAAAAAAACGCTAATTGGAGTAATTACAAAATAGGGCTTCGCTTTTGACTGAAAGCAAAATAAAGTAAGAGATGAAGACAAAGCAAATGTCATCCTTGCAACGATGAGTCCAGATGCTTTTGATATAGTGTCCAATCAGTGTTACCTGAGGGACCAAGTACTATGGAATACACTGAAATAAATTAGATTACGATGGCCATGGCTAAGAATCACACTGAGATTTGCATCCCATCAAAGGAAATGTTTGCCAAGTGAGAGAGTAGCAGAATGCATTCTTGACTTAAAGCAATTCTCTTGCCACTGTGGGTGATACATTGTTAAAAATGATTTAGGAACTGTACATTCATGTGTATCTCTGCAGAAGTATCCAGTGTATCATATCACTCACTACTGCATTACAGTTTGTGTGTTGAACTAACAAGGTACCAGTCCACAGCAAGTGGTGAGATCTCAGAAGTGCCAGCATTTGAGTCTCAAAATATGGTTCTTTTGGTACTTCTGGAAAGCAGAAGACGTAGTAGGTGGCTGCAGTTGTCCGTGAGCAAAAGGCAAGCATTATAAATGAAATAAATTGAGAAAAAAGCAACTCAAATTCATGCCAGATGGGAAGAAATAACTGAGTGAATAATGCAAAAATTAAATGGCTGCTGCTACAATAATGAGCACACTCATCCAACTCAGGAGGTCAGTGATGTCATTACAGGCATTTAAGAATTTTAACTAATAAAAGTTCAAATTGATACATAGTAATTTTTGATAAAACACAAGTGAAGAGGAAAGGGTCAGCTCCATCCTTTTGTGGGCAGGAGAGAAAGATTTGGATATTTTTAATCACTGGGAGATGAATGATGATGATAGTAAAAACTCAGACAAAATTTTGAAATGTTTCAGCACCTAGGCCCAGTCAAAGTCAAACTATTCAATCCGCTGAAAAGAAATGCTGAGCTTGAAACAGCAACCAGCTCACTAATTTGTTAGTGAGATTGTAAAATGCAAATGGCACATGTAACTTTAGAGAAATGGTGAAAAGGCTGATAGATCAACTTATTTGGTGGTTTGCACACCCTGAAGCACAAAAAAGTATTTTCTTTTATATTCATTCATGGGATAAAAACATCACTGGCTAGTTGGAAAGGATAAGCTCACAATACCAAACACTGTTGACACTTCCAGAGTAAAAGGGGAGGCAATGGCCTCGTGGTATTCCCGCTGGACTGTTAATCCAGACACCCAGGCAATATTCTGGGATCATGGGTTTCAATCCTACCATAATAAATGATGGAAATTTAATTCAATAAAAATCTGGAATTAGAAGTCTAATGATGACCATTGTCAATTCTTGGGAAAACCCATCTGGTTCACTGTTGTCTTTAAGAGAAGGAAAAAGCCAGCCTTACCTGGTCTGGCCTACATGTAACTCCAGACCCAAAGCAATGTAGTTGACTCTTATCTGTCCTTTGGGCAATTAGGGATGGGCAATAAATGCTGGCCTTGCCAGTGATGCCCTCATTCTGTGAATGAATAACCCACAAGTGGACAAATGAAGACACTGGCTAAACAAATGGCTATCCTTTAGTTAAGTCAAGAGAAAGGTATTAAGGTTAATGCAATGAAACAGGAACAATAAAATGCACACCAGACAGAGAGGAAGATGTCCAAAGAGCTTTGGAAAATGATGTGAATCCATAATCAGAAGGAAATGTTCTGGACGTGAAGATTACAGAACTTGTGGAATGCTTAGTCACTGGAAAAGAATGAGCAGAACAAAGAAAGAAAATGGCAAAGCACCAAAGAGATCAAATATGAAAAGACACAAAAGCATCCGTACCCTGGAAGATGATAATATTTTGGAGGACACAATAGGGATTGGGTTGATTTTTTTCAGAAATCAGCTAATCTTAGTAAGTTTCATGAAAGGTTTTCCTCTGTGACCATTCACAAACATGTCTCATTCACATGCACCATGTTGCTATGGTGCACTGCGTGTCATATTCTCCTTCTACAGGCAGAAACACTGGGCACTGCCAGGACCTCCTAGCTCCAGCATCATCATTGAAGCCTGGCATGCACTTGGTCAAGTGGTGGCAGTCTGCAGTTGCACTGCACTGTTTTGTCAATTGCTGTAGACATGTTAGCAAGCCAGGAAATTGGCGCCTCGCTTTGGTGAGCAGGCCCTGGTGGATGGGAGATGCATGCATGCATGCACTGCCCATGAGCGTACCTTGAGATGTTGGTGCCTGGAGTCCAAGATTGGGGCACTGTGATAGAGGAGGAAACAGTGAGCTGGTGTTGCTACGTAACCACCCTGAATTTCATGTTGGGAATTGCAGCTGTCTACTTTCTATCCAGCACCTGGGAGAAATGTAATAACGACATGTTAATATGTGCTAATATATACAGATAGTCTTTTTGCTTCTCGCTAGCAGGAATCTCGCTTCGACATTGAAGCGTAAAGGGAGTTTTTACTCTTAATGTAGACTATCTCCTCACCGCAATTCTGTCCATTTTCTTCCCAATGCCCACATAATTCGGTGACTGGGAAGATTCCATCCAGAGGAACTATACCACAGTGTGAATTGTCTGAATGGGAACAGTTGCCAGAGAAAAGAAATTCACAAAACCATTTAGATAAGGAAAAAGACGTGAAAAAGGTCAGCACCCATAACATCGTCCTGCTCAGACTATACCAGAAAACCTGAAAGAAATATTGTTACCTAAAGAAAGATGCTCTGAAACCAGGCAATGTCTTACTAATGGCACTGAGATTCAACAGCCACGAATGATCTAAATCAGAGGGAAACATAAAGGAAAATGCATGAACAACATGTTCTAAGTCACTGAAACATGAGATTCCGAGTTGAAGAAGCATCACTGACTTGGTGTACCCATTGAAAAGTTTCCACTGATCAGAAGCAGGGAAGGCCTGGTCCAAATATATCCAAAGTGTTTTAATCAGATAATTTGATAGTTTGAAGACTTTGAGTATCTCATCACTATTGCTCCAGAGAAGGAAGCAGTGGATCATCCCCAATGTAAAGAACAAAAAGAAAGGCTTAAAGCAGAGCTCCAAGAGATGGAAAAAAAAAACAAGAAAGTGATTGGCAGAGTCACAGATCCTACAGATTGACTGAATTCCATTGCAATGAGAGAGAAATCAAATGAACAGCAAGTCCAAAAATCCTAATCAAGCACTCAAGAAAAATATCATGCCAGCATTGGTAAGGGCAAAGGGTTTCAGCAAATCTAATACCTGAAATGGCTACTGAAGTGTGAAGCTTGATGAGGAATCTCCAATGTTGAAAAAATTCAACATGCCCTTTAGACGGTACAAATTCCTGCATCTACTTTTCAGCTTTCAGCCTCCAGCCCAAAGCAGATAAAAGTATCACTGTAAGGGATACAAAGGAACTGTTTGCAAAACCAATGATATCCAAATCTATGTTTGTAGATGAAACAATCATGACTGAAGTCGTGGGAGAGCCAGGAAAGCTGGGACCAATCTAAATGTAGGGAAGTGGATTGTGAAAATGACAGAATGCCACTTCTTTGGGATAGTGGAAATATATGAAAAAAAGGCAAGTTCAGTCCTGATAAATGGCACAACTTATCTCAGAAATGAAAATTTCAAGAAACAAGAAAGAGGTGAGAAGCTTCCTTGGCTTGATCCGGTTCCTGAGTCATGCCTCATATGTCAGAACAGACAGCAAGCCTATGAGGACTGATGAGAGAAGGTGTTGACTGCCAATCACTGGAATAGCATGAGAGGAGATTCTGCAACTCAAAATTAGCATACAGGGTGACAAAACTGCCATACTACAATAGAAAGGAACTTCATAAGTCAGTAAAAAGAAAGATTTGTGAATGCTAGAAGTCTGAAACACAAATGGAAAATGCTGGAGAAACTCAGCAAGGATGGCAGCATCTGTAGAGAGAGTTACAGAATCAATGTCTCAGGTTCATTGACCCTTCATCAGAATTGAAAATCACTGAGGAAGGGTGGTATTTATGTTGATGACAGGAGTAGGGTTGAGGGGGAGAGAGGTTAGAGTACTTGGAGCCAGTGCCCAGAGAGAATGTGAAAAGAAAGGGATAGGCAAACAAAGAGATTACTGAAGATATTTCCTTCCAACAACCCCCTAGGTCCTGTTGTTTGTGGGTTGCTCCCAGCACATTCAACCTATTTTGAATCATTTACACTTCTCTTTAGCAGCCTCCTAGCTCTTATCTTTCTCTCGGCTTATTTTAGGGAATCTCTTTGTTTGCCTATCCCTTTTTTCTCTCTCTGTCTGAACTGTGTGCGTTCAGCATTGTCACCTCATTATCGCATTACCCAAGGGATATGGTTTTATAGAAAGACACATCCAGTCAAGAGAAGCCTCATGAACTGCCAAGAGATAATGGAGAATGTAAACTTTGCCTACTTGTCACCCCAAAACACTCTTCTCTCGGCTGGCATGAAATCATCTGCAGAGTTATCCAATGGCAGAAATTACAAGACAGGGTTTTCCAAGTGAAATACATCTTCCAGATAACCAGAAGGTAATAAGACGGCAACTCTCTGATGCACGTACAGATTGAGGTCAACACAGTAAGCAGTGTGCCAACTCCAGCCTGAATTGTTGAGAGAACAAGCTATATATGTAAAGGATCCAGTCGTGAATACCAGGATTGGAGCAAAATTTGTTCATGAACTTGAGACACCCAAGGTCATGCATTATCAAGTTTGACAGCAGCAAAGGAGAAGAACAAGACTCCATATCTGATCTACTCCTGAGCTGGAAAAAGTAGAAAGTGCAATTTGAAATACCAGCATATATTACCAAAATGAGGGCTAACCTCATCAACATCACAAGCACTCACTTTACAGGGTTCACCAGCAACCAATGAAAGGCTGCAGTAGAAACAGGCAACCACTTCTAGGAATGGACCAGGTAGCATTTTTAAAGCTGCTCCCATAGCACTCACTCGTTTAGTGCCTTTCTGTATGCTCACACCATCCATGCCTTACATTGCCATGCCATGCCTGTTAGTGAATTGGCACTTCATCCAGATCCCAAGGCCAACAGCAATGCTGGATTGATGTGCTCTTTAGCGCAGAAAGGGGTTTATCCAGACATGGTGAACATCTTGATCTGTGTCACACCAAACCTCAATTTAACACCTACAGCATGTGACAATTTCCTGCACATATTATTCCTCCAAATGAGGACTAGTCTTCAGTTCAGTCAAGGAGGGTCCTAATGCCATCAGTCATGGACACAGTCCACATACAGCCCAGGAGCTTGAAAGTTCATGGTCAAGGGATTGTCCCAGTACAGTCCAGGAAGTGGGCAACTGTCAGTCCTGTGAGGTAATCAGAAGCAGTCAGGTTTTTGTGTACCATCACTCAGGAAGCTACAAAAACAGTGGTTAGGATCTGGTCAGTCAGGTGTAGGGGCTGCTCATGGAAACCATCAGAGTTCTGGGACGAATGATGTCCTAGAGGTCCATCCGTCGATTGTCATGGTCCAAATGTGGCCTGTAGGGGCAGCAGGGTCACTGAGCAGTTAGGGCAAGAGAATGATATTGTATATGCAAAGAAGTGTCTGCCATGTGAGCTATGTTCTGTGAACAGCATGGCTTCATGGCTGGTGTGCCATAATGTTTCCACGAGGGGCAACACTGGATTGCTGACGTCTGCCCGGGTGCACAGTTGCCTTTGAAAGATAGCTTGGGTACAAGGGATACTGTTTCATTGGCAAATATCACTGAGTGTTGAATTGTTCTGGGATCAGTATGTGGTAAGGTATGGCTAGAATCAGGCTTGAAGGATACCTCAGGGATGGGGTGGATATTGTGGTCACTTTGGCTAAAGGTATGGTGGGAAAACTCATTAGGTCTCAAAATTGAAATCCCTTCAAAAAGCTCATGCAACGCAGATTTAGCCAAAAATGGCCCAATATATAAAACAATTGCTATGTTGTTGGGACATCTTTTTAAAAAAATGGGAGATGTAAGAATGTTATATCATTCTATCTTTTAAACGTTATTCATAAATGGGAAATGAGTGTTGTGGCTAGGCCAGGGTTTATTACCCATTCCTAATTGCCTTTGAGAAGATGGTGGTTTTTGAACTGTCAGTCCATGTGCTGTAGGTACAGCTACAGTACTGTGAGAAAAGGAGCTCCATGATTTTGATCCAGCTACAGTGAAGGGATGGGAGCCTGCAGTTGGTGGTGTTCGCACACACCTGCCGTTCTTGTACTTTTACATGATAGAGGTTGTGGGTTTGAAAGGTGCTGTCAAAGGAACTTCGGTGAGTTGCTGTCGTGCATCTTGTTGGCGGTTGACAGCTGCTGCCACTGTACATCAGTGACAAAGGGAAGTGAATGTTTCTTCAGATGGTGGATGGGATACCAGCCAAATGGGCTGTTTTGTACTGGATAATGTCAAACATCTTTAGTGTTGTTGTAGCATTTTGCCAGCATAGCTCAATGCCTTATGCACAGTTAAAAACAATAAATAAAGATGTAAAAAGAACAGAACAGTTCAGAAGGTGAATAGCAGTGATGGTAGTCCAGAAGATGAGTCAGTTCAGATTTGTGGAGATAAACAAATGATAAATAAGGAGATTGAGGATAATACTTAGCCATATTTTAAAAGTGAGATTCCTTTTAAAGTTGAGATTCCTAATTTAGTCAATGGTTAGGTTTTAAGTAAAATAGATCTCTCAAATGCATACTTGCAATGAGAATAAACTGACAAGAGCAAGGAATTTCTTGCTATTCATACCCACAAATGTATTAATGCATTATGCATGTATTAATTTTGTATTAATACAAAATTTGGGTGTGTTCTGTTTACAGTGTTCCAGAGTCTCATGGATCAGGTACTAATTGGAATGAAAGGAGCTTGCTGTTTCAGTGAAGACATTCTTACTCACAGTAAGATAGAGGAAGGGCACATTATAAGGTTGAACAACATCTTACATTGACTTCAAGAATGTGGCATCAATGAAGAAAAGCGCAAGGGTTACTTAATGGTGTCAGGTATAACATAGTTGGGTCAGCAAATAGTTGGCAAACGTATTCACCCAAACAAGGAGAAGCTTGAGGAGATTTTGAAAAAACAGACCAGAAAGAACTTTGAAAATTCATCGTGATTGTTGTGCATTATTTCAAATTCAACGTCAGGTTAGCTAGCAAATTCACATCACTGTATTGACTGTACAAAGATGGAATAGATTAGGAGTGGTCTGTGAAGGCATTTGAAGACATACTTATTAGTGATGTTATTTTCGCTCACAATGAAACCAAGAGAAGAACTTGTTTCAGTATGTGACACCTCACCATAGCAGTCAGGGATGGTGTTAGATCATATAATGAAAGATAGTGTGGAGAATATTGTAGCTTTTTCTTGATATAGATTAACAGAGTCAGAATGAAGTTACTCATAAGGTGTTAGTGATCAGAAATAATATTGCAAGTTCCTCAAGTATCTGTGCAGTAAGAAGTTCACTTTGTTAACCTACTCCCAAGCCCTTATGATCATTTGTAGATCACAAAAAGATGTAACATCCCTAGTGTCAGCACAGCTTCAGAGATGGGCACTGATTTTGACGTTTCATCAATGCAATGTTAAATATTATAAGTTAGCTGATCTTGCAAATGCACAATTTTTTTCCAAATTTCCTAGGATGACTGATTCATTCTTAGTCTCTGAGTTACCTGTGAATTACTCTGCATGCCAGCATCTGACAGAGAAGTTAGTGAAGAGACTGACGTGGTGCTTAGCGAAGTATTCAATTATATCATAAATGGCTAGCCTAAGCAGGTAATGACGAGAAACTACAAGATTATTTCACACATAGAAATGAACTCTGTGGCAGTTTGGGGCTATCACTTTTAATATACTGACAGTAGTTGTTGTTCTGTGCTGTCCCTATTTTTGCTTTTTTTTTAGTTAGATCAATAGATCCCAGAGTAGTAACGATGCAGGTTAAGATGTATATTTTTGTACTTCTACTTGGGCAGTGCACAAAGGGGAAAATTAAGAACGAGGATCAGAAAGCCCTTACAGAAGCCATTGTATTGGCCTCCAGGTCATTCCAATGTTAACAAAATCCAGGAGGTCCTATTAGCTGTATGCATATCCTCACTACTGGACTTTACTTTCTGCTCACCACCCAAGCAACACTTAACAATGAGGTGGTAAAGACAAACATTACTTCACAATGTCACTGTGACCTAAAGTCATTATTTGCAAACACATCTCACACCCTCCTTCACTTCCATCACATATCCCCCTTGGCCCTGCTGTAGATTTGTAGGGTTTACATCCTATCAAACCATCAGAATTTCAGGGTTATATAGCTGATGTCTCCAATGGCAACATGAAAGATCCAGATGCATAAAAGTTGAGAACCGTAGTGATCTTGACTGTTTCAAACAGTGGTCCCTATGGTTGGAGGTCAAATTCTAGGAGATAGCATAAGTCTGTCACTGTCTCCCTATTGTAATGAGCCTTTGACCTTGTAAAGTAGGTGCGCCCCTGCCTGTAGATAGGGTTTGTTTGTAAAGGCTGATAAGGGCAGTCCCCTTGTGATTTCCTCCGACCTGCCTCGCATCCCTACTTTCATCCACTTTTTTCTTCAAAAAAAGAATTCTCCTGGAAACACCAATCTCCCAAAGTACTATTGCAGTAACTAGGAATTTGACAGGCAAAATTCTGTGGCAAAATATAAAACAAAAATTTGTGCTGAACGAATCACGCAACACTAAGCTCAAATAAAATGTCACTTTCTGAACTTCTTTTCAAAAGACAGACATCCATTTTAAATGACAATTTCCAAAGAATCTCTGAACACAATATATGCCTATGGGGATGGAACATTCTGTTTGGAGCATTCAGAGATATAAATATCAAAATGAAGCTCTTCTCTGTTTTTACTACAACCTTTAGTTTTTAAAGGCCAAAAGTCCCAATCCACCCCACCTCCGTTTGTGATAGTGCTTATAAATTAAGTGCACTTCATATATTCTTTTGGTGAAATATTAGTTGCATTGATCTTATGATAATTTCTGCTATTTTGATCTGGAGCCAAAAAAAAAGATTGTAACTCCCTAAATTCTGTCACCACTTGCATCACCATTGCACCCTTCAGCACTATCCCCACTGGGCTAGAAGAGGTTAGTGGATAAAGCTAGCAGACAGACACATTCTGGGCCAGAAGAGGTTAATAAGGATAAAGCTAGCAGGCAGACACATTCTGGGCTAGAAGAGGTTAGTAAGGATAAAGCGAGCAGGCAGACGCATTCTGGGC
>NC_063340.1:39363879-39450356 GCF_021869965.1 Rhincodon typus | reverse complement strand
CATTCTGGGCTAGAAGAGGTTAGTAAGGATAAAGCGAGCAGGCAGACACATTCTGGGTGTCTGTTGATCCTGAGTGACTGTCCACCAGAGTTGTACCCAAAAATCAACATAAAGGCTAGTGGAAAAATCACAGTAAGTAAAGTAGTTGATTTTCCTTTCAATTACAAGCAGTTTTGCTGCACAATAGAGCCTGTGTAACTGAAACAGCTCTGTGGGAACTAATTTCTGCCCTCTGTGGAACAAATGTCATAGCGTTTTCCCCAGCTTATCAATATTTCTGTCAGCTGTGAGACCCAGTAGTTCTGTTGGTTTAATGTAGAGGCTGAGATGGAGACATATAAAGCACGCTGAGAATTTAACTTGAATCTTTAAATACTGGTGAATTTAACCTGAAACCGAGCTACTGTAATGCTGAAAGAGCTGATTTTTACTGTTGACAGTTGCATCTGTGAATTTCCTAATTCAATGACCTTCCTATCCTACATTTCTGAGACATAGCATAGCTTATACAAGAAGTACAAGAAATCAAACAAACCAAGCCTAAAAGATTTTAAATTAGTTCCACAGTTACTTGAATAGGCAACATTTTAACAAAGTTCACCACTATCTTGATCAGTTGAATTGAATTTGATTATATTTCCAAAGATGGAACTTGGGCTTGATACCTTTTTGATAGAAATAGCAAAAAAAATACCCTTACATTTAATACAATGCCTTTCTTGACCCAAAATGATTTACAGTCAATGAAGTGCTTTTGGAGTATAATTTTTTTGTGATGTAGGAAACCTGGCAGCCAATATTCGCACAGCAGATTAACCCAGCGAATGTTAATGACCAGATCATCTGTTTTTTGTGATGTTAGTTGAGGGATAATTATTAGACAGGACATCCACCTAAGGGGCAAATTTTCCATGCAGAGGGTGATGCATGTATGGAATAAGCTGCCAGAGGAAGTGGTGGAGGCTGATATTATTATGACATATAAAAGGCAGATATGGGTACATGAATTGAAAGGGTTTAGAGGAATATTGGCCCAAATCAATGCAAATGGGATTGGATTAATTTAGGATATCTGTTCGGCATGGACAAGTTGGACTGCAGGGTGTGTTCCATACTGTACAACTCTAAGACCATGTTTATGACTTTACGACACTACCCCAGTGCTGCATTAGAGTGTAAGCTTTGACGTTTGTGCTCAAGCCTTATTTTGGAATTTGAACCAGAACCTTGTGACTCAGAGCACTGCTAATATTCGAACAACAGTTTATTTATCTGAGTTATATGATGAGCAGAAACAGTGGGGAAATTCCTCCTTGAACTAAGTGGAATAAATTATTCATCCGTGTAACTGTGAAACAAAAAATAAAACAAATGCATTAATTGTACCTGCCTGCACTGAAAGCCTGAAGTATTTTATTTAACAAGAAACCAATCAGTCATTTGTGATGCTGCCAACTCCACGTGCCATTATTTCTGTGCTCAGCAGCATAATCTATGAGTCACAGTTAACAATACACATAAAATCTGACAACATAGAGCGTTAATAACATAGCGATGCAATGTGGACTAGTTTCATAATTTTGGGATACTCTGGATGCAACTCCCATAATGTTTCGGAATGCCAGAGGTGCAATATTGAATGCCAGCAGCCAACAAATATCTGCTGTTGCTTGCCATACACCAGGCAATTACTTGCATTTGGACAATAGAGCAGGCATGGCTTTGGGAAAGGGGACCAGTGTGTGAATGGGTCAGCAGCACAGCAGGAAGACACGCCCAGATATGTGCAACAGTAAATGACATTTTGTACGTTTGAACACCTAATAATTATATCCATTTAATGTTTGATGTGTTCTCCTGCATTGAGGTCATACTTTATTACAGATGTAAAACAATCCTTCCCTAGCCATTTCATGATGGATTCTTCAGGCTTTCAGGCACCTTGTGCAGATGAACTCAAGTATTTACAGGCAGCTAACAATTACACCAGCAATTTAATTAATCTCAGGACCTATTTACAATGACTACATCTTATGACATTAAAGAGTACATCATCATTATATGTCATATTGTATAGTGCTCCTGTCCGTATACCAGCATATCTATCAATATACTGTAGCCGTACCACAAATGATATATTGGAATGGGTCAAAAAAGCATGCATTGTGTAAAGAAGTTACTAGGCTAAAGGTTCTCTGTACATGGGAGGCACACATGAGTTTGACTCCGATAGTCAAATCTCAAGTATTAATCAGTGTCCTCTCCAGGGATGGATAAAAATTGTCTGCATCTACCAAAAAGGAACACGCTTGAGGATTTTGTGTTTTATTCAAATAATTTTCTTTTATTTTGAAAATCCACAATTTTTAAATTGCACAGAGTATTAACTGATCACAAAGCTTCAGCAGTTCTTATGTCATGCTTTAACTAAATTACCAATGTTCTGGATTCAAGGGACATGCCTACATTGCTATCTTGGCCTTTCCCTGAACCTTCCAGTTTAATGCACTCCTCCTGTCTGATCTTGCTGTGCCTGAAGGGAACTTGAAACTTAGCTGGTAAGATTCCAGATGAGGTGCACACAAAATTAGAAAACCAATTGAGGCAAGTTGACACATCAGGGAACGTTTTTAAAGTTTTTTTTACCAAGTGAACGTGAGAACATAAAAATCCAAGAACTGGAGGTGCATATCTTTGCATGCATCCAGCAGAGCATGTCAGCGCAACAGTATAGCACTGGTGGGATTCAGCTGAAGCTAAGTATAAATCTTGAGACTACATGGGAATAATATTAATGCATTCTATAAGCACAAAAAAAGCTTGAAATCAAGATAACTAAATATTTTCAAATCAATGTATGACCAAAAGAAGTATGATACATATCTGTGTGTATTTTAAACATTGGTCTAAATCAAAAAGGATGGTAATTTTAATTCTGGGAAAAAAATGAATTAAAAATATGGGGAGGAATCATAAAGTAGTAAACTTTAGGAGTAACAGAAGGCCACTTAATCCCTAGAGCGCAACCTTCACTCTTGATCACCATAATCCTTTAGTATCAAAAAATTGATTGATCTCTAACTTGAATCAGAGTGATTAATATGAACGCAAAGATGGCTATCAAAATGGTCACTTGTACATGCACAATGGGTAGCGTAATGTCAGTTGTTGACAATGGACTCCCTAAACTGGAATGAATCTGCAGATACCAGACTAACATTACTATGCTCCCTGTGTAATATCGCACTGGCTGTGCATGGACAGAGGGCCCTACTGAGACCAAAGTTCCAATAGCCATGACAAAGACTGGGAGCAACAGGAAATGCGTGGTGCTGGGACAAAATCTGGGAGCAACAGGAAATGCCTAGTGCTGGGACAAAATCCAGGAGTGGCAGCAGAAGTATTGAAATAGCACTGGTCGCTCAGCTGGGCAGCTCCTCAAAGTAAAGGAAAGACAACAGTGGCTCCAGGCTCAGTTTGCAATTGGAAAATGCAGGGAACACTGACAGCACTGGGAACTTCTCCTCTGCCTCACTCTCAACTGCCACTGCTTCATTGAACACTGAGCTCTGGTTAAATAGACTATTCTGCTGGCTGGAAGGAGACTGCACTGACACTTCATAGTAATGCAGCACTGTCAGATACAACGTCTGTACCTACTTGCACCTTCTGGCACTAAGAGGTGCCATTCGTCTGGAACACAGCAAAGTTGACTGCAATGAATGATCAATCATCCAAGACTCTCTGGGATAGAGAACTGAAAAGATCCACAACATTTGGATTGAAGAAAGTTCTCCTTATCTCAGTCCTAAAAGGATGATTGCTTATTTTTAGACTGAAACACGTTACATTGAGACCCACCAGCCAAGGGAAGCATCATCCCAGCACCTTTTCTTTCAATTCCTTTAAGAACTTTATAGATTACAATGAGATTACTTTCTTCTAAATTCTAGGGAATTGAAACAAGACTACATAGCCTCTGCTAATAAGACAGTCCCCTCATCTCAGGAAATCTCCCTTTTGTTGCAATGCCTCTAAAACATCCTTGCATAATTCAGGATTGGTAAAAAAATGAATATTTTATACAATACATCAGGTGTAACCTTATGAAGGCTCTATAGAAGTTTGGTAAGACTTCTTACTCTTCCTGTTCTTTTGGAATATTGACAATCAAATTACTTGTTTTCCCAAATTTTGTAACTGTTTAATATCTTCTATGATTAATAGACAGTCACACTCAAAGCCATCTGCAGTAGCAAATAGAAATAGCAATATTTCCTAGTCTCTTACCATTTAACTAATATTCTTCTTTTCAATTTTCATCTCAACGTATTTAACTTCAATTCCTTCATATTATATTCCTTGAATACATCAGTGCATGCACACAGGTTGGTCACATAGTGGTAAATGTTAGTGGATCCGTAATCTAGAGGACCAGGCTGATGTTCTACAGTACATAAGTTGAAACTCCCCCACAGCAACTGATGTATTTTAAATCCAACCAATTGAATATGAAATTAAAAACTAATCTCAGTAACTTTACCATGACCATGAAACTATCAGGTTGTTGTAACAATTAAAGGGAAGGAAATCTACCATCCTCATCCAGTCTGGCCTATAAGTGCCTCCCCTGTTTCTGAAGAAGGGTCCAGACCTGAAACGTCAGCTTTCCTGCTCCCCTGATGCTGCCTGGCCTGCTGTGTTCATCCAGCTCTACATCTTGTTATCTCAGACTCCAGCATCAGCAGTTCCTACTATCTCCGGA
This sequence comes from Rhincodon typus, assembly GCF_021869965.1. Lineage (NCBI taxonomy): Eukaryota > Metazoa > Chordata > Chondrichthyes > Orectolobiformes > Rhincodontidae > Rhincodon > Rhincodon typus. Next base: position 39,445,591 of record NC_063340.1, on the reverse strand, counting down.
AATATAGCAATTGGGTTGGTTCTCAATTCCACTCTGAAATGGTCAGCAAGCCATTCAGGTGTACCATATTCACCAGAATCACAATTAAAAACAAACAAAACTTGAAGGACAACCCAGCCTCGACTAAGGTATAGGAGAGGACAATATCAAACCCATGCCAGTTGACCTCTAGTAATATCTGAGATTCTTGCGACAAAATTAGCTGTACTGTCCCACAAGCAAGTTTTGGCATAATCATACTTACCAATCATATCTCACAACCAATAACCCAGAGTTGTCTATCGCCATTCCTGATAACAGAGGCAGTCACACAGTGGTGTGTAGTCAGGTGAGAATTGCACTGGGAGTGTTCAACATTCGATTAAAATCTCACAAAGTTTCATGGAATCACATCAAACAAAGGAATAGAAACATGCTGATTGCCATCTACAACCCTCCCTCAGCAGATAAGCCGGCACTCCTCCATGTTGAACAATACTTTGAAGAAGTACTGAGTGTAGCAAGGATGCAGAATGCACAACCATTGTCCGTGACCCAGGCAAATTAAAAATCTGTTTAACACAGCTTTAAAAACTTCAATGACCCAGCCTACACTGCTTTCTAGAGGAGGAAATTCCAAAGACTAACAAATCTCTAAGTGAAAAAAAATTCCTTGTCGAGACTAGTTTAATTGAGAGAAGCCTTAGTTTGAAACTGCTCCCCCCACTTTCAAGACAACCTATGAGACTTTGATAACCTCACATTTGTACATTCTCTAAGTTCTCTGCCCTGGGATTGGGTGGGGAGGTCAGGGGGTGAGGAGAGGGAGGATTGGAATAAGAAAAGTGGAGGAGATAAGTATTGTCTTTTTGACATTACTTCAGCTTCAAAATGAAATGGAAGCTTAAGACCGGTTCAACTTTGAACTGAGCAATCCAATACCTGAGCTATGGACAGTACATTAGCACCATTGAGATCTGTACAGCCCTGAAAATTTGCATTTTCCACTTCCATTTCCTATTTTAATAAACACCTCTGCCAGAAAGTTATATTCTTGACCTAGTTTCTGACTTTCTAAATTAGAGGATTTTCGCTTCATGTTAAATATAAAATATCAATATACTAAGTAGTCCACTGATAAGTTTTTAAAAAATTTTATTACAAACCTAACGACAGCTATATTTGGTGCATTTTACACTGTCCCTTCCTTCGTCATGTTATTCGGTTACATCAGCGTGGTAAGTTCTGAAGCTGCTTACTGCCTCACAATGACCAGATCCAATTGCACATTATTCTATTACTCACATTACTCTTGAATAAATCTGCACCAGAAAGCGTCAAATTGCATATTCCCATCCAAATGTTAGGTGTACTGTACTTTATAGGACAATTAGAAACCTGGTCTAATCTGCTCGTTTTTGCAAATCAACTCTAAATTGTAAATAGCTAGCTGAGGCTCAAGCACAGGTCCTTGAAATGCCTAACTATTTACAGCATGCCAAAACAATTTGCATTTATATAGCTCCTTTCATGACCTCAGCACATCCAAAATGAAATGAATTATGGTTAACAAAATATTTTTGAAGTGCATTGTATTGGAAATGACCTTTTTGTTCTTAATATCTGTTTTCTGCCCATTAACAATCCTCAATGCATGCTACTATGATATCCTCATTCCATGAGCCCTAACTTTGTGTAATAACCTCTTGAGTGGCACTTCATTAAATACTTTTTGGAAATCCAAATCAATCATATCTACAGGAACCCTCTTATCCACTCTCATATATAACAATCTCAAAAACATCAATTAGACTTGCCAAACATGATTTCCATTGGGTCATTTTATGTTGGCCATCAGATCAGGGGGATTTCTAGACTTTTAGTCTCATTTATTCTTCCAGTACTACTTCTTGGACAGCGAAGAAGGTTATCTCCGAGTACAACAGGATCTTGATCAGATGGGGCAGGAGTGGCAAATGGAGTTTAATTTAGATAAATGTGAGGTGCTGCATTTTGGGAAGGCAAATTAGGGCAAGACTTATACAATTAATGGTAAGGTCCTGGGGAGTGTTGCTGACCAAAGAGACCTTGGAGTGCAAGCTCATAGTTCCTTGAAAGTGGAGTCATGGGTAGATAGGATAGTGACGAAGGCATTTGGTATGCTTGACTTTATTGGTCAGTGCATTGAGTATTGGAATTGGGAGGTCAGTTTGTGGCTGTCCAGGACATTGGTTAGCCCACATTTGGAAAACTGCGTGCAATTCTGGTCTCCCTGCAATAGGAAGGATATTGTGAAATTTAAGGGGTTCAGAAAAGATTTACAAGGATGTTGCCAGGGTTGGAGAGTTTGAGCTGTAGGGAGAGTCTGAATAGGCTGGGGCCTTCTTCCCTGAAGTGCTGGAGGCTGAGGGGTGACCCGATAGAGATTTATAAAATCATGAGGGGCATGGTAGAGGAGTACAAAACTAGAGGGCATAGGTTTGAGATGAGAGGGGAAAGATTTAAAAGGGATCTAAGGGGCAACTTTTTCTCACAGAGGGTAATGTGTGAATGAGCTGCCTGAGTGGTGGTGGAGGCTGGCTCAATTACAATATTTAAAAGGCATCTGGATAGGTATATGAATAGGAAGGATATCAGAGGGATATGGGCCAAATGCTGGCAACTAGGACTAGATTTATTAAGGATATCTGGTCGACATGGACAAGTTGGACCTGAAGGGTCTGTTTTCATGCTGTACACCTCTATGAATATATGACTTTCCTGATACTAATATTCTTAATTTATTCATTTTCACTCAATCCTTTATTTCTCACACATTGAGAATGTTTTTGTATTTTTTACTGTGAGGAAATATACAAAGTATTTGTTTCATGTCTTCTTATTTCCTTATTACCCGTAATGAGTACTTCTACTGCCTTTAAAGGCCCATGTTTACTCACATTAACCTGTCTTTTCTACATGTATAGAAACATTTAAAAAATGTTTTATGTCCCTTGATAACATAAAGCCATACTTTATATCATAAATGACTTTATCTATTAGGCTGAAACTACTGGTTGAGTTTTTAAAAACTGAACAGCAGCATCATTTCTAAAAGAAAAGCAGCTTTGTCAGCAGCTGCTAAAATGGCTAAATATTTGTATAATCACATCCTACACATTCAAAAGCTATTAAAACAGAGTTAGAGGCGCAAAGACAGTCGTGGCATTATTTATTTTCTTCCAAAACTCTTCCAAAATGCCTTAGATTCTGGAAGGATTCCCATGGACTGGAATGATGCAAAAGTAACACCTTTATTCAAGAAAGGAAGGTAGGAGACATCAAATGGAAAACTACGGCCAGTTGGCCTTACAACTGTCGTATGGAAATTGATAGAATCCATTATGAAGGAGGTTATAGCAGGATATTTAGAAAATTATCATGGAATCAGGCAGCATCAACATGGTTTTGAGAAAGGAAAATTGTGTTTTAAGTTATTTGCGGAAGTAACAGGCAAGGTGGATGAAGGGACACCTGTGGATATGTTCTTGGATTGTCAAAAGGTATTTGATACAGTGGCACATCAAGAGTTGCTACACAAGACGACAGTACTGACAGGTAAAAGTAAAGTCTCAGAGGACCACAGGGCTGCTCTCTCATTAGGGAGAGATGACTGAAGGTGGTTTAATCTAATGGTCATGAACACCTTAGGCAAGGGACATGGTTGAGAGGGTGGGACCTTCATGGTAACCTCAGCCAGTACAAGAATTGAACCCATGCTGTTGACATCACTCTGCATCATGAACCAGCCAACTGGGTGTTTACTATCAGTTAGAGGATAGCATATTAACATCAATAAAGTATTGGTTAGTTAACAGGTACATAAATGAGTCAATACAGGGTGGAGCTCGAGGAACACAGCAGGCCCACATCAGAGGAGCAGGAAAGTCAACGCTTCAGGTTTACATCCTTCATCAGGCCTGGGGAGGGGGAAGGGAGCTGGTAAATAAATAGAAGACCGGTGCGGGTGGGGGATGGTAAGTGGAATGGTGATAGGTCGATGCAGGTAGGGGTTAGTGGAGATTCGTCAGTGTGAATAGTGGGGCGGATAGGTGGGAAAGAAGATGGATAGGTTGTGTCAGATAAAGGAGGCAGGGATGAGAGGGAGGGTTGGACATCAGATGAGGCCAGGGATGCGGAGATTTTAAAATTTGTGAATTCTATGTTCAGGCCATCGGGCTGTAAACTCCCAAGGCGGAATGTGAGGTAACGTCCCTTCAGTTTGCGTGTGGCAACGTTGTGACACTGGAAGAGGCCCAGGATGGACATATCACCCAGGGAGTGGGAGGGGTAGTTGGCAATTGGAAAGTGTTATTGATTATAGTGTACAGAGCGCAGATGCTCCAAGAATCGGTCACCGCATCTGCGCTTGGTCTCACTGATGTAGAGGAGACCACATCGGGAGTAATGGATACAGTAGACCAGGTTGGAGGAGGTACAGAACTTTCCTGCTCCTCTGATGCTGCCTAACCTGCTGTGTTCCTCCAGCTCCACACTGTGTTGACTTTGACTCCAGCATCTGCAGTTCTTGTTATTTCTTTTTTATGGGGGAAAGCTGTAACTTGAGGACTGCCACAGGGACCAGTTCTGATGAGTAAACCAATTACAATCTAGACTTAGATGAAGGGACCAAATGTATGGCAGCTAAATTTGTGAACTTGAAATGACACTAAGACAGGTAGGAAAGTACGTTGTCAAGGGGTAGTAAAGCATGTACGAAGAGACATTGATAAGAAAGCTTTAGCAAATGGAGTATAATGTAGAAAACTGTGAAGTTGTTGACCTTAATGGGGAGAATAGATGAACAGTACTGTTGAAATGGAGAATAATTGGAAATTTCTGTGGTGCAGAGGAATCTAGGTGTTCTGGAACATAAGTTATAAAATGTTAGTATATAGGCACAGCAAATAATTCAGAAGGCAAATTAAAACTTGGAATTTATTAAAATGTAAATTAATATATAAAGAAAATTTTATTATAGATGTATAAGATCTTGGAGTTATCACATGTAGAATGCGTTGTACAGTTTTGATGTCCCATTTAGAAAAGAATATAATTGAGTTCAGAGCTCTTCAGAGAATTTTGACTTATTCCAGGGTGAGAGACTTATGGAGAAATATGAAATAGGTTGGGCCTCTATGTATTTGAGTTTAGTTGAAAGAGAGATGTCCTCATTGAAACAAATATGATGCTTAGGGGACCTAATAGGTAGATATCAGTTTGATGTTTCCAGTTATGTGGGTTTCTGGAATAAGAGATCTTTAAGAATAATTTTCAGAAGTTACGATATTTAAGAAGACACAGTTTTTGAATAAGAGGCCACGCTTTCAAGATGGAGACAAAAATTACTTTTTCCTCGGTGTCATCAGTGTGTCGAATTCTCTTCCCCAGAAATCAGTGGAGGCTGATCATTGAATTTACTTAAGTCTGTGTTCAATATATTTTTGATAGTAAGTCAAGTGCTATGATGGACAGACAGGTTTGACACCACAGATAGATCAGCAATAATCTTACTGAATGATGGAGGAGGCTTGAAGGATCAAATGGCTTACTCTTGCTCTTACATTCTTGTGTCTGGAAAAACCCATCATGGACAATCAACTCAAAGAAATGTGAGTGGAGTTGTTGGTTGGTTCGCTGAGCTGACTGGTTCTCGTCTCCCTTCTAGGTGACATCTTCAGTGCTATCTAGCCTCCGTTGAAACACTGTTGTTCTGTCCCGCTCTGTATTTATATGGTCCGGTCTGTCATGGTGGGCTGTCTTGTTTCCGGTTTTGCACCGTAGTGGTATGTAGATGGGTTCTATATCAACATGTTTGTTATTTGCACCAGTGCATGAAAACCAGTGAACTCGGCAAACCAACCAACAATTCCAGCCACAACCCAAGCTACAGATCTCCACTAAAACATTAAAGGATTGTGAGTAGCCCTTCTCCTGACCCATTCACAAAACCTCCAGACAGAACCTCAGCATTCTAGACTCAGCCAGTAGATGCTAATGTTTTGGATAATAGACCCTGACTGAGAAGGGAACTCTACCAGCCATAATGTAATCACATTTAAGTCACAGAAAAAAATTGACACTGACAGGACTCTTTTGCTTTCTCTCTCCATCCATCCAGTCTTTGTGTGTGTGTGTGTGTGTGTGCGCGCGTGTATGTGTGTGTGTGTGTGTGTGTTTGAGTGTTAAGTATAATAAAAATATTATTCTCTTTTTTGAAAAAAAATGCAAGAAAACATGTCTATGTGTGTGTTTTACAGACACTTTACTTAATCAGTTAAACACTCAGTGAATTGGCAATCAAATTTGTTTTTAAAAGCCTGTTGCAGTCAAATGAAGGATCATAACAATAGTTTACTCATAAGTTTTTTTCAAGTTTGTTATCAATTTCTTGGTCATCCTTTGCTGAATTTCTAAACACTTCTAATCCTCAGTGTTACTGATTTTTTCAGTGATAAGCTTAATCTTTTAACCTACTATTACATTTAATGTTTCTTTTTAGTCATGATTGGCCTACTTTTCAATTGTTCCTATGCTGTTCACGTATCTAAAATGGAAAGCCAGATTGATGTGTACGATATAAATTAAACATCTATTCTTAAGTAAGGAAATACAGTCAAGTAAATAGATTAGTCAATATTACTTTCGGTCAATGAAGTCATAGACCTTGTACAATTGATATTCCTCTGCAAATGAGGATAAAAACAGATTCATGGAATGGCTACATTGTCCTGGCTAATATATAAGTTAGGAAATAAAGTAATCCTAACTTGCTAAATGCCAGAAACTGCCAAATGTTTGCTTTTTAGTAAAGGCACAACTGGTTTGTAATGACCGACATAGATTTATGTTATTTGTTGAGTGTAGGAATCATCTTAACACTCACCTCAGCTGGGGTCTGTAGGAGGTGGTGTTGAGTCAGAGTTCCTCTTTGTTTTTCCCATTCAGTGACTCCTGCAAGAAAGGATATCAGGTGAGTTTGGATCCAATTCAGCCGTAAACTCTTCATGTTCAAGTAACCAGTCAACTCCCTATTGAGGTTTATGCAAGATGGATTGCCAATTGGACAGCCAACTTGAGCGCTGTTGTTTATTCCAGAATTGTTCAAAACAGCAGGTCTGTTCTTTCAGAAGGAGGGTCCAAAAAGACAAAATTGACAAAAAAATCTGAGCAATTGCTAGGAAAATACACATGAATGCAAGTGTGCTGCCTACCTTATGGAATCAATTAAGGTAAAGCAGAAAGAAAAACATGATTCTCATTAAAATGCACATTCAACTTGTAACAATGAATCAGTCATCAAATTGACAATTGATGATAGGAATTGTACCTGTTGTACTATTTTATGAATGTAAAATTGACATATATGAAGATGTTAATGGTTTCATACATCACTAGCCTGGCTGGTGGAGAGGTGGGACTAATAGTTGGTGAACTGGAATCATGAATTAAAAGATGAGGAAGAAGATCTTTAAGGACATATAGTGGCATCTGAAAAATTACTCACCAAAATGGGCCAGAAATGTAATAAATCAAGAAAAAATAATCTATCAATGTTGTTTTAGTACATGAAATAATATTATCAAAAGTAGGAAAGACTTTTAAGAAGGAATAGAAGAAAAATAACTATGCAAAAAGGATCAGGAACAAATAATATCGGAGGAAAGAACACATTTGCTTCCTTCAATTTGGTATAATGCCCTCAACTTCTGTTTTCCCTCTACAATTTCTTATAACTGCAATGACATCTTGTTTCGTTTTGCACATATGATCAATCTCCTGCAATAGGCTACTATGTGCCAAAAGTATTCATCTATCTTGTGTAACATTGGTGAAATATCAACATAATATTTCAACTGTTGCTGTTATCATCATATTATAACTGTGCTCAGTTTACCAATGCCACTCTGTCTGTTCGATAGAACCATCTCACTTTTAAGTTTATAATGATTACGAGCTTGCCATTCCTCATCAGTGATGTCCTTCTGTTTTCACTGCTTGGTTACTATCCAAATTTAAGCTCGCTCCCAAGGCTAAAGTTACTTAGGCTGCATGGGTGGAAGATTGGGAAGGCTAACACCAGAGGGAGTGACGCAGGAAGGAAAGGAAATCCGACAGTAGTTAAATGAAGTGGCTTGGAACAGAAAGAGAAAGACAGTGGGCTGGGAGCACATGGAGTCATGAGCAGGAAGGAAACTAAAATGAAACGGGACTTTGTTCAAAAGCTGGGATCAGAGAAAGTCAGGTATGAACATAAATGAAATGACCCTACAGATATGTTCTATCTTCTCTGATGGGACTTGTCATTAAATTATGGTAGTTAAAGAGAATCCTGAACTAATAGTTTGATTTGTCACTCTCATTGGATTTTATGTGAGTATGAACTGGGGATAATGAACTCCTCCATGTTGCAAATATATTGTATGATAATACAGCGTTAAAGTACAGAAACTCCTGTGATGAAACCTGTTCTCAATGATATTTGTAACATGTTACCATGTTATTGTCAAATTCCTTTGGTCACTTTTTCAATACTTTTCCTTAATGTATCTGAAGTAAAAGTTAAAATGATTTTATCTTCCCTTCCATTAAAGGAATCGTTACTCCTGACCTTAGTATGGATAACAGAAATGTTGAAAGAAAGCAATTCCTGAAAGTCGAAGGAAGTATGCTGTATTTCCATTTCAACAGCATTGAAGGTATTTAATGTGATATGCAGCTGTGTTTTCCCTTAGTGCTCTTCGAACTAGTGGAAAATAATCTTTCTCGTGTTTTATTTATGAGTGATGTTCTAATGAGAGCAGCTGTCTTCTTGAGAGCTCTTACCTTGACATGTTGCAATCTTGGATAATCCTTCCTGTGTGCCAGAATAGCAAGTCCGGTCTCAGTAACATAGATTGTGGCTTCTCTCATCAGTTTTGTGGAGGGCCTGGATGGAAAAACACTGGTAGTGATTTGAAAGCAAAATACTTGTTGTTTTGTATCATCACTTATGCCAATGTGGGAGCCAGCACCTACTAATTCAAGCACTACGCCTTTGGTTCTTGGTTCCTCAATCATTGAATGCCAACATCATGTGTGCCTTCTCATTCTGTAGCATCTGTTATAACTTCTACAACATAGTTTTTTCACTGTGCTCCATTGCCAGTTTGAACTTGGTGCTTTCTGCTATAAGGAATCTGCTGAAAAAAAGTACAATCTGAATGAGCAGTTATTGTGTGCTGTGTTTTTGACGCACAGCATAAATTTATGGCTAAACTGAATGTAAAGTACCTTGACTACAGATTACTTGAGAATTGAATGAATACATTAGAGTTATCACCTGTAGATTTGAATAATTATAATTGGCCTGAAGTATTTTTTTGTTCATGTGCAATCTTCTAGATTACGCTTTTATGGCTTGCTCCACTACCTCTCAACAATCATCAATACTTTCTATGTGCTGCAATCCCAGCAGGTTCCTGGGCTGGCTTCTTGTTAAGTTTAGGATGCTACTGAAGATTGATCTATGTAAATTACCTTGAAAAACTTACGTTGTGCTATATGGCAGTGTTCTTATATGAAAGACTGTCCATTCATAATCATTCACACTGGTATAAATGTATGAACATGTAAAATAAGAGCAACATTAAATCATTCAGACCTATGAGCCTTCTCTGCCGATCAATATGATTGTGGCAGATGTGTTTGTGTTTTTAAATTCCACAATTCCATTTCCCACGTATTCCTCAATTTCCCCCACCTAACAAGGATTTATCCAGCTCTGTCTTGAAATTGGTAATGAGACCATCTTCACCACCACCTAAAGCAGAGAGTTCCAAAGTTACACTTTCCTCTGAGAGACAAAAAAAAACTCTTATCTCTGTCCTGAAAGCATGAAATTTAAAATAGTGCCCCCTATTTCTGGATTGGCCCATAAGAAGAAATATCCTTTCCCTATCCACATTGTCATGACCATTCAGGATCTTACAGACTTCAATCAAGTCACCCACAATCCTCTGAACTCCAGTGGAAACAAGCCCAGACTGATCAAACTACCTTCATAAGGCATCCTGCAATCAATGAAGCTTAGGGTAGGTGATGATCTGGTTGCATTATCGCTAGACTATTCATTCAGGGATCCAGGTAATATTCTGGGGACACAGGTTTGAATCCTGCCATTGCAAGTGATGGAATCTGAATTCAATAAAAAGCTGGAATTACGAGTAGAATGATAACCGTGAAACTATTGTTGATTGTTGGGAGAAAGAAAATCTGGTTCACTAATATCTTTTTAGGAAGGAAATGACTATTCCTACCTGGTATGGTCTACATATGACTCCAAACCCACAGCAATGTGGTTGACACTTAAATGCTCTCTGAGCAATGAATGCTGGTCCAATCAGTAACACACATATCCACATTCCACGAATGAATTAAAAAAAAATGTCACTGACACAGTTACATCCTCCCTTAAACAAGAAAACCAAAACTGGTTTGGTCTCATCAGTGTCCTGTACAGCTGAAGCATAGCATTCTCATTTTTATGCTCAATTCGTCTCTAATAAATGATAACATCTCAATAACTTTTTTGATTAAGTGCTGTGCCCATATTGTAATGTTTTGTAATTCATGCACTAGAACATCTAAACCCCTGTGCACCTCAGAATTCCGCAATCGTACTCATTTCAAGCAATGCTCAGCATTTTCATTCTTCCTGGCAAAGTGAACAACTTCACATTTTAGGTCTGTCCTCCCTTTAGAAATTTTCTCTATACTTATTTTGAGTATCCTGAAATATCCCTTTGTATGTCTGTCACCGCATTTCCATTGATCTGTTCCCGAGCCTAAAATGTCAGTTCACTTCAGCTAACTCAGCTTTCATGCCCAAATACTTGTCCTTATTTAGGCTTAAAATATTTGTCCGAAACTCATCATTTCCTTTTCAAACTGGATGTTAAATTCATTTATATTGCGGTTACTGCTGCTTGGGGTACCTTAATTCTGAGGTCATTAAATAAATTCTGTCCCATCACATGCCTAGTCTAATTATACTGCTCTCTAGTCAGTTCCAGAGCAGACTGCTCCAAGAAACTCACTCAAATGTATTCTATGAATTCCCCATGCATGCCACTGCAGCCAATCTAATTTTTCAAGTTTCTATTTAGATTAAAGACACCCATGATTATTGCTGTCTATTTATCACCAGCAGCCAATATTTCTTCTCATTTACTTTGTCACACAATGTGGTTACTATTAGGAGGCCCATAGACTACTTCCACTCATGACTTCTTTCTCTGGCTGTACCTTACCTTCATCCAAACTGATTCCTCATCTTGACGTCCTGAATCAAGGTCATTTCTAACTACTGCACAAATGCCATCCTTGATTAATAATTCCACCTTCCACATTTCTCTAGTTTGTTATTTTTCTTGACTGTCATGTACCCCTCAATATTCAGGAACATTCCTGTCATATTGCATGCTAAGACTTTGTAATGGCTATCAGATTATATTTACTTTCTTTAATGTGGCATTTTGCCTTATGATGATGGGCGGTTCATTTATATACCATATATATTTATATATAAATAATCCATAACATTTTTGGCGTAGGATTTCAAACTAGTGGCATATGAGTTTATTTTATTTGTGCAAAAGGATTTAAGATGTAACTAGGGATTAATATTTTTTAGAACCATGATTTTAAACTAGCATGTGCTCAAGCACAGATGACTGAAGGCCTCCTGGAGTGTTGATGGAAGTTTGTTTATATTGTGATGTTTCCAGCAAGAGAGAAAGAAATATGAAGCCATTAGCTAAGCAGAAGCTAAAATGGCAAGTTCCTTTTCCAAACGTTAGTTAAAATCTTTTGAACTCATACCAAAAGAAACCTGACTGAAGTTAGATATAAGAATAGTTTCTCCCAGAAAAAGGAGATTGTTTGGGTGGTTAAAGAAATAGGTTATCTTTGTGTAAGGGTTCAGTTTGTGAAAACTGGGAGTATTTGTTTAGAAATCTGCATTGGTTAATCAAGACTGTGAAAGTCTGAGGTCTCAGTTGTGTGAGTCAAAGAAAAAGGCTTCATAGCTCATAGGATCACAACTGAAAATAAATAGTTAAGTCAATCTACAGATCTATTAGGGAAGAAAAATTTTAAGATTCTTGAGTAGATTAGTAGCTCAGGTTATGGATGCTGTGGTTGGTTGGCTCCCCGAGCTGGTTCATTAGTTCACAGACATTTCATTACCCTGCTGGGTAACATCATCAGTGCAGCCTCCGATGAAGCACTGTTGTGTTTTCCCGCCTGATATTTAAACTCTGGGGTCTGTTGGAATTGGTTATGAACATGAACACCAACTAGCAACAAAAAGACATGACCAGTACTGACTCATTTCCAATCACATGGATAAGGAGAACCACCAGTTAGATTGGGACAACATCAGGATCCTAGGACAGGTCAAACAGAGACAAGCATGGGAATTTCTAGAGGCTTGGTTCTCCACCAAGAAGGCCATCAACAAACATGTAGAATTAGACCCTATATATACACCACTGCGAAGAAAAACCTGAAATGAGGTAATCAGTTCTAACGGACCCCACAGTTTAAAAACCAGGCAGGAAAACACAACAGCGCTTTATCGGAGGCTGCACTGATGATGTTACCCAGCAGGGTAATGAAATGTCTGCGGAACAACAAACTAGCTCGGTGAGACAACCAACCACAGGAAGGAAACTTTCTCTGGATTTTGATGAATTGTAAGATGATTGTGCTTGGGAATGGTTGAGATTTCTTTCTGACCGTTTGAAGTCTTTTAAACTGTGTTATATGTAGATAGCTTGGTTTGTTTTATTTTAATATTCTGTGTAATAAACTTCTGTTTTATTGTTACAACCAAATCTGCATTGATTTCCATATTTTATAATGTTGATCTCTAATATTCAAACTTTAAGAATTAAATTCTGAATGTTACAATGTTACTTTTTGCTGATCTTTTTGTTGCTGCCTCAAGAATGTTAGTTTTCAATTTTTAAAATAGGGTAGTATTGGAAAATAGTACAGAAAACACTGCCCACTTAACCCTTTCTCTATTGAAAGATCATGAGTAAATGTGTTTGCTTCACAGTACTGTCGCTCTACCTCACCCAGAAATTGAATAGCAGGTGGATGATTTGGGTCAGAATGTACTTTTTAAGTGAGTATAATGATTTTTGACTAGTACTGCTTCACACCAGTCACATCCCCACAATAGTCTCTGTAATTTGAAACTGTATAAGCTTCTCTCTAGCTTTGTCTCAGTTTTTGAATGTGTCAATTTAAAAAAAAATAAGCATCACAGCTTTATGCTTTAAACATGATAATGTTTCAGTAAAAGAGCACCACATTAAATTAAACAAAAGAACAATGATCTATCAAGCCAGGTATCTTCTGGGATCTGACTTGTCCAGTACTAACATCAGCTTAGATCATAACAGTTATGTTGTATACCTTTTGCTTATAATCTTCCATTCCTCCCAAATATGTGAACCAATATTCACTGCTACTGCTTTAGTTTTCCATTCTAAAATTGTATACTACATTTTAGCATGCACCACAGATTGGTCAGAGGTTCCCAAATACCCAGACTGCTGATGGTGTCACAGAGGACATATTTGGTGCTATGAAATGCCCTTCCTCCATGCAGCAATGGCAGCTGTGGAGAGCAGATTATACAATCATGATACTGTAGAGGGATATTTCCAGATACTGGATCAATTCAGTCAAACAGCACAAAATGGGCAGTGAGCTCTGATTACTTCTTAACTTCAAAAAATGCATTAAGCACCAAGTTTGAGTGGATCCGGGATGTTTGTGTGCCAACTTGATGCAGCTAAAGGCCTGAAAATATAATTTGGTCATAACCTAAGTGCAGGAAAAACTGGGAGGCCATGTTATGGAGCCAGAAATGTGAGTGATGGCATTCAACTTTATTGTATTGCCATTCTAGTCTGTCTGTTGCAGTGTTACTTACCCCAAGATAGCAACTCTGGTGCATACATAACCAGCTATTAGATCAAAAAGGGATATGGGGACAGGGACTGGTGATTGAGTGTATGTGTGGAAGAAGGGTTGGAAGGAAGAGATGGCAAGTGAGTGTGTCGGAAGAGAAGGGGTGTTGGGAAGATGGGTACCTATGTGCAGATATATGAACGTATGTGTCAGGTAAGATGAGAGGGGCATTGCATTGGACCATGGGGGAGGGGAGAGGGGTTTCACTGAGTCCTCTGTCAGCAGGGAATTTGAAGACCTTGGCTGAAATCTAATGAGCTCAGACAATAATAATGTTTTGCAAAGTATCTTAAAGAACTGATTTCCTTATTTTCATGAAGTTGATCTCTAATATACAAACTCGAAGGTTTTGGAGTAGATCTGTAGCTCGGGTTGTGGGTGTTGAGGTTGGTTGGCTTGCCGAGCTGGTTTGCTGCTTTGCAGACGTTTCATTACCATGCTTGGTAACATCATCAGTGCAGCCTCTGATGAAGTCTCTTGAACAAAAACACGACCCCAGTGAAACCATCTCCAAGGACAACATGCTCAAACTATTGGACCTATGCCTGACCACCCACTTCACCTTCAATGGCCAAACGTATAAGCAAATCAACGGGACACCCATGGGATCACCTATCTCCGGACTCATAGCAGAAGCAGTGATGCAAAGACTGGAAAGGACCATCCTTCCGCAAATCCAACCTAAACTGTGGATACGCTACGTAGTCGACACCTTTGTCATCATTAAACAGACCAAATTAGAAGAGACACACAAACTTATAAACAACACCCTCACCGGAATAAGATTCACCAGAGAGGAGGAGAAGAACAAACAGCTCCCATTCCTGAATGTCGTGGTAGAGCGCAAGACAAATGGGGAACTGCAAACAAGGGTACACCGAAAAGCCACACACACAGACCAGGTACTGAACTTCAACAGTAACCATCCCAGAACACACAAACGAAGATGCGTGCGAACACTATTTAAAAGGGCAACAACACACTGCAGCAACATGGAACTACGCCAAGAGGAAGAAGAATACCTCTTCCAAGTGCTCAAGGATAATGGATATCCAAAGAACTGGGTCAGAAGATGCCTACAAGAACAGCATTAGAAAGATTCTACATGCCCTGACACACTCATCACACTACCCTACATCAGGAACACGTCAGAACTCACCACAAGACTCCTACGACCGCTGGGCATCAGAGTGGCACACAAGCCCACTTCAACCCTATGACAACTGCTCACCCGAAATAAAGACCCACTCCACGCCATGGACAGGACCAATGTCATCTACAAAATCCCCTGCAGAGACTGCGAGAAACACTACTTCAGACAAACAGGAAGGAAACTAACAACAAGAGTACATGAACACCAACTGACTACAAAAAAGACACGGCCAATACTCACCCATCTCAATCCACATGGACAAGAAGAACCATGACTTTGACTGGGACAACACCAAGATCCTGGGACAGGCTGAGCAGAGACAAGCACCAGAATTCCTCGAAGCATGGCACTCCATGAAGCATGCTATTAATAAACACATTGAACTCAACCCCATATACATTCCACTACAAAGGAAAACCGGAAGTGAGGCAATCCATCTCAACTGACCCCAGAGTTTAAAAACTAGGCGGGAGAACACACCGACGCTTCATCGGAGGCTGCACTGAGGATGTTACCCAGCATGGTAACGAAATGTCTGCAAAACAACAAACCAACTCGGCAAGCCAACCAACCTCAACAATATACAAACTTTAAGAATTGAACTCTGAATGTTTCTATGCTACTTTTTGCTGATCTTTTTGGTGCTGCTTCTAGAATGTTAGTTTTCAATTTTTAAAACAAGGTAGTATTGGAAAATAGCACAGAAAACACTGCCCATTTGTTCCTGCCTCTGTTGCAAGATCATCAGTAAAGGTGTTTTCTTCTAGCACTGTCACTCTACCTCACTCAGAAATTGAATAGCAGGCAGATGAGTCGGGTCATAATATACTTTTTATGTGAGTACAAGGATTTTTGACCAGCCCTGCTTCACACCAGTCACATCCCCATAGTAGTCTCTGCAATGTGAAATTGTATAAGCTTGTAAGTATCCTTCTTTCAGTTTTTCAATGTGTCAATTTAAAAAAACATCACAACTTTATGCTTTAAAAAAAGATAAAACTTCAGTTTATTTCACAAATATTGTTACAATTACTTAAGTACAATATCATAAAATTATCAGCTGAACTACAGATATAGGGAGTTTAAGTAAAGATAAAAGTCATGTATGAAGATTGAAATGAGATTAGTCAATAATGTCACTGCAGGCCTGGTTTGCTTGAACACTCTCCTTTTGAAGTGCAGGTGTTGAAAATTTAATATCAAATTCAATAGGTGTGATGAATTCTGTAGTTAAATAGTTGCTCCTACAGGTACATTGAGCATAATAGGTTCAGAAAGCAAATGAAGGCTCCTCTATTTTTGCTCTTACAAGTTGTGGCTCTTGATCATCTTGTTCAGCAAGGCAATCCTGGACACCCTCTTCTTGTGCCCTTCTGGAGAAGCAGTGACTGCTTTAATTTGTTCCTCTCAAGGTCTCCACAAAATGTGATTGTTCAAGCCAGATTTATATACAGATCAAGACTTAAAATTGTTGCTATCCCAAAACTGTTGAATTATAGGAACACAGGAACAAGAATATGCCATTCAGCCTGTCAATCCTGTTCCACCATTCAATGAGATCACAGCTGATCTGTGGCCTAACTTCATACACCTGCCTTTGGCCCATAGCCCTTAACACATTTGATTAACAAAAGTCTTTACCTATCTCAGATTTAAAGTTAACAACTGATCCAACATCCACTGCCATTTGTGGAACAGAGTTCCAAAGATTTAACACTGTGTGTGTAGAGTACAGAGGCACAGTGGTTAGCACTGTTGCCTCACAGCCCCGGGGACCCAGGTTCAATTCCATCTTTCCACATTCTCCCTGTGTCTGCATGGGCTTCCTCCCATAAACCAAAGATGTGCAGGTTAGATGGCTTGGCCATGGTAAATTAACCTGCAGTATTCCAGGCATGTGCAATCTAGGTGGATTAGCCATGGAAAATGGGATTTATGGTGATTGGCTGGGATGCTGTTCAGAGGGTTGGTGCATAATTGATGGGCTGAATGTCCTCTTTCTGCACTGTAGGGGTTCTATGAACTGCATTTAAGCATCTCTCCTGAATAGTCTGCTCCTAATTCTCAAACAATGCTCCTACTTCTAGAATCCCAAACCAGTGGAAATAGTTTTCTTCTATCTATCTTGTCTTTAATTATTAATATTTTGAAGACTTTGATCAGATCACTCCTTAACTTTGCAAATTCTAGAGAAAATGGACTTAATTTGTATAATCTCTCCTCATAACTTAACCCCAAAGTGCAGATATCATTCTTGTAAACTTATATTGTACTCCCTCCAAGTCCAATCTGTCCTTTCTGAAGTGTGATGCCCAGGTCTGCTCACGATGCTCCAAGTTGTGTCCAACCAAGGTTTTGTATAACTGCAGCATAACCTCTGTATCCTCGCACTCCAGTTCTTGAGATATAAAGTCTAGCATTCCATTAGTTTTCCTAATTATTTTCTGCACCTGCTTGTAAAAGATCTGTGCAATTTAACCCCTGAGTCTCTTTGGGCGTCCACTGTATTTAACTTCATACTATCTAGAAAGTACCCTCTTCTACCCTTTTTCAGTCCAGAATAGATAACATCACACCTGGCTACATTGAACTCCACAGTTTTGCCATTCACTTAGTTTATCAATAACCCTTTGTAATGCTATGCTGTCTACAATGCTATTCGTTATGCCTCCATAAAACATATTGGGTCGTCCTGGTCTGGACACTGACCCATCCATTGACTAGATTTTGGTCTAAGTAATTAATTCTTTAACTGTTTCAGCCATTAGTTTGGACAACTATATTTCTGTCAAGTGTTTAATGAGGTATTAAGAGCTATTCGCACCTCTCAGGAAACTATTGTCAAGGTGTTTATGTCTCTCCTTGGAAATGTTCATTGAATTTAAAAACATTTTTTGTGGCTTTTTTCTTGAGAAAATTGTAGTCTTATAATTTTAGTTCAAGGGTGATTGCCTAGTGGTATTATCACAAGACTTTTAGTCCAGAGACCCAGATAATGTTCTGGGGACCTATTTTAAATGAATTTGAATGTAACAAAAATCGAGATAAAGTTGTAACAATGACTATGAAATTGTGACAATTTTCATATCTCGGGAAAACCCATCTGGTTCACTGATGTCCTTCAGAGAAGGCAACTTCAGTCTTTACCTTCTCTGGCCTATGTGTGATTGTAGACCCACAACAATGTGGTTGACTCTTAACTGCCCTCTCAGCATTTAGGAATGGGCAATCAGTTTTGGCCTAGCCAGTAATACCCACATCCCATGAATGAATAAAATAAAAGTAATAGCAATTGAACTCAAAAGAGTATTCATGTGATATCTGTAGTCATTTTGTAAGATTCTCTGCCCAGTTTGAAGACAGATAAACTTGCGTTACAAAGCATATGTTGTCGTCACAGCTTATGAAAATTGTTGCGGATATATTCAATTAGCTATTTAATCTTAATACACTCAATATACCTGAGCTTCCAAAAAGCAAATTGAAGTTGTGCATTCCTGACAGCATGCAGAATAAAACCAAGAAAATTAACTTTCGTGGTTGCACTATTTGTGCATTATTTACAACCATATCGAACAGCAGATTGAAAGAAGCTGGACTTCCCACAAATGCTATTTGCAAAATAGATATGTTTTCCCTTTTGTCTGCACACAGATGTGCACACATGAAGTAGATGGTATTGAAAATATATAACTTCATTAACAAACAATAAATGCATATACAAAAACAATTACATAAACTACCTGTTCCAGAAAAAGATATAGAATAAATGAAAAAATGCAATGAGTCAGTCAAAGGTATACCTTCTCTTCACAATTCCAGGCTTTGGCACAACATCTGAGCTACCAACAGACTCTTCTAAACTGGGCCAACTTTTTTTTTTATTGTTTTTGAGATGAGCCTTCACTAAAACTACATTACTTTGTTCCTGAATTCAGTTGGGAACAAAAGCAAACTCACAAAGCCAATGCCATGGTAGGGGACAAGCAGAAGATCATAACTGCAATCCATCACTTACCATTATGCAAGTTTTAATTGGCTCAGAAACATTGTTCCATAGAGATGACAATTGCATATGATGTAGAAATAAGAAGTATTCCATATTTTATTGCAATTAAAATTGATTAGAAAAAACAACATAACTTTTTTATTTCACCAAAATTAACTAAGTTGGCAAATAAATTTAATGATGTAATATGGTATTCAGTGTGGACAACAGACAGCAATATACAGACAGATGGATGGGGGCACACCACTTCATCTCTACCTGCCGCTGTGACATCAATCGTCTGAATCTCTACAACCGTCTCACTCACTCCACCCTCCCACCAACGGAACATGCAGCCCTCCGCTCTCTTTTTTTCAACCCAACCTCACCATTAAACCCGACAAATCTCCCACTTCCTAGAAACCAAAGGGGCCAGCCCCTTTTCAACAATTACACCGGCAGCATCCTCCACCTCTTTCTCCTCCGACTGTATCAGTGCTGCCTTGTGTTCCTGCGAGGAGCTCGAACTGTTCATCAACTTCACCAACACCTTCCACCGCACCCTCAAATTCACCTGGACCATTTCTGACATCTACCCCTCCATTCCTGGACCTCTCCGTCTCCATCTCAGGTAACCGACTCACCACTGACATCCGTTTCAAACCCACTGACTCCCACAATTACCTCGACTACACGTCCACTCACTCACCCTCCTGCAAAAATTCTATTCAATATTCACGGGTCCTCAGCATCCGCCGCATCTGCTCCCAGGATGAGGCATTCCACTCTAGGATTTCTCAGATATCCTCCTACTTAAAGACTATAGTTTCCCCTCCTCTGTTATTAAGGATGCCCTCAACCGCATCTCCCCCATTTCCCACGCTTCTGCCCTCAAACCCTCTCCGCCCGACAACAGTAAGGATAGAGTCCTCAAATACCACCCCACCAACCTCTGAATACAATGCATCATCCTCTGACATTTCCGCCACCTACAATCAGACCCCACCACCAAAAAGATACTTTCCTCCCCACCCCGTCCACTTTCCACAGGGACCGTTCACTCCGTGACTCCCTCGTCAGCTCCCTACCAACCTCTCCACTACAGCCGGTACCTTTCCCTGTAACTGCAGGAGATGCTACACCTGCCCCTACCCCTTCCCTCTCACCTCCATCCGAGGCCCCAAACAAACCTTCCAAATCCAGTTGAGATTCACCTGCACTTCATCTAACCTCATCTACTGTATCTATTGCTCTCGATGTGGTCTCCTCTATATCGGGAAGACCAAACGTAGACTCGGGGACCGGTTTGCAGAGCATCTGTGCTCTACGCTCACCAACCAGCCCGACCTTCCGGTTGCCATCTATTTTAACTCGCCCTCCCACTCCCCTGGTGACATGTCTATCCCTGGCCTCCTCCAATGTCAGAGTGAGGCCAAACATAAACTGGAGGAACAACACCTGATATTTCGCTTTGGGAGATTACAGCCCAATGGCCTGAATATTGACTTCACCAGCTTCAAAATCTCTCCTTCCGCATCTTCTGACTCACCTATCTGCTCCACTCTTCTCCCCAATGAACCACAATACCGCCCTACCTGCATCACCAACTTCAAAATCTTTCCACCCCCAACCTGTCCGTCTTCCCACTCACCTATCTGCTCCATCCTTCCCACTGACCAACCACAATAACCCACATACCTGCACCAACCTATCTCCATCTCATCTACCCTCCCTCCAGATCTACGCCCCTTCCCTCTATTTCTGGTCTCCCCTTCCCCTCTGCAGTCCTGTTGAAGGGTTTCGGCCTGAAATGCTGACTTTCCTGCTCTTTGGATGCTGCCTGATCTGCTGTGCTTTTCCAGCTCCACACTTATTGATCCCACAGAATAGTATTACATCCTTATGAACCTTGCTATAAGAAAAGAGTAAAACAGGATATATGCAGAATAGTAATTATTTTGACAGCAAATTAAAAGATGTTATTTTCTGGATAAATTAAGATAGAAAGAAGAAGTGTCTTACTCTGTAAAACCATTCACAAGTGAATAACTTTTTACCAGAATTATTTACATTGCTCACTGCCAGATGATAGTCAGGTGCCAACATATAGTATGTGGTGTATGAGGGGAACTGAAGAAGCAGAACAATCTGTAAATATTATTTACATACTATAATTGTAACTTTAAATTAGCATGAGCAGCTATAGTATTTTGTTTTAAATAAACAAGTAGTGGAACAAATTATTTGAATTAATATCCTTTCATTGTGCTTTACTGATTTGATAAACAGAAAGTTCTTGATGGTTTCAAATAGTTTTGTTTTAAGCTATGCAGAGAAGTGCATGGACCACTATTGTAGTCCTACATTCATACTCTTTGTTATGAGCATTACTATAAGACAGAGATTCATGAAATATAACTGACATTGTTTAGATTCAGATAATCATTGAATAGATGATTAACACAGAAGCAGGCCATTCAGCCTGTCCTGTCTGTAATGACTGTTTGCAGGAAGAAATCACCTAGTCCAATTCCTCCAATTTCTAAAATAGTCCTGTAATTATTTTATCTTCAGTAGTCATCCAACATCCTTTTGACAGTCTCAATGCAATCTGTTGCCATAGTCAGGCAGCAACTTCCAGATTCTAAACACTGACTTCATAAAACACTTCTTTCCCTCATGTCACCGTTGCTTACAATTGATCATATTTACTGAGAAACCATGAGTGTAGACTTGATGTTGATGACCATGTCATGCCTGTTAAAAGAAAACACATTGTAATTGGACATGACCAAGTAAATATTCAACATTACAATTAGTCAATTGTTAACAACTCTTAACAATGCCATCATTCCTGCTGTTTCAACTTCCTTTGGGAATAGGATGGCCTGTCCCTACTCATGGACTAAAGTAGGGCACTGTATGTAAACTTCTGTCCGTAAATGTATGGGAGACAGAGGGTAGCGGTGAAAGGATGCTTTTCAGAATGAAGGATTGTCACTGGTGATGTTCCACAGGGATCAGTGCTGGCACCTTTGCTGCTCATTGTCTGCAGAAATGAGTTGGAGAAAAATGTGACTGGTTTAATTAGTAAATTTGCAGACAATACAAAAATTAGTGGAGCTGTGGATAGTGAGGAGGATTGTCAGAGGATACAACAGGATATAGATCAGTTGGATGCATGGGCAGAAAAAGGTGGCCGATGGAGTTTAATCTGGACAAATGTGAGGTGAAGCAGTTTGAAAGGTGGAAATTATACAGTGAATGGCAGAATCCTTACTAGTATTGATATGCAGAGAGATCTGGGTATGCAGGTCAACAGATCACTGAAAGTGGCAGCACAGGCATGCCTACAGCATGCTTGCCTTCATTGGAAGGGGCATTGAGTATAAGGATAGGCAAGTTATGCTGCAGCTTCATGGAACTTTAGTTAGGTCACACTTGGAATATTGTGTACAGTTCTAGTCACCACATGACCAGAAGGATGTGGATCTTTGGAGAGGGTACAGAAAAGGTTTACCAGGATGTTGCATGGTATGGGGGATTTTAGCTATGAAGACAGGTTGGATGGACTGGATTTGTTTTCACTGGAATGCAGGAGGTTGAGGAGTGACCTGGTAGAAGTCTACAAGATTGTGAATGGCACAGAAGGAGTGGTAAGTATGAGGCTTTTTCCCAGGGTGATGGGATCAATTACTGGGGGACACAGATCCAAGGTGCGGGAGAGTGGGGTGTGGTGTTCAAAACAAATGTGCAAGGCAGGTTTTTCGCACAGAGGATGGTGAGTGCCTGGAATACATTGCCAGGGGAAGTGGTGGAAGCAGACATAATAGCAGCATTCAAGAAGCACCTGGACGAATACATGAATAGGAAGGGAATAGAGGGATATGGATCCTATAAGTGATGACAGTTTTAGTATGGAAGGGCGAAATGTGTCAGCACAAGCTTGGAGGGTGGAAGGGCTTGTTCCTGTGCTGTATTGTTCTTTGTTCTTATGTGCAGGGCCGATGTGAAACATCTGTTATGCAACTTGATGTATCTGGCTTTTGTAAACCGTGTGTTGTCCATTGTTCATTTGGCGCTATCCCCTCCTTTAAGTTGGAAAGTTCCACTGCAGCACTCGAACACAAAAGTCAAGGCTGACATTCCAGTTGTAGGGGTTTAGTTTGCAGTCAGTTATCTTTCTGACCTTCAAGCAGTTTGAATCATTTCCAGCCCCTGGTTCTGAACACTGGGCTTATTAATTAGGATGTAAAGAAGAGACAGTAGACAGGTGTTTAAGGGCAAAAGAATCTCAGTGTTTATTTGTGTGCAAAAGGCAACAACAATACAAGAAATAGGTAATTCAATAATTCAAGGAAATTAACACAATTAGTGTACAGGAGACAACTGTACCTTAAATACAGTATTAGTTAGAATACCACTTTTAGAGTTACAGCTATTTACTGTTACACAGAAAAGACATCAATTTTTAAATACAGTACCAGTTAGAATTCCTACCAGTAGAATCCCAATGCACTGATAGCACCTACCTCCCACTAGCTAACTATGTTGGAACTTTGGGGTCTCAGAGTTTATGCTCACCATTCAGAACACAGTTTTGAAGCATGCCTGGCTGTTCTAGCTTGCCATCCCCAGAGCATGGTTGAGGACTTTGAACTGGGCAACGCCTTCAGTTTGAGATAGCAAGAACTGCAGATGCTGGAGTCAGAGACAACAGTGTGGAGCTGGAGGAACACAGCAGGTCAGGCAGCATTGGAAGAGCACGAAAGTTGATGTTTTGGGCCAGGACCCTTCTTCTGAAATAGTGAGGGCAAGGGAGCTGGGAAATAAATAGAGAGAAGGGGTGGGGCTGGGGGAGGTTAGGTGGGATGGTGATAGGTGAGTGCAGGTAGGGAGTGGTGGGGATTGGTCAGTGAGGTGGGTTGGAGAGAAGATGGACAGGTTGTATCAGTTCAAGGAGGCAAGGATAAGAGGGAGGGTTGGTCATGGGATGAGGCCAGGGTGGGGATATTTTAAAACTGGTGAATTCCATGTTTAGGCCATTGGGTTGTAGGCTCCTGAGTCAGAATATGAGGTGTTACTCTTCCAGTTTGTAGGTGGTGTCATTGTGACACTGGAGGAGGCCCAGGATGGACATGTCACCCAGGGAGTGGGTCGCAAGAGTGGGAGTGGGTTGAGTGGTTTGCGACTGGAAGGTGTTGTTGTTTGTCACGTACAGAGTACAGGTGCTCTACGAAGCAGTCTCCAAGTCTATGCTTGGCCTCACTGCTGTAGAGGAGGTCACATCGGGAGCAGCAGATGCAGTAGACCACATTGATGGATGTGCAGACCTCTGTCTGATGCAGAAGCTTTGTTTGGTATCTTGAATGGAGGCGAGGAGGGAGGTATAGTACTTCCTACAGTTGCAGGGGAAAGTGCTGGGTGTCGTGGGGCTAGTGGGGAGTGTGGAGTGGATGAGTGAATCGCAGAGTGAGCAGACCCTACGAAAGGCAGATAGGGGTGGGGAGGGAAATATCTCTTTGGTTGTGGGGTGGCGGAAGTGGCAGAGAATGATGTATTGGATGCTGAAGTTGGTGGGGTGATATGTGAGGACAAGGGGGATTCTTTCTTTATTTTTGTTGTGGGGAGGGGTGTGAGGGCAGAAGTACGGGAAATGCAAGAGATGCAGTCGAGGGCATTTTCAATCACTGGAGGGGGGATTTTACGGTCCTTGAAATAGGAGGTCCCTTCCCCCACCTCATTTCTGAAGAAGGGACCTGACCCAAAACATCAACATTCCTGCTCCACTGATGCTGCCTGGCTTGTTGTGTCCCTTCAGTTTGAGTTGTGTATGCTGATGTGGTTAGGTGCGTATTGGAGCTAACTGGTAAGCTGGTTTACTTTCTGCTGTTTTGGTAAGCCCAGCTTTCACCTCACATTGTGTCTGAGGAATTGTGGTATCAGTCACATCTGTTGTTGCTTCAGGTTGTCAGTCTTTGGTTCTGATGGCGGTGGTCGGTTGTTGAGGTTCTTGCCTTCAGTGTCCTTGGTTTAGAAAGGCCCATGTTCAGAAGCTCTTTGCTCAGAAGCTGGTTTTGGCCTGTTCTGTTGCAGATCGCATGGTTGGCATTCCCCTCTCAGATGTCTTTTGTTCTGATGATACTTTTGGTTAAGCTTCACTGTTCAGCCTCTCTGTTTGGCCTTTTGATTTGGCTTCTGTTGGGTTGGTTCGGAAGCTCTTCTGGTGAGTTTGGGGCTGATAGTTATACTGACTGTGGGTCCCATTATCTCTGAGCAAATCTGAACATGGGCCTTTCAAAACCAAGAACACTGAAGGCAAGAACCTCAACAACCGACCACCGCCATCAGAACCAAAGACTGACAACCTGAAGAAATAATCGATGTGACTGATACCACAATTCCTCAGACACAATGTGAGGTGAAAACTGGGCTCACCAAAACAGCAGAAAGTAAAGAAAACCAGCTACATACCAGATAGCTCCAATACGCACCTAACCACATCAGCTGGCACAACTCAAACTGAAGACACACAGCAGGCCAGGCAGCATCAGAGGAGCAGTCTCATTGCTCGGTTGATGTTCTCTTTGAGGTTAATTGGTTTTCCAATTGTTAGACAAGGTGTAAATGGTCTTTAGTTGATGTTGGATGTTTAGGCCTCTCACATTACTTCTTTAGGTTCCACGCTGTCTGAGCCTAGTAGCCAGAAGTGTAAAACCTATCTCAGGGCTAGATTCCATTGGTTTCAGGTCGATTGTTTCAGAGAGGATGTGTGAATTGGAAATGCAAGCTGAACAATGTTCCCAGGTCTGCTGGTGTTTTTTTGTTTATTCCTTGTAGGCTCAGCATAGTCCTATGAAAGTTTTTTTAAACCCCTGGGTTCTGTCCAAAACCCAGGGTTCTGCACATATGTTTTAATACCGGGGATTTTTTGAATAGAATAGAAAAGCCTGTATTGTCAGATGTACTCGAATGAGTACAGTGAAGAGTTTGTAAAGTCACCTCTCGGTGCCATGTTGGGTACTGGGTACCTAGGTACAGATACTTTGTGTTGTCACAGAATTGAAATAGTAAAAAAAATTATTGGTATGGGAATACAGAGTTTAAAAATCCAGAATGAGAATAAAAAGTGTGTTTAAAGTACTCAAGTTATAGTCCTTTTCCAGCTGCCTCCATAGTCTGGCCTCTGTCCAGGACTCGCTCTGCTCCCCATCACGGGACCTAGCTTGCATTGGCTCCGCTCCCCGCTCCAGGGCCCTGCCCACGACTTCGCCCGCGTTCGCTCTGCTGCCACTCCGGTACTTGGTCTGCACAATCTGTTCTTGCCCAGCTTCAGCCACAACTTGTATCCCTTTGTCTCACCTCCATTCTCCAGGTAGGGTAGGGTAGTTTAAGAAGTTAAGAGTTGGTGGGGGTGGAAGAAAAACTGTGGCAAAGAGGAAAAAGTGAAAAAGAAAGGAAAACGAACTGACGAGCAGAGGAGGTCCAACTGGAACGTCTTAGTCTGCTGCCATCCTGTCTGAATACTACAAGTACTATGCAATGCTGCAAGCGTAGTACTGAGGGAGCACTGCACTATTAGAGGTGCCACCTTTGAAATGATCTCTTAAACCATCTGCCTTCTCAGGTGAATGTGAGAGATCCCACCACCCTGAAGACAAGAAGATAAGTTATTACCAGGCCAATATTTATCCCCCAATCCACATTACAAAACCAAATTTTCTGGCTTTTGTCACATTGCTATTTGTGGGAGCTTTCTGTGCACAAATTTGCTGGCATATTTCCTATACTGCAACAATAATTACACTTCAAATATCTTTCCTTGCTTTTTAGTACAGACACAAAGCCAGGCAGCTTGTCATTGTTGTCAGCAGTGATCAGTTTAAGGGATGGACATGTTATTTTATGACACCATGCTACATCAATGTCACACCTCCAACATGTGCCATCAGTTTACACTGTAAATTCACTGCACGTGCTTCCAAATGGATATGTCTCAAAGTGCAGAAACAGACAGTGGTCCTAGGTTGAATCAAGGGAGGCCATCATCATTCAGGGGTCCCTCTGCAGTCAGTCAAGGGCAATGCCTGATCTCAGTCCAGCAGCTTTGAGCGATCTGCGTCAGGTGCTCTATATCACTTCAATGCAGGTCTGGGACGTGATCAGTCCTTCAGATCCAGCACGGCCAGTCCGGGCACTAGTGGTAAGTCAGGAAGGAAATGACATAGATCAGTCAGCAGTCTAGTCACTCCACAGTCAGGGCTGTCCTTCCATGTTGGTCAGGTGTGTCGGCCACAGTCAGTTCTGTGAATCTGTACGCTGAAAGTCGAAGGGAGCTATTGGGGGCAGTGCTGTGGTAGCGAAGTTGGAGAAAGCAGTTGTAGGGAGGCAACATGCTAGGATATAGAGGGGACAACAATTGGGATGAAGGCTACTCAACATATAAAAGTGGGAAATTATAGTGCATGGGTTTCTGCAGGAGTGGGTGGGGGGCATCATTGATAGAAACCACCATCCTGGCTTCGATGGGGATAGTGCCTCATGACAGTTAGCATGACTAAGTTGTAGGACTAAGGCTTAGCAGTTAATGGTGGGAGATGAAGTAAATGAAAGGGTTGGGTGGGAACATGTGGCAGTTCAGAACTGATGAGGTTGGTAGGGAGGGTGAGGAAGGAACACAAAGGTCTGTGGTGTCAGCTCAACAACAGGCTGAGCCTACAATTCACTCTGCAAAGCATCACATACATGCTGCCTTACTCCACATCGGAATCAAAAATGTTCATTGGAAATGAGAAATGGCTGCCCCACACATGGAGTAAGGTTTTCTTCTGAGCATGCAGGTCATCTTGTGAACTTGATGAGGGTCTTCAAGAAGTAAGTGCATTAATCAGGGCCTTTCACAGTCCAGATTAAAGACATCTGCAACTACAGTACCCTACTTGAGAAACACATACAAGTGGGCAACTTATGTGAAATAAATTCACACCACAAGAATTTTTTTTTCTCTATTCATTTGTGGGATGTGGGCATTGCTGGTTGGCCAGCATTTCTTGCCCATCCCACCATGTCATTGGCCATTAGAAATTCATCATAGCAATTGTTGTGATGCAGATAAAATCACAGGCAATCCTTAAAAGTTTCACCTGCAGGCTGCAATTCAAACACAATCTAAGGTCTCATAGGCTGTATAAAGACATGAAGCTGTTCTCCTCTCACTTTGAACTGTAAGTATTTGGCAAAATCCTGCTGTAGGCTATACCGCCTTTCTTGGGTGACGTGGGTGGTTGAAGTAGTGATATGGTTCCAATAATCCTCTTGCACTTACAATTGCCTAGTGTATTTATATGGCATGATTTATGCTGCATGATCAGAATAAGGTCCCTATGTCAAAAATCCAGATACAGGCATTCCCTGGTCCTACTTGTCAGAGTTCTCCATGCCATATCATATTGAGAGTAATGTTATTTGAGTGTGATGTGAATGCTAACTGCTCGCATTACTAAGGACTGCTCTGTTTCTGATATTTCCCACACAGGTTCCTAGGAATGGTGGCCAAAGCATCCAACTACAGCAGAGGTATCATCATCGTCACTGCAATACATTGACGGTGTAGACAAACTGAGGACGAGTAAATGTGGCTGCAAGCCTATGACCAGCACCAAACTCCAGCAAACAGCCAAACAGCTCCATGTGAAGAAATCGTAGGTAAAGATCTCCTCAGGATGCAGAGAGGTTCAGGAAGCTGAGAGTCTATCGCCCTCAATACAAGTTCCAACAGATTGATGAGGCGCATTGTTGCTGCAGACAGAAGGCACCTCAGAGCACCATCATATTATTATGTTATCTGCTGGAATGGGACATGTGACCTGAAAGTGAAGGTGACCACCTTACCCCGGTTGCTATTGAAGTGCTTGTTGCGTTAAATTCTACGGCAACTGGCTGCTTCTAAGGAATCACTGAGGACATTTATGGAATCTTTAAATCCACAAATCTCTCAAGATCATTACCAATGTAACTTGTGAACATCTTATTGCCCTGTGTTGAGGTCAGTGCTGCAGTCTGGTCATGAGGCTTCCCCAACACTGGGTACAGGGTACCATAGATTGGACACACACTGCTTTGAGAGCATCACATCATAACACAGCAGATTTTATCAAAAGAAAATGGTTTCATTCCATCAAAATACAAATCATCTGTAATCATCAATACCATTTTCAAAGAATATGTCAAGTACCCTCGAAGCTGCTGTAATATCTTTATCCTTGACAAGTCCAGGTCCCTGCTTCATTTGAAGGCCAGAGGATTTATATTGATAATGACTGAGAGACAATGGCTACCCTCTGCAGTCATGGCTGATGACTTTGTTACATAACTCTTGACTAAGGGCATATGGCCATATTGCAGCCCATTCTTCAGCCAGGGCCATGGTGGAGCAGATCACAGCCTCCTAAAGATGACATTCCAATGTTTGAATTGGTCTGGTCTTATCATCCAGCCCCGACAAAATGTGCGACACAATCCTTGCATGCTGAGCTCTGCAAAGCTGGAGCAGGCTAGGACGGGATGTGATGGAAATTGAAGAGCTGGGAAAGCAGCAGCCATCTTCCAAGGAGGAAGATGAGGACAACATCACCTTCTTCTAGATAGAGTGCAGCATCAGGCACAACAAACTGTACAGGACTTCACTGAGTACTGCGTCCAATAGATCTGGATTAGATGAAGTGATCACTCATTGACTGTAGATAGTAGGAACTGCCGATGCTGGAGAATCTGAGATAACACAGTGTAGAGCTGGATGAACACAGCAGGCCAAGCAGCATCAGAGGAGAAGCTAAGCAGCATCAAAGGAGCAGCTTTCAAATGTCAGCTTTCCTGCTCCTCTGATGCTGCTTGGCCTGCTGTGTTCATCCAGCTCTACAATGTGTTAACTCATTGACTGTATATTTGTTGCTATTCAAAAGATAGCCAGCCCCCGTACATTCACAAAAGCAAATGCAGATTTTTTTTTTGTTTTTTTTTTCTTAACTTTTATTGAACAACAGGTAAAGCAAACATTTTCAACTATTTTAAATATTCCCAACATGGGATGCTCCCATACTGAACAAAGACAAGATGCTATGCTACACTGGGCCTTCGGGAAGGAGTAACACTCTCTTAGACAGGTTTCTAGCATGGTATATCACTGAGGATAGTTAGCCTACATGACTTGATCTTGTAGTTGACTGTCATCGTGCCTGCAATCAGACAGGCAATGATGTAAAATAATAATACAATTATGAACAAGATTTTCTATTTGTAATGATGTGTCACCCATGCCACCTACGTCCCCTTCAAAACTTTTATTCTTATTTTCCTTCCTCAAGGAAAGAAAGAATCACCTGAGTCCTACTCTTCCATTAAAAAGAGACAACTTGTGGTGGTTTACCATGAGGGTCAACATGCCTCAGGCAAGAAGTGAGATGGAGAAAGACCAATCTGCATGGTAACCTCAGCTGGTATAGGAATTGAACTTATTCTACTAGCTCACCCTGCATTGCAAACCAGTCACCTAGTCAACTGAGTTAAACAATATCTTCTGAGTGTGATGAATGTAAATGTTCCCTTCTTACCTTTCTCGATCTGTCTGCAGCTTTTGATTGGCCATCCTTGTCCAATGCCTTTCCACTTGTCATCTAATTGGGTGGGATTGTACTCACTCGGTTCCATTTTGGTCGATGCAGATGTAACTAAAGAATCACCATCAATGGCTTCACTTTCCGTTTCCATGCTGTTACTTCAGGTGTTTCCCCACATTTTAACTTTTGCTCCCTTCTATTTCTTATCCACAGGCTGCCATTTCATGATACCACTAATATCCACAGGAGTAGAATCCTCGTGGACACTGACGACCCTCCATTTTGCCTCATCACGCCTCTCAATTCCTTCACTGTCTCTGTCTTCTCAGACTGCTGGCGGATATCCAGTTTCAGTTGAGCATAGATTTCCTTCAACTAAATGCTGGAAAAACTGAAGCTGATGTCTTATTTCCCTGCCACCAACTCTTATTCCTTTGCTACTGACTCCATTCTTTTCCCTGGTTTGTCTAAGGTGAAACCAGATTATTTGTAATCTTACTGTCATGTTTTGGATGACTAGTTGAGCTCCTGACCACATAAATACCTTCCAGTGCTAGGACTGTCTATTTTCAGCTCTGAAAGATCACCCGACCCAGCTCATGCCTTGGTATATCTAAAAATTAACATTTCAACACAATCCTGGTTAGTCTCCCACATTCTATCCTCTATAAGTCCGAGGTCAATGTCTGTGTCCTAAAATTCATTCATCACCCCTGCGTTTTCTGAGATACATTTTCTCCTCTTAAATAACACCAAATTTTTAAAATCCTCTTCCATGTCTTCAAATCTCTCCCTAGCTTCACCTCTCTCTATCTCCTCCAACTCCACGATCTACCAAGATGCCTGCGCTCCTCTGGTTCTGGCTTCCTGAGTGTCCCTGATTTTAATTGCTCCATCATTCACATCTTCAGCTGCCAAAGCTCAAAACTCTGGAATTCCTGTAACAAAAACAGAAATTGCTGGAGAAACTCAAGTCTTCCTGCATCAGCAGGCCTGGCCGCATATATGAGGAAAAAGCAGATTAAATGTTTTGAGTCCGGTGATTCTTCATCAGAACTGACTATGTTTCATTATTCCCTTCCCTATCTCTCTTTGCTCTTAACCTGCTCCTTAAAATCTATTTTGTTTGACCAAGTTTATTGTTATCTCTCTCCATTATCTCTTTATGTGGCTTATTATCAAATGTTGATTGCTAATGTTCCTGTAAAATGCCTTAGGGTGTTTTACTATGTTAAAGGTTCTATTGTTGTACAAGATAAATTACCCTGCCCTGATCTCTTGTGGAATAGAAATGGTTAGGGATAAGCATTAAATTGAGATACACTTGGAACAACTTGAATTTGGGTCAAAGGAATACTGAGGTTGTTGTCATTTTAAATAAAATGAAGATCCAATTATGTTTGTGCCATACTCATGTAGCTAGATTACTTTGGTTCTTAAACCAACAAAATTACATGCCCTCATATTAGTGCACTATCTCCATTTTAAAGCAAGGTCAGTTTCTATTAAATTTCTGCACTTAATCTGAAAGGGGTGAATGTTTAACATTGCTTGGAATTTCCCATTCAATTTCTGACAGTCAATGATAAGGTCATGAGAAGGCTGATTAATAGTGATACATTCACTAATCTGTTGGTGACGGATTAATGAGCATGGATTTGAGTTGCTTTATATATACAAGACATGCTATGAAAATGCCTCTATTGGAAGAAAGAAGTATGTTTACCATGTTCAAGTAGGCAAAGATCTGGCTATATATTTAGTATGAAAACTCAATGTTCCTAACAACAATCTTAAGTGTAAGTGAATTAATTCCATTTTTCATACATGCTAAGGCGTAAGAAGCACTTGGGATTTGAACTTGGGACCAAAGTGATAGAGAAGCAATACTGACTATTGTGAGATTCTAGAACTGATGCTAAACCTAATGCATGAATTCACTAAAAGGTTTAGTTGTTGAAAACCCTGTAGCTCAGAAACTTTTCTGCCAGGTTGAAAAAAGAGAGGCAATTTGGTTAAAAATGAGATTAAACATGAAAATTCAAGAACAAGCAAAGGAATAAAAGAAATGGTTTACACAGAGCAAACTACTGCCAACAATTAACAAAAGATCAACTTGAAGAATGACATGTGAAAGAATGTTGGTTGTCATCACGCTCTGCATAGAAATAGAATAACTCAGTGCAAAAAAAATCAGCAAGTAAATGGAAGATATGGAGCAAGGTCACAGACTTTCTATAGAACCATCTGTATTACCATGCTTGAAAATATTAATAATGTACGTACAGAGGCTTTATATCTTGTCAGTAACATTTCATAAATAAAGCTGAATGACAGCTAGTCATAAAGCTGCCTTTTCTCAAATGAAGTAATCTGCTGGCAAACACTTGTTAACCAAATGAGTGTCGGCTGGACTAAGCTGTAACACCTGTATTTGCATATTTCATAGTCTAAGCACTTTATTTTCATAGGCCTTATCATTTTTTTTATATAAGTAGCACTCCGTAAGAACCATTTGCAAAATAATTTGCTCATATATCAAACATTTCAATAGTAAGTGGTGAACTGTTGCATTTGCATTGATAGGTCAGTAACAGAAAAGCATGTTTCTTTTAAAAGCTAAAATGTTATTCAGCATTAAATTTCCAAGGTCTTCCAAGAATGTTATAATAACAATATTTTTAGATTGTATTTTATTTTCTTCTTATGACCCCTGGCCTCCACAATCTGGAGAGAGTGGTAAGGTGCAATGGACCATAAAGTTGTCCCACAACATCTAATGATATATTATAATTAATCCTACAGAAAACTGTCTGCCTAGAAAAAGAGCAACAGAAGTTTAGGCTGAAATTAGATATCTACTAGAAGTTTGGACTGATAAATGCAAAATAAGTACACAGAGCTACTGTACATGAACGTAAGGTTTCAACTTAGAATAGTACCATTATGATACAAGTAGCTAAAGTACTAGATGTGCAATCCAATCCATTTTTCAGCAAAATGAATAAAATGGGATTAATATTGCGCATTAATAAAAATGACCTCATTTGCCTTTCATCACCATTTTATGTTTCTTGCTTCATCAAGCATCTATGTTGCACAGATGCAAATATGACCCCATCTGGTGCCTTAGAAGCATAAACTGCTCTGTATATTCAGAGTGCTCAGTGGCTTGGAATTCCTTAACCTGCTTTCATTCACACAATTTGAGAGACTTTGAGGTGGTAAAGTTGTGCTGAAAAATCTCTTGAGTTCTCGCTTATCACAGCTGACCACTTATATTAACAAAGTTCAAATTGATCGCCATGGAGTGAATTCTGGAAAATCTGACCACTGTTCAATATAAGGTACAAGAAATAATTAGGGATCTATAGTACAACTCTTAAAGGTAATTGTTATACATAGTTTATAATGCAGCCTGTAGAAATCCACAGAAGGTTTAGAGTAGTTTTATTTGCTCACTGTGAAGGTTTTTTCTTTCAATTGTTTCCTTAATATATTGGCACTGGAGTTGGTGGTGCTTGCCACCACAGATTGTGTTTAAGCAGATGTTGTCCCATTAATTAGCTCTGGATCTGGTATTATGAGAGAATTCCCAACTCTCATTCCAAAAGGGATAGGTCCCAGGGTGTGTGTTCCAAATCCACATTCCATAGCCAGCTCCACAACAGCAACAGTGAAACCGCCACAGGTCTGTGTAGAAGGTATTGTTCTTTATTTCTAATTTTATGTTATGTTTCACAACCTTAAAGTCAAAGTAATAGGAATGGTCAGTGACATCAGGATGGAAGGACTTTGTTACATGGGTGGGAAGTCCACAGGTAAAATAGTTGATTATTGGATTAAATGCAGTGACACTAGTCCATGGCAATTTTGTACGTGTACAATCATTTGTTTTCTTGAAATCCTCCCCAGATTATCTCAGCTAATTCTAATGGAGAACTGGAATTTCATGTGCTTACTTCAAATATTGCATAAATCCTTCAAGATTTTAACATAAAAAACTGGAAGAAAGGATGCTAAATTGTCAGAAAATAAAAACCCTTTTATTATTGTTGTGGCAATACCAGTTACAGGACAGTTATTTGTCACAAGCATCTATTTCTTGCTCATCTTCAATATTTATAAATTACTTGATGCATGGCAGGAGTTTTGTTTGCTAATGTAGGACCAAGGATTAATTTAGATATTGCTGTATAGTTTGAGTTGTTGATCTTTCCTTGCACCAGCAGTCTTTCTAAGTTAGTCCATTTTGCTTTGCAAATGTGCTAAAATTGTCCTTTTAGGTTTGTAAATATCTAAAGTTGGAGAGTTCCACCACAAATCAAATGGAACATGCAAACAGACAATCTTTGGGCTTCAGTGAGTTAAGTCTCATAGATTTTAAATCTCCTCCCTCCCAACCTAACCAGTTACTCATCAACCCTCCATATAAACTTAATTAATTGATCAGCTTTGAAAATTAGCATGTGCAGTATTATTCGATTAACAAAAGCAGTTTCTCTCACCACTAAAGTAAAATACAAAGGTTTAACACACTACTATGTAAAGCATTTGTGCATTGATATGGCATTGCACAATTACACACAATGTAATGCCAAAGCCACTGTTCACTGTTATTCCCATTGCAGCCACTGTTTGCAGGTTGACAGCAAATTGTGTAATTGGTATAGCTGCATGGTTGGTGTGAATGTAGCAAGTGAATTGGACTGGTAGTGTGGAATGAATGACTTAATATTTTACACCTTTTTCCTTATTGTTCTTTTAATCTGGGTTAAAAATACAAGCAACTGCAGTCTTTGTAAAAGTAAAAAAGGGGCAGCCTAGTGGCTCAAAGGTTAGCACAGCTGTCTCTCAGTGCCAGGAATCCAAGTTCAATTCCCCCCTTGTGTGACTGTCTGTGTGGAGTTTGCACATTCTCCCCATGTCTGTGTAGGTTTCATTTGGGTGCTGTGGTTTCCTCCCACAGTTCAAAGTTGTACAGGTTAGATGGATTGGCTATGCTAAATTGCCCATAATGTGCAGGCAAGGCAGATTAGCCATGGGAAATACAGGAATAGGGTAAGGGGTGTGAGTGTAGGTGAGAAGCTCTTCAGAGGTCAGTGTGGACTTGATGGGCTGAATGTCCCACTTCTGCAATGTAGGGATTCTACTCTCTGAAAATGCTAGGAATCTTTTGAACAATAGGGTTAATAGCAGCCAGAAGAAAACTGCAATTTGGCTACTGGCAGGTAGAGAGAGTCTTCTATTTTCAAAATAACTTTATTGAACAGTTTGTTTTGTTAAAAAAAAGCAGTCTTGTTGTTTCAAAACAATTCAAGCTTGAGAAAATCAATTCAGTGATAGATGATATTTGTATATCCAGGTTTTTGAAACGACATTGTAATATGTTGATGTGCACAAGCCTATTTTTATCTAACCGGACAAACATACTTGGGTTTTCTCCATCAAACCAACACAGTATTTCCATGTCAGGGGCATAATATCCTCTCGGTTTGTACCAGTCAGTGAATAAGGAATGATGCTATTAATTCTCTTGGGCAATCTTCAGGTCTGGTTATTGGTGAAATAAATTTGCATGCTGAATATGAGGTAGGTGAATCACAGACAGTACAAATTATATTTCCTGACAGTGGTTAGCCGATGGTACGGCACAGCTTGTTTTTTTTCTCTTTGTTGAAAGCTGGAGTATTTCAATTCATTACATGAGATTGGTTAGAATTCCAGTCTCTTTTTACTTGATATTGAGTCTGTTATCTCTGCATGGACTAGCATTTTCCCCTGAGTACCCACCTAATCACTACTTAAAAAATCGAAACGTATAGTTAGTGTCATGATTTAGATACCAGAGAAGCTTTATTTATCAGTACAGTGAGATAATTTCGATTTGAAACTTTATCACTCCTTGCATTTAACTGATTTGAAGGCTTTTTGCATATTGTGAGTGGGGCAACTCCATACAGCCATTTCATTGTGCCCAGTGATTTTTAAGCATTTCAAGACAGGATTCATACTTCACGTGAAAATAGGTTACCATGGATATAACTAATGCAAGCAGTTTTAAGGAACAGATAGTGAAAGTATGAGTAAATATATTTCAGATATCCTCTATCAAAATCCTGCATTGTCAAGAAGACTTGGCCCTTTGTGTATAATGCTTAAATATGAGATGTGGAGCCGTTGTATTGCAAATGAATATTAAATTTTATATTCAGGCAATAGATGTGTTTTTTTTGTACCAAAGTATTAACATTAAAGAACTTCATTCAAATCATTCATGCTTTCAATACCTGGAGTAAAATAGCTGTGAAAATTAATTTTGGACATTTCTTATTAACAAAATAATGAGATGTTACTGTAGAGAGGCACAGCCAGCATTGGAAGGACAATCCTATCAAAGCCTATCATTTGCTGTCAACACTGACAGTTAATTCTTTTCATACATTTTCATGCACTTTTCCAAAACCAAGTTATTTGATTTAATAATCAACAAAGGAAATATAACAAACTGGTGCATTAATCCTTTAACTATTTGAAAGCAAAGAGGACATGTCCATTTTGGTCTACTCAAAGTTTATTGAATTATAGTTTATGCATTTTAAATAACTCAAATATAAGTATTTCCATATTAAAAATTATATTCTGACTAGTAATACCGGCTCTGTTAAATTGCAGAGTATGTATTATCCTTGGCCTTGTATATTATAAAACTGATGAAGTGGTAAGACATTTTAGCATCTGTGTGTGTGAATGGGAACATGATGACAGGAATGATTTTTCAAAACCATGTAAGATAATTCATCTTGAAGCATGTTTATTGAATCTCCTGGATTTGATGGTATGATATAGTTGTGATAAAACATATATTATACAAAATGAAATTAAACATTTAACCTTTTAGAATCTTATTAATGCTGATGTCAACAAAGGTTGGCAATGGATATTTCAGAGGGAGAAAACATGTGTCCACGTGTGCTAAAGTCAGACTGAATTGCTTAGTGAACACATTGCTATATACATTTGTCCAGTCAACTAATGCAGGCTTGCTCATCACACCACTTAAAAACAATGAGAAGCAGCAATATAACAGTGCTTTTCATAGTATTATGGTGACTTAAGGGCCAGTAAATTTTTAATAATGTTTTGAACTGGGAGCATCACAAGAAAGACTGCTAGTTAGCATTGCTACTACCAAATATACATGAGAACTAGCATCTCATATTTTTATAATGCTATGTATGATTTTGTAAAATATAATCACTGTGCTGCCTTTAGTTTAGACAATATCAGGAAATTTCCTCAATGTATCATTTATTGCAGAATATTGAAAGTTCATTCGGAAAGATGCCTAAACAATGAAATGTAAGGACACAAAGCAAGCCTTAATGGAAAACCTTCTGAAGGTGAACAAAATAATTTTATTTTTATATATCTGAAATGAATAAGTCATTGCTGAAGAGATATTCCCATATTCCTGGGACTATATGATAACAAACAATTTGTTTTGATAATTGTAAATATACCTTAGTTGAGGTTATTGAAATTTGTTTGACTTACATTGTGGTTAAAATGTTGCACTAATTAGTATTAATCAAATAATATTTTGTACACTGTCTCACTGAAGTTATGATATGTGGAATGCTTTTTAGATAAATAAACATGCCAGTTCTAAGAGACGTAAAGTAATTATTGTAACATTCATATACTCCAGGATTTTATATTCAAAGACTAAATATTCATCTCATAGCAGCTCCACTGATTATGCTCACTTTATTCATTCTTCCATTTGTGATATTATGTACAATGTCCACACTTATTAATCATACAATGGAACAACAAATGAAATGGTGTTTGATAGACACCCAAATGAAACTTGCTGTGTGTCAGAACTCAATCACATACAACTGGAGGATCTAGCTCATGTATGATTTGACCTTATAGGCTGCAAGCATGTATTATGCATTGACCTATCATAACAATGCAGGAATTTCAAATGACCCAAGCAACTGAAAGAATGTTTCACCTTTCAAATGTAATGTAATATTTTCTGATAAGGAGCTTACATTAGGTTTCTTTAGCCTGAAAACACATGTGACTGGTATTTTATAGAAATGGTAAGTTGAACAGTGAAGCATACTTGACTGTGATGGAACAAAACATGCTTTTAAGATAGATTTAAAGATGGTATTTCATGGGACTCCGTTTTCTTGTGATTGTTTTAATGGGTGCATGTTTATTGGGGTAATATCATGTATCACTTCTGCTGTGACATCAATATGTTTAATCCATATTCAATAAAGTGATGCTGTGCATTGACCTAACCTGATTTCAGTGTTTGTATGTGGGCATGTAAGGGAATGATGCTATGTTTAGGTCCTGTCCCATCATCAGTGCTTATGAGTTTATTTACAGGAGCAATACTGGCACTAAATCTGTTTACATTATTGATCATACTTTCAGTGTGCTCCACAGGTGATCTTCCAGGTATAGAATGGCATTTTCATCACCACACCTGGAGAATAAAAAAGTAT
Source organism: Rhincodon typus (assembly GCF_021869965.1). NCBI lineage: Eukaryota > Metazoa > Chordata > Chondrichthyes > Orectolobiformes > Rhincodontidae > Rhincodon > Rhincodon typus. The sequence continues at coordinate 39,406,258 of NC_063340.1, read as the reverse complement.
AACAGAAATGGATGTGTCATTCAAATGAAGCTCCAAATTGAGGTCTGTAAGACAAATCAGACCAGTTTGTGTCATTTGTGAGTTTTACTGTTGTGTCCTTCTGGATTCCTGGTCAACATTTTGGTAAGGAGGTTGGTACAGCTAGAGGGACCGTAAATCAGAGGCATGCAGAGCAGGAACAACTTGATGTCAGTCAGAGATAGTAAGAACTGCTGATGTTGGAATCAGAGATAACACAGTGTGGAGCTGGGTGAGCACAGCAGGCCAGGCAGCATCAGAGGAGCAGGAAAGTTAACGTTTTGTGTCGGGGCCCATCTTCAGAAATGAGGAGGGGGAGGGAGCTCCAAAATAAATAGAGAGAAGACTGGTAGGGCTGGGGAAGTAGGTGGGATGGTGATAGGTGAGTGCAGGTAGGGAGTGGTGGGGAATGGTCAGTGAGGTGAGAGGAACGGAGAGGTGGGAGAGAAGATGGACAGGTTGTGTCAGGTCAAGGAGCCAGAGTTGAGAGGGAGGGTCGGTCATGGGATGAAGCTGGGGGTGGGGAAATTTTAAAACTGGTAAAGTCCACATTGAGACCATTGGGTTGTAGGCTCCCAAGGCAGAATATGAGGTTCTGCTCCTCCAGTTTCCGGTGGTGTCATTGTGACACTGGAGAAGGCCCAGTATGGATATGTCACACAGGGAGTGGGAGAGGGAGTTGAAATGATTCACGACTGGAAGGTGTTGTTGTTTGTCGCAAACAGAGCACAGGTGCTCTACAAAGCAGGCTCCGAGCCTCCGCTTGGTCTCACCAAAGTAGAGGAGGCCACATCGAAGGCAGCGGATGTAAGAGACCACATTAGTGAATGTGCAGGTGAACATCTGTCTGATCTGAAAGGCTTTTTTAGTTCCTTGGATTGAGGTGAGGTGGGAAGTGTAGGGGCAGGCACTTCCTGCGGTTGCAAGGAAAGGTGCCAGGGATGGTGGGGCTAGTGGGGAGTGTGGAGCGGACGAGGGAGTCGTGGAGAGCGCGGTCTCTACAGAAGGCAGTTAGGGGTAGGGAGGGAAATATATCTTTGGTTGTGGGGTCAGATTGCTGGTGGTGAAAGTGGCGGAGAATGATACGTTGAATACAGAGGTTAGTGGGGTGATATGTGAGGACAAGGGGGATTCTGTCTTTGATTTTGTTGCAGGGAGGGGATGTGAGGGCAGCCGTGCAGGAAATGCAAGAGATACGGTCAAGAGCAATTTCAACCACCGAAGAAGGGAAGTTGCGGTCCTTGAAATAAGAGAACATCTGGCATGTTCAGAAGTGGAATGCCCCATCTTGGGAGCAGAATTTGATGTCAGTGTTGCAACTTCTAATATACATGCTCCAACAAATGCCCTCATAGAACCTCTAACTGTGTTCAAGAAAGACCTCTGCAACCAATGCTACTTAAAGAGATTATCAAATGCTCTCAGATTAGTTGCTGATCAATTCCCACTGATAGTTGTTGACTTAATAGAGATGTTTAGTCGTTTGCTTGTTGAAGTCAATGGGAAGTGATATAGTTCATAAAGGCCATGGTATATTTCAGGTGTTAGAACAAAGATCAGTACAGTACAGGAACAGGCCCTTCAGCCCTCCTTGATGAACAAATCCAGTCTGTCCAACCTGTCTTCATAGCAAAAATGTCCCCATACCAGGTAAGTCTTTTCTGTATCCTCTCCAAAGCATCCAGATCCTTCTGGTCGTGTGGTGACCAGAACTGTACACAATATTCCAAGTGTGGCCTAACTAAAGTTCTGTAAAGCTGTAGCATAACTTGTCTATCCATATACTCAGTGCCCCTTCCAATGAAGGCAAGTATGCTACTGTCATGCCTGTGGTGCTAACTTCAGTGATCTGTAGACCTTCACACCCAGATCCCTCTGCATATCAATACTGCTAAGGATTCGGCCATTCACTATATAGTTTCCACCTGTACCTTACCTCCCAAACTGCATCATCCCACATTTGTCTGGATTAAACTCCATCTGCTATTTTTCTGCTCATGCCTCCAACTGATCTATATCTTGCTGTATCCTTTGACAATCCTCCTCACTATCTGCAAATCCACCAATTTTGTATCATTTGTAAGCTTACTAATTAGACCAGCTATGTTTTCCTTCAAATCATTTTTGTAGATCACGAACAGCAGAGGTCCCAGCACTAATCCCTGTGGAACACCACTAATCACAACCCTCCATTCCAAAAAGCATTCTTCCACCGTTACCCTCTGTCTCCTATGACTAAGCCAGTTCTGTATCCATCTCGCCAGCTCACCCTGATACCATGTGACTTCACCTTTTTTACCAGTCTGCCATGAGAGACCTTGTCAAAGGCTTTACTGAAGTCTACGTAAATGATATCAACTGCTTTTCTCTCATCAATCATCTTTGTCACGTCCTCAAAAAACTGGATCAAGTTAGTGAGGCACAACTTGCCCCATACAAAGCCATGCTGCCTATCACACAGATCACTTGTTTGACTGGAAGCTGAAGCAACATTGAGGAAGATATGCTACTCAAAGAAGGAGGAAACAGTTAAGAGTTCTGTATTTCCAAAGGGAAAAACCCAGAGAAAAACCTGGAAAGACTTGGAAATGAATGTACTGGTCATCCATTTTGATATTTACAACTTTGCTGTTTACTCCTTCTGGTAATAACAGACCATTTATACCCAGAGTCTTCATAGAGTGATTCTGCTATCTAAACCTCCAAGAGGAATAGTCCCTTAGATGTCTCCATCTAAGTGCCTGCTGACATCAACCACTGTTAAACTACAGTTGCATCCTCAGAGCATGGCATGGACGGTGATGCCAGTAGTTATGATGATGGCTGTGGTCTTTTTGTATTGCTTTCTTCCAGGCCCAAGCATGCAATATTTCCCTGTTCTCCATCACTGCTGTGTAAGGGAGGTTACTGAACAAAGAAGCAAAAGGATATTTCATTCCCTCTTGCCAAATAGAAGGAGTCAAAGTGAACACATGGCTATGCCAGGATTGAAGCCATCCCCACAATCTAGCTTACCATTGATTCACCTGAAGCCTTTCTCAAGCACTGTTTGCAAATTCTGAGAAGTACCAGAGTAAATGCACATTATCTGCACCCCCATGCTGTGTGGCCATATGCAGCACATCATTCAGATGAATGCCCATCATCCTGGCAGCAGTTGTACTACCTTCATTCTGTGACAGTGTACAAAACCAGCGACTATGAGAACACAGAGCTGCTAGATAGTACAAGCTCTCTGCTGTCCAGCTGGCTCTGACATCTGTTTCATGACCAATGCATATGTGGGCAGAGTCTGTACAACAACAGCCTTGCTGCCATATAAATTGTCATCAAATACACCATTGTTATCCTTAAGCCTAGGCCATTGTGGTGAACCCTGCATCAACGCCTGGGTCACATTTCATCATGGGTCTGCTTCATTCTGCTGAACCTCTTCATCATGTGAACACAGCTACAGTCACCAGATGCAAGCAAGCAACTGGAGCACAAGAGGAAGAAAAGGAACCTCAAAATCATGAGGCAGAGGAAGATGCCAATATTAGAAGGCTTTTCAGGCAGGCTGTCAGAAATCAACTCATCAGCAGTGATACCGGTGAACAAAATCCTAATTCCCCACTTACCAACAACTCTACACCTTATCTGCATCTTATCTATCCTCTGGTGTTGGCCATCATAGCATCTTTTGGTCCCAATATGTTTAGATAAATAAAAATTTCAAAATTCATCTCATCCCATGTATGTGTTTCTTTACACCTTGCTCGTGCCTTTGCCTGTCCTAATGCTAGCCCATTGGCTGCAGTATGACTGATGAAATGCTGCTGACTTTCAGTGGAATGCCTTACAGGATGACCTTACACAGCTCTGGTCATACCTCTTCTTGCTGAATCCTCTGCTGAAGGCAGGTCCAATCCAAAGCAGTGTCATCTTCACCATGGGTAGGGCAAGATTTCCATCCCAGCTGGAACCAGAATCAAAATTCATCCTGTTGGAACCCAGTTTACATCCCCATCTACATCAACGGAACTGAGGTTGAGAGAGTGAAGAGTATCAAATTCGTCGGAGTGACGATAACCGACGATCTGTCCTGCGCTTTCCACGTAAATACGACATTTAAGAAGGCACAACATCACCTCTTCTTCCTCAGGCGGCTCAAGAAATTTGGCATGTCCATAAGGTCCCTCACCAACTTCTACAGATGCACCATTGAAAGCATACTGTCCGGGTGCATAACGGCCTGGTATGGCAACTGCTCTGCCCAGGACCATAAGAAACTACAGAAGGTGGTGTGCACAGCCCAGACCATCATGTAAGTCAACCTTCTATCCATGGACTCTATTTACAGGGCTCGCTGCCACAGAAAGGTGACCAACATCATCAAAGACCCATCGCACCCTGGTAATGATCTCCTACAGCCTCTTCCTTCAGGCAGAAAATACAGAAGCCTGAACACATGGACAAGCAGGTTCAGGAACAGCTTCTTTCCGGGCGTTATCAGACTGTTGAATGGACTCCAGCCTCAAATAATGTAACCTGTATGCCTCTGAGTCTTTTTGATCTGTACATCCTTCGCTTGCAGTGATCTGCCTGTACCACTTGTAAACAAAGCTTTTCACTGTATTTCAGTATATGTGACAATAAAAAAAAATCAACTAAAAAACAGCTAAAGAACTGATTATGCTAACTAGCCCTACACCTACCTTCATCCACTCAAAGGGAGTACGAGCTGGCTTGGCAACATATACTTCTACAGGCATGTTGTATGGAGCTATGAATAATGTTGGTCGGACCTCCAAGTTTCCTTCCATCGCATGGCTAATCAAGACTCTCTCTAGCTCTTAATGTTGTATTTGCAGGAAGCATTTAAAAATTTATACCTAAATTATTTCACCATAGAATCCTGGTTTAGGATTTGAACACGGAACCTCTGGCTCAGATGCTGGGGTGCTATCCAGTGCGTTCCAAGACCTTCGCTGTAGACATAAAGTCCCAGTTTTTTGATGGCACCACATTGGCATGGGAGGTAGGAGCCTGGTCTTTCTGTCTGGCAGAAGGAGCAAGGGAGTCATGGAGTCACAGTGTTGGGAAGAATAACTTTGTCACCTTGTGAGGGAAGAATAGTTGACATAGCAAGATACATTACCAGAGGAAATGTCACTCTTTTATGCAAATATTCTGAGCTACAAGATTACTGTGGGCTACTAGCTGCTGAAACCTTTCTGCTTCAATTATTGGCTTCTGATCATGTTTCAAAATTAAAATCCTGAAAGAGAGAACAAACTCTTCATTTAAGTCTTCAGAAGCTGACAAAAGTGATGCAAGCTTTTGATAATGATAAATAATCAGGATAGCCTATTGATAGGCTAAAAAAAAAGACACGACCAATACTCACTCATCTCAATCCACATGGATAAGGAGAACCAACAATTCGACTGAGACAACACCAAAATCCTGGGACAAGCTAAGCAGAGACAAGCACGGGAATTCCTAGAAGCCTGGCACTCCACGAAGAAAGCCATCAATAAACACATAGAACTCGACCCCATATACACTCCACTACGACGGAAAACCGGAAGTGAGGCAATCCAGCTCAATGGACTCCAGAGTTTAAAAACCAGGCGGGGAAAACATACTGACGTTTCATCAGAGGCTGCACCCAGCATGAACAACAAACCAGCTCAGCGAGCCAACCAACCTCAACATGCACAACCCGAGCTACAAATCTACTCCAAAACCTTATAGCCTATTGATAGAAGGCTTTGAAGATACATAGGGAAGGAAACAAATTCACCATCCAGCCTGTAGACCACAGTGCTATGTGTAACAATGTGGCAGCTTTAAGAAGTTATTTTGTCCTATTTTTCTTTTGAAGAGAGGTTTTAAGGCAGAGATGCAGTCTACCAGAAACACAAGAGTAAACAGCTTGTGAGGCCTTGGGTATTTTTATTTAAAACATTGGAACAATCGAAGCAGCCAGATTGAGTACGGTCAAACTCCCACAGAATCGGGATCTTTAGTTTAGTTTTCAGCAGAAATTGTGAAAAGCTCTCTCTCTCTCTCTCGCTCGCAGAACTGTCTTTTGATATTCTTTCCTCCTGGTTAGGGAACTGCCTGTTTTCTGAATTTGCCTTTTGCTAAGGGTGTGTTTATGGGATGTTAATGTATTGGAACAGTCAATTAGTAATAGTTACTGTGTCTACATTTTTAAGCATTCCAATCGAGCTACAGCTAAGCTATTTTTTTCTTTATTCTTTCCATTGTTGTATTTTAACCATAATGTATGAATAAATTGTGTTTTGCTTAATGTTGAGTAGTTTGATTAATCGAATTGCATCTGGAACACAGCACCTTACATTTACCAATTAAATAAGAAAAAGTTAGTGATTAGGCTACCTTCTTAATATATTTTGAGGGGCTTTGGTCTGGTCCATAACATATGCAAGAAACTCTTGGAAATTCTGGTCAAGAATCTATTTCCTTTTCAATGAAGATAGACTTTTAATTTCTGAAGGAGGTCTGGAAATGTTCTTGCCAATCCACAGCTGCACTTACCTTTCCAGACAATGATAGAGTAACACATATGCTATATATATCCTCTAAGTGAGTTGAGAATGCTGCTGAAGATCGAAACCACAAGTGAAGGAGAACTGTGCAGTAGGAGAATGGGGAAGTGGCAGTAAAGTTGCTTGTGGTAAAATGTGAATGTTTTAAAGGAGTATTATAGAAGAACTCGCATGGAACTATAGTGTAAAGGGTTCGTTAAAAATTTTCTCTGCGAATAGCTTGTAAGAATGTGTAAAAGGAGCTACATCATAGGGACACCAAATCACAAGGTAGCCTGTGTCTGTAGAGTTCCAGATGATGTTCTCTCTTTGCATCCCTTATATACAGGCAGAGTGTGGGGAAGAGTCAGCACCTTATTTATTCTTTAACAGGTATGGGCATCACTGGTAAACATTTGTTGCCCATGCTGATTTACATTTGAACTGAGTTGCTTGCTGAACTATTTCAGTAGGTCTGGAGTCATATGTACACCTGACCAGGTAATGTTGGCAGATTTACTTCTCTAAATGTATCCTTGAACCAGATGTATCACTTTTATGTTTCAATGGATTCACTACTGAGTCTTCCTTTTAGTTCCAGAGTTATTTATTGAATTTAGAAGGGATATGCTCCAGAGCATCAGTCTGGTGTTCTGAATTATTAGTCCAATAATGTTGCCACTACGCCACATCACCAAAGGACAGTCCTGGGTGAGAGATCTGGCAATTTGGCTAACTGTACCTCAGTGAGTGAGAGAGAGAGAGACAGTTGATGTCTGCCAGATTGTACCTCAAACAGAGAGAGAGAGATGTTGACATCTCATCAGACTGTACTCAGGAAAGAGGGATAGAAAGAGAGAGAGAGAGTGAGTGGTTGGTGAGTCAATATCTCGTGTGATCTTACCCTGGGGGAGCAGTTATTTGACATCTCACCTCACTGCGTCCTGGGAGCTGACCTTCTGATGCTTTCCTTTTCTTAATTAGTATACAAGATTCTTACAAATTTATCATATATCTCGTTCCACAAGACAAAATTTCCTTTCCGCAATTCACCTTTGAACCAGTCACAAATGGCATTGATAATTGAACCAGGCACTGCCCACCAAATAATCTCAACAACATTGGCACATCTAATTGCAGCATTTCAATGTAACATCAAGGAATGTATTGACTAATAATTTTTGAGCTATTTAATAGAAACCACCAGGAATAAAGACAGAAGGTCCTAAACCAATGGACGTACACTTACATTGACAAACCCAAATAATCTGGACAGATAAAACCTTGTATTATAGAGGGTGAGCTGAATAAGTCACTCTTATTCAGGTACAGGGTTATAGTTGCCCACTCTCATTGCCGTCTGCAAGTTTTTCTACAAGACCTCTTGGTTCCCTATGAATAGATTCCTTTCCTCCTCTGCAACTTCTTCTTTGAGGCTTTCACTGCAGCAGTTGGAAAGTCTCGAACTCACGTTTTTCTGTGTTGCGCCAACCTTTAGTTTTCTTGCAGCTCACAATTTATTTTGCGACATGTTCCAGTATCTGAACTGACCAGAACACAACTCCACTTAAACAGGTGAATGCTAGCTTTAAGTAATGCATGTTCGCTGGTCCCTCATGGTATTCCAAGTATGCAACCACACAGCAACATGCAGGAGCCATTTAAATTGGCTGTTTGCATGCTGGTTACAATGGATGGAGGGCTAAACTAACAGTCTGATCCCATGTTCATTTTCTGACCATACCGAAGTTTGCAGTCATTGTTAACTGGCCCTATCCTGAGATTTATGTTTGTGATTGTAAATTGAATGAAGTAATACTATATACAGGCTCCGTTTGACATCCATCATTGCGTGGAATTCAGAATTAATACAGAAAAAATATTTATGAGGTGAGCAAATACTTAAATATTACTATTCTTGGATTGCCTACAGTCATGGCCATTAACACAAAATGGAGATGCCCTGGAGCATTGCATTCTGGTCTTGTTCTGAATGTTGGTCATCTTCTTAACATCTGCCTGACACTAGGGTCTTGGCAGAGATGAGCTTCATTGTGAAATTCCTCTCAATTTAAATGAAATATGCTTCCTTATCAATGTTGACAGTGCAGATTGTCATATCTAACAGGAAAGGAAAGGACGTTTAGTACAGGGATTAAGGTACCATCTTTAGATATTTGATTGCCTTCTGGCATGTGACAGGTTCTGAAAATCAACATGGATCACATCCTATGTGCCTGAGGAGCTTAAGAACAAACTGCAGCTCAAATATATGTTCATGTGCAAACATTGCTTGAACTCTTCTGAGGGATCAGCAAATGCACAAAACAATCCTTCCTGCTTTGGAACGCCACTGTAATATTATACTTCATGTCGTCAAAACAAAGTTGTTGTTGCAATTTTAGATGTTTGTCACTCACTGATATTCCCACTAAATCTTACGAAACTCAATGTATTAATTTATGTTGCTGACGCAATGGTGAGCATCACGTCCCATGCCATTCCAACATTCCACACACCATTCCGCAGGGAAACTCACCACTTAATATCGAGTTCAATAATTTTAGGGCCTGAACTCTCCCATGTCTTAACTCCTTACCCCACACACCAGGCCTTGTTATCACATACTCTGCCATTACACACTATGTATTGTTAGCCACTAACAGTCTCCATTAATGGATATTCACCCTCCTAACCAGATCATTATCAACTCCTTTGTTTGTCCAACTGCTCTTCACTTTTTTTGGCTCTATCCCAACTTATCATTTACTCCTTGACCCCTCCCCCTACCCTATCTTCTGCAGAAACCAACATTTTCCAAGCGACCATCAATTCCAAGGAAGGGTCACTGGATCTGAAATGTTAACTTTGATTTCTCTTCACAGATGCTGCCAGACCTGCTGAGATTTTCCAGCAACTTCTGTTTTTGTTCCAGAGATTGAAGGACCTGGCAGCTGTCCCAAAAAGATGTCTGCATCATTCCAATGATGGGGTATATAACAAATGCCAATTATGTCATGTGTGATCACGATTGGCAAAGTGTGTACATGGCATTGACTCACTTTGAAACCGGAGACCCTCCTGTGCCATTGCCCACTTTTCAGCTGGCTGTATGAGTGGGAGTATCAACCACAGGCAGTTTCCCAGTAGTGACAGCACTGGGAAGGTACAACACACAGTGCGGCCCAATGCTGCATGATGGCCAGAGAGTACACAGCCTGCATGCTGGTGTTGTGAGCATCTCACATGTGCAAAGCCAGCATTCATCGCCTGTGAACTCCCAGTGACCTGTTGTAGATGTAAACGCCCACACACGCACCTCACTCCCCAACATCACCCATTCTCCCATAGCTCCCCAATCCCTACAGACTTCATATCCCACAAGCCTAATAAATATATCAAAACTTGCCTCACCCCTGGCATGGCCCCTCCAGAGTCAAAGGACTGACCATGACCCACTCCTTGAAGCATAAAGGTATAGACCCCCTGTGCAAAGTTGGATGCCTGACTGTGGCCAATGCCCAGGACTGGCAAGGGATGCTGTCCTTGACGAACCGCTCTGAGACCGTCTCTAACTGACTGGTGTCCCCATAGAGTTGGGCATGAATGCTGCTGTCACATGGTATAGCTGCCAGCCTGACATTGCACAATGACATACACTAAGATATAGGCACCCTCAACTGAGAACTGTTGCACAGCATAACCACCTGCCTGATAGTGTGGCTGTGAAAATTGCCATGGCAGGCCCAGCAGGGCAAGGCATGCTCACTGTGGGCATGTCAGTTGGTGGATCCAACCTGAGAGAGCAAGAGGGGGCAGCTGTGGTGGGCATCCTGATCATACCAATGAATAGATGCCTCTCCCTTGGAAACAGCTGATGCAGCCATGTACTCCTGCTTGCTGGCATAGTCTGCTAAACAAGTGTGGACATGCAGGGCACAATGTTGGGGTTTTGCACAGATGCCAGGATGGTAGTGACAGCTCCTTAAAAGTCGACTGCTGGTGTCTATGACTTAAGGGTGCATGCGGTTGGTGCTCTGCAGTTTGGCCACGAGCAACGTGGAGGTTGTTTGGAGCAAGCAGTGATCTGTACCCACCAGGTACCAACTCTGTTTTTTCCCAATGGGTAGTTTGCAAAGTGCTGCCTGTGGTAGGTCATCTGTTAACAGGCCAGTTAACGAATCAATAAACAAGCAATGGTGAGCATCACTTGGGAACCCTACATTCCCTGGCAAGAATCTTACCACTTGAGCAAGTCAGGGCAGTTGTAGCAAGATTGTCTTGATATCACGATTACCATCTCACCCGATTTTACCACTCATCTCACCAAAGCCCACCTCATTCAATTGTTTTATTAGAGACTCCACCCAGACTCTGGGTTCTGTGCTACTATTATTGTTTCATTACACATACATAACTCACATATCAAACACATTACCCTGTCTCGATTACACTGTGCAAGGAGTGACTGAAAATGAAGTCCTATATACTAGAGCATCATATGTTGTGCTGCTATGTAACTGGCTTTAAAATGTACTGCTTGTGTGGTCTGGAATCTCTGCAATAATGCAACGGAAAGGTCTTAGACATAACAATCATATTATAATTAACAATCATATTATAAAAATCAAAATTCAAAAGTCCATTTTACCACTATTGTAACATCACCCCCACCACAAACAGCAAACTTGAACAATTTTTCTTTCTTTTTGTTCATGGTGAGCATTCCATTACAAGGTCACTGTACAACAACAGTACAAAGACTGGAACAACAGCACACAAGCATCCCACATTCACTCTTTGTCCTGACCTGGCTACAAAATCTGCTTTGGAGCAAGAAGCTACATTTGTTCTCTGTGCTGTGCTGTCTTCCCAAGTATTAACCACTTCTGTAATCCCTGTACCAAAATCAGACGTTGTTACAAACTTGACCTCCCAGTGAGTGATAATCAGAGATTTGTCTCCTGTCAGGTGTCTGGACTTGTATCCCGAACCTCACTCTCGTGCAACATTACATCAATCTGATCAGACCAGTTAGATTTTGAGATGTATTTCTGTTCCCTGGGTTCCCTACTGGGTAATGAGGTTTTAGCTCATGGTGTGCTGGTAGTGGCCTCCAATCACAATGTCGACTGTGGGTACTTCACCTTCTATTTTCCCCTTTGTTGTGGGCTTGGATCTTCTCCCAATCTGTCCCACTTTACCTGGAGCATTCCCACCATTGGTTTGATGGTCATCTTCTGCTGTAGTCCCCATTGACTCTTCCATTAAGAGATGCTTCACCTTCAGTATCTCCTGGCCTATTTGAGAATTCCTCAGGTCCCTCTTTAAATTAACCATGAAGGTATCTGTAAATCTGATCTCTGGCTGTAGCCTGCCATCTATTCTCACTTTCTCTCGCCTTTGTCTTTTGTTTTTATTTGCCCAATTTCTCTGGCTTCGGTCTTGACTCTTTTTGATCCTGCTGGCCAATCCTCGATTCTATTTAATTCAAGTGTTCATTCCTGAGTTAGAGTAAACCACACAAGCTTTACTGCTCCTAGTGAGGCTTCTGAACTTCTCTCAGCTGGAAGGATGTTTCCCCTCATGGGAGAGTCAAGGATCGGAGGGCACAGTCTCAGAATAAAGGGGCGGCAATTTAAGACTGAGAGGAGGAGGAATTTCTTCTAGATTCATAGATTCATACAGTGCAGAAAAGGCCCTAAGGCCCATCGATTTTGCACTGACATAACTACAACTAAAAATGCACTAATCCCAATATCCTTGAATGTCATGATATTTGAAATATTTTTTAAAGGTTTTAAGATTTCCAGCTTCAATTACCTTCCCAGGTAGTGCACCCAGCTTCCTACCACCTGTTGAGTGAAAAGGTTTATTTTCCCAAATCCCCTCTGAATCTCCTGCCCCTTTTCCTAAAACTATGCCCCCTCATGATTGACCCCTCAACCAAAGAGAACAGTGGCTCTCTATTCACCCTGTCCTTATGCCTCATAATCTTATACATCCCAATCATACATCCTTCAGTCTTCTCTGCTCTAAAGAAAACAATCCAAGCCTTTCTAATCTCTACTCATAGCTCAATTTCTCCATCATAGGTAACATCATAGTGAACCTTCTCTGTGCCTCCTCTAGTGTTATTATATCCTTCCTGTAGTGAGTTGACCAGAACTACACATAGTACTCCAGTTGTGGCCTAACCGATGCTCTATATAACTCCAACATTATCCTCTTGTTCTTATATTCTATGCCACAACCGATGAAAGCAAGTGTCCCATTTGCCTTCTTAACAATCCTACTCACGTGCTCTGCCAACTTCAGGGATCTATGAATAATTACCCCCAAGATCCCTCTGCCCCTCAAAGCTACACAATATCCTGCCTTTCATTAAATACTCCCTCATCTTGTTTCTTCTTCCAAACTGCATCACTTCACCCTTTAATCTCCCCTTGTGTCTCTTAGGTCTGTGACTCTACCCTGAGTCTGTGCGCCTATATGGTCACACATAGTTGTCAGTCAGAATTGCTGTCTGTTTGCACTCTGCTACACTCTGATCTTCTGTACCTATCCGAATTGGAAAGAATTTGAACTTTTGAGGAGAATTACCTCACAAAGTTTCTCGTAGTGGTGCAAATTTTAAGTGCCTGCACTTTCTTGTCAAAAGTGAACTATTTAATCTTTCAAGTTCCACCTATGTGGGGTCAGCCCATTTATTAATGATACAGAATCTCTGGCACTAACTGATACCCACCTAAAATAGCCCATTTTATTCCCTCATAGTCAGTGACATGCTCCTTAGGCAGGACAAAGTCAGCTTTGTGAGCTTTCCATGTCAGTCTATTCAGCACACTTGTGCTAATCTTTCAAAATAAATAAAGAATGCAGCTACCTCTTCCATGTAAAACTTATGGATTAAATGGGCAAACTTGAATACTTTAGCCCTTAAATCAAAGTTAGGTGTGGTTTCCTTCCCAGTAACATTCTCCCTTCTCAGCTCAAGCTGTCTAAATTGGATATCTTTTTCTCATTGCCTTTTTGCCGATATTTCTCCTTCTCCCTCAACTAGGGTTCTCTCTCTATATTTTCCTGTCTTTTTCTCTCTCTATTTTCTGCTCCTGAAATTCCACTTCTAATCCTAGATGTTCGTTTTTTAAGTTATCGGTTTCATTATCCTCTGTTTCCACCTCCAGTTGCTTCATCATTCATGTTGCAATCTGTGTAAGTCCAGGCTTTCTCTCAGAACTCCACCTCTAAGTGCTAAGCTATGCTTTTTGATTATACAAAGGGCAAGGCTTTTAGTTTTTTAATAAATTATTTTGTCCTGCTGTATGAAAGCACTAACATCAACTATATACATTTAGCACATTTAATATTAGAGACTCAGTTTCTTGCTTAAAAAAAGCCTTTAAAGAAACAATTTAGTTTCCTCACTACAATTCTGTTGCTTGCCTGCGGGAGGGCATTGGCTGAGCCTGAAAAATTGCTTTGACCAGGTGAGAAGGGGTAATTCACGTCCCCACTATTTAACTCCCTCAGGGTTGATTGCAACAACAAACTTCTTTTAGTACGCAGCTATATCACTAATAAAAGGGTGGTACAGTGGCTCAGTGGTTAGCACTGCTGCCTCACAGCACCAGGGATCTGGGTTCAATTCCACCCTCAGGCGACTGTCTGTGTGGAGTTTGCCCATTCTCCCCACGTCTGCACGGATTTCCATCAGGTGCTCTGGTTTCTTCCCACAGTCCAAAGATGTGCAGGTTAGGTGGATTGGCCATCCTAAGTTGCCCATCATGTCCAGGGATATGTAAGTTGTGTGGATTAGACATGGGAAATGCAGATTTACAGTGAAAGGGTGGTGGATGTGAGTCTGAATGGGGTGCTGGTGGAATTCTATGTAATCAAAAATTAAGGAGTCAGTTATAAGTGACAGAAGGAAAAATGTTATTACCTAATAACCCAAGAAAAAATAATGAAGATACAACATCAAACAGTGGCAATAAGTTTAAAAGAAGACAGTGTTCCGTACAGACAGGGAGAATATAGGTTATGCAGTTTAAAAGTCCTCAGAGTCCTTGAGGTGTAAAATTTCTAAACTAAGACCAATCACTTTAATTGTAGACTGGTATGCTCACCAGTGGTGACATTTATAGATGTTCTTGTGTTCTCAGTGAATGCTTGTTTCTCCAATTTATTTTATCATCAGGCATTGTTTTCAAAGATGATGAGAAATGTAGAGGGAGATGTCTTTTAGTCCTTGTTGTTACCAATCCATATTCTTTTTCTCTCCTTACTCTGGTGTCCAAAAACAGCAGTTAAAATATAGTTCTGTGTATATTCCTGAGTCTGACTCCATTATCTTTCCAAGCTGACTAACTGGCAGACAAATCTTTTATCTCCTAACATATGAAGTATGTATAAAAAAAGGTGAATTAAAACATGGATGTGAAATTATCAACACTGACTCAGTTTCCTTTTTTTGATGGTTTTAAATAAAAAATGTAATTTTAGCACAGACTATTTTGTAATTTTGTATGGTTCCCCCTGATGAACCTTGACTCTCACTGTGGTCAGCCAACAACTGCAGCGATTTTAGATCCATGTTTCTTCTTTTTTAAAAACTATTTTCATCCATAAATGGTCTCAGGTAAAACAATCAGATGATGGATGATAAAATGTGATAGTCCATACACACCAATATCATTTTCAGAACCACATTTTGGTTACATAGTGTTTCATGGTGTTATCTAGGAATACACAGTCACACAGTAGCAGTGTAACAATATAGGAATACATTAATAGCAGAAGTTCTGCTAATATCAATTTAAAATTGAAATTCAATCCTATATATTAAATTAAGACTCCATTTTGTTCATTGGATTCTATTTAGAACAATGTGTTTGTTTGCATTAGTTTTTACTATGCAAACTTTCTTCATGATATTCTCCATCTCAAAATATTTAAATAAGGAATTTCTGCCAAAACCAGTTAACCCTTTTAATAAATCACACAACCCAAAATAAATGGATTGTAAATAAACACAATAGAAATCTATTGATGCTTAACAGATTATATCATTGTGCATTGTTTTAGTTCAAACAATAATGCTGACAACTGCTTAAAATAGCTATAATTAGCCAGGGTATTTCCCGATATGTTTTATCAATTAGCCTGCAATTAGAAATATCCATGAAGAAATATAATAGAGATATTTGTGGCTGTTTTTTTATTTTGACATCCCTTCACTATTTCTCAAAAAATCATTATGAAGCAAACAAAATCTATAAATATCAAAGTTTGATAGTTTTTTTTTTAAATCACTTAAAAAGTTGAGAAAATTGTGAATCCATATTTAAGATCTGATATATAGTCATTGCATTCACTGGAATATAAAGTAACACGGTTAACATAACTCATTTCTTGAGGCATTTATACATCAGTAATCTTTGTTTCTCAATGGAGTTGGTTGCCAATGTCCCTATCTACCAAGTAGCTCCTGTTATATTTTCAATCAACCAGCTCAAACATGTTACAAGATGCCTCTAGAGCAGGTGGGACTTGAACTCAGGCATTCTGACCCAGAGGTAGGGACACTACCACTGCACAAGAGCCTCAAAGTGGCTTCAGAATACTGGAATATCAACCAATATCAGGTGATGTGTCGAGTGAACTGATCAGCCTATTCAAAATGTTTCTAGACTAATGGGCCAAGACACGTTTCCATTTATTTCAAAGCTATTCTGACGAAACGAGAATGCCAAATTGGATTAAATTGGTTCATGAGCCATAAATGTAAAAATGATTTTGCACACCTTTCATGTAAAATAACTTGCGTGTCGAATCCATATGTAAATATCATTATTATTGGAAGCCAAGTGTTTATCTCTTTTATTCAGCTTGCATGAGGAAAAACTATTGGCATTGGTTGTTACCCTGTTTAGGTTAGTGAAAATGTTAATAATTAATTCTAATTGCAAACATTCATATTTATGTTACCATGGGAAAAAAAGTCCTGTGAAGTCTTACAGAGGCATAATGTGACAAAAATAGACAATGAACTACGAAAGGGGATATTTGGAGTGGAGGAGGAAGGTCAAGGAGCTGGGGTTTAAAGACAGTGTTAAAGGAGGGGAGGGAGCCGGAGCAGTAGGAGAGTAAGGTATTTCCAGAGAAGGGCTGAGACCATGGCCACCAGTGGTGTGAACAGAAGGATAATGCACAATAAACAGGAGTCAGAGTCAGACAGGAGAATTATATGGATGGAAAGATGTACAGAAATAGGGAAAGACAAGTGTTTGACAAGATTTAAATTGACGTTGAGAATTTTAAACATGTGAAAAATCGTTCTCCTGGTTACTATCTACTATTGTTCCTCAATCTCAATTGATGGTTTGATAGTTCTCCAAGTTGAATACAACCTGATCTAAACAATAATGTTAATGAGGGAACAGAACACATTCTTAATGGGGGACTTCTATGTCCACCAACAACAGTGATACCTGGTGGCCAGGCTTGGGAATGGTGCCTGCTTGATCAACACCTTGCACATCCTAAGATGGAAATCATCTCCAATGTATTTCCAATGTATTTGGGAGATGGAATATATGAGCTTATAAAGCAAAAGGATGTGGCAGCATTTCAGATTAGATATTTGGAAGATTACAACCAGAATGGGACAGGGAGGGGCAGAGTGTACAAACATAGAAAAATAGCAGTAAATAGAGTCAAAGAAGGGGAAAATGGTAAAAAAGATAAAATTAATGTCTCTTTACTTGAATGTACATGGTTTTTGGAACAGAATAAACAATTTAATGTCTCAAACAATCATTAATGGATATTTTCTTAATCCCATTTCAGAGACATGGTTACAAGAAAATTAAAGCTGGGAAATAAATATTTGTGGGTGTGAGACTTTTCAAAAGAACAGGCAAGAAAGAAATTGTGGAATGAGTATGATAGCAAGAAATAATATTTCATTGGAATTTGTAGAATCCATGTGGGCGGAAGTAAGAAATAACAAGGATAAGAGACAATGTCAGTAGTCTAAAGGCCCCCCTAATAGTTTCCATAGAGTAGGACAGGGAATAAACCAGGAGTTAATGAGACATTGAAAAAGGATAGTACTTTAATCATGAGTGATTTCAATCTTCAGGTAGAACAGAAAAATCTGATTGACAGAGATAAAACGAGAAAAATTCACAGATTGAATATGGTACAGTCTCCTAGAACAACATCTTGTGGAATTAAGCAGGGGTCAGGCTATTTTAGATCTGGTAATGTGTAATGAGACATTATTAAAAATGATCTCAGAGCAAAAGATCCCCAAGGAAACAATGAACAAAACATGGCAGAATTTAGCATTCAGTTTGAGATAGAGAAACTTGGGTCAGAAACAGCTGCTAAACTAAATTAGGACAATTGGAAAGGAATCTGGGCTGAGGTAGCTGTAATGGATTGGGAATGGAGTTTAGCAGTGAAGACAGTTGAGGATCAATGGCAAACATTTCAGAAAATAGCTCATGACCCACAACAACATTATTTCACCTCATTTGAGAAAGTAATGAGACAAATGAAGTGGCCAAAAGATGTTAAGACTTTATTGTTACAGAATGTTTTGAGAGGTAAAGCTTTGATTGTGCACCCCAATTTGTCAGAAGAACAATCTGAAGTTGATGAAATTGTTCAAAAAACAACACTCAGTATTTATGAGCTTTGTCTCTGAACCTAATCAATTAAAATTTAGAACAACAAGAAAGGAACCTAACCAGACATTTGTAGAAATCATAAGGCAAAACATAATTTTGGAGGATCAGTGGTTTCAATGAGAGAATATACAAGGAAATATATTATTTAAGAATTCTGAAATAGAATTCCAACAAACCACGAAAAGTTATTTATTTGTGTGTCAAGCACCAAAGATTAGAGAAGCAGTAGTTCTGGCAGATACTTGTGATATCCCTTACAGACTGTCATAATTGGTAAAATGATTACATGGCAATTGAAAAGGAAATTGGAAGAAGTACTAGTTTTAGCGATCAGACAGAAGGATACCAAAGTAATAAAGGAGAATGGGTAGAATATAAAAAGGACATGCTGCCATTATAATAAGACTGGTCATACCAAAATCAGTTGAAATTTTAAATGGGAGACGAATTGCAGAGTAGGAATATCTGAAGAATCTTCAGAAAAGAGGATATCAGAAAAGGGAAGAGGGAATTGAACTGTAGCAATAGCACAAAGAGAAGACATTTCATTAGAATATCTCAAGAAGGAAGAGATAGTCATAAAGACTTTTCATTCAGTATTGATAAAGAGATTCAGACTACTGGAGACGCAGAATGTTCTGTCTCAAAAGGAGGAGTGCTTCGTTATGCTTTGAATCTAGGAGATAAACCAATTAAGACATATGGGCTTTGTAGCAAGTCCATGACTACTGCTAACTGATGATGTTATTTGTCTTTCAGAGGGATTATTGAAAGGTAAAATATTGATTGGAGGGAGATATGGTGATTACAAATCAGTCACATTATAGTTATATTAAAATGTGACTGCATAAATGGAAAAGTTGTAGTGAGAGTTGTGAAACAAATTCCAATAGAATGAATTGATTTTATTTGGCAAATGACCAGGCTAGTTCAAAATATTGGCCTGACTGAGGTTAATGGTAAAAGAGCATAAGATTTTGGAGGAAGAATATCCTGGATTGTTTCCTGGCTTGATGAAGCTGCATCTCAGGCCGTTAGAATTAGAGAGATCAAACAGAAGTCTATGAAACAAGGCAATGCATTGGAAATTCAATTAACAGATATAATTTTCAAAAATGTAGGTAAAAATAATGAAGGCAGAAAGAATGAGACTGGCTGTTTAGCCTATCTTCTTTAAAGGAAATGCAATAAATAGATTCTGAATTGAAAGAGTTACAACAAACAGCCTGCTCAGAAATTAAGTCAGAAACAATGCCTGAGTGTTATTATTCGAAACACAATGTACTAATGAAGAAATAGAAACTACCGCCAATACAAGCCAATAAAGAATGGCAGAATGAAGGTTGTAGTTGTATCTGAATATTGTAATGAAATTTAAAAGTTGCACATCAAATCCCAATGTCAGGTCACTCATGCATTAAGGAAACACAGACTAAAACATTAACACTTTTTTTTTGCCAGGATTACATAAGATGTAGTCAAATTTCATCAGACTGGTCATACATGTCAGGGAGGTTGAACCCCCAACCTAAATTAAATCTGTTGATTCTAATACCAGCTTTCAAAGAACCATTTATCAGGGTTCTAATAGATTGTGTAAGACACCTATCTAAAACCTGGCATAGGAATCAGTTTATTTTAACAATAATGGATATGACAACAAGATTTCCTGAAGCAGTAGTTTTAGTGAAAAAAAACTGCAAAGATTGTAGTGTTAGTTCAAATTTTCTCAAGACATGGACTATCCAAAGAAATACAATCAGACCAAGTTTAAAAATATTACATTACAAATATTCAAAGAATTTATGACTACCTTGGAAATAAAATAATTTACAACTTCCATTTATTGTCCAAAATGTCAACATGCATTGGAAGATGCAATCAAACTTTAGATACCATGACAACAGCTTATTGTTTGAAATTTCTTAGTGAGCGGGATAAAGGAGATCCTTTGACGCTGTTTGCCATTAGGGATGTTTTGAATGAGTCCATAGGTTTCAGTCCTTTTGAACTGATTTATAGATATGAGGTAAGGGGATTACTTAAAGTGATTAAAAAAAATTGATAAACCAAAGCTCAAATAATATAATTTCTGCTTATGTTTCATGCTTCAGAGAGAAACTAACCATGGCACATGAACTGACCAAGAAGCATTTAAAGAGTGTTCCACAGACATTTAGACAAAACAAGCAGATAATAAAAGACCAAAGTTCAACATTTTGTTGCTGGAGACAATGTGTTAGTATTGTTACCTGTCTCTGGGGAATAATTAAAGCTAGGGACCTTAACAAATCAAAAATAAACTCAATGACGTGAATTGTGTAGCAAATACACCAGACAGGAGGAACAATCAGTAACTGCAACATGTTAACATACTAAAGTAATATTATGACATGGACAGTGATCAGGAGAAAAGTATATTGTCAGCAGTGAATGAAATAGGGATTTTTTTAAAAAAATAGAACAATTGGAGAATGAATCATAGTTGAAAATCAATATGTTGATCCTCCAGCAGTCAGACTGAATAGTACTAAAAGGAGTAGATAGCACAATAGTGTTCCTTCCAGAAAACTATTCAAATGACTGACAGAGACTATAACAGAATCATGAATTGATTTGTGTGAATAGGACAGGAAAAAGTCCTTAGCTGTGGGGGATGCATTACCTATAAAACAACACTCTTTTAGACTCAATCCAGAGAAATTAGGTCAGATATGGGAAAAATCAATTTCATGACGAATAATGGCACTATTGAACTGGGCCGTAACAGGCTGGAACTCACCTAACTGGTGCAAAAATATACAGGTCATACAGGCACTTTATTAGTTATTGAAAAGTCAACATAGTAACAGAAGTGGATTTGTATCCTATTCCATGATTTGAGGACTCAATTGAAAGAATTGGATGTTTACAAATCATCACTAAAATCAACTCGCTAAAGGGATATTAGCGAGTTCTGGTAGAGGAAATGAAATATCAACTTTTGTAGCACAGATTGGCTTTATCAATGCAAAAACAATCATTTGGTTGGAATGGAAAGTAACATTCCAATCAGTGACTAAAACAGCCATTGAAGGATTATATAGCTGCATGGTTTACATCAATGACATGATCATTTTCCCACAAGTTTGGGAAGAGCATTCATACCTGGTTGAATTGTTCGATTGACTTAAAAATAAACAATTTGGTTATAAGTTTGGTCAAAAATGAATTTGCCAAAGCCAAAGTGAAATATTTTGGGCACGCAATGGGTCAATTGCCATGTAATGCCTACTAAAATAAAAGAAAGGGCTATTTTGGATCTTCCCATCCATAGCACAAAATGCAAAACTTTGCAATGCTGTTAACATGAGTGAATTTTATTGGAATTTGTTCTGAACTTCAGTACTGTTGTGGCTCCTTTAACAAATTTTCTCAAGAAAGGTAGGAAATTTGAATAGATGCAAGAATGTCTTTGACAATTTGAATGTACACTTTCAATTTTATTAATGCCAAATTATGAGAAGCATTTAAACTAGCTGTTGATGCTAGTGACATCAATGTGGTTTCTGTATTATCACAAAATTATGAGATGGGGATTAGATGGTTTGCAAGATATTTTTCGAAGGATCTGGCTAAATATCATTAGAAATAATGCCATTGATGTTAGAGAAGGGGACATTGAGTCTTGTGTTGACTTTACAACATTTTGAAATATATATCACCAACCATGTGAAAGAAATGGTTATTATTCAGATCGTAATACCTTGACTTCTTTTGGAAAAACTTCAAGGCAAAAAACTTACAATTGTTTTCAGTGGAACTTACACCTCAACATTACAATTTAAAACCATTCATCTGCCTGGAAAAGAAAACATTATAATGAACAGCTCATCAGAAAGGTACCAGGTTATATGATGCTTATTGACTCATGTTAAGTCTGGTTGCCATATAAGTCATTGTATGCTTAATGTCTATATGTTACTTCCGTTAATGTGATGTAGCAATAGCACTGTAAGGAACTTTTATAGGGAAATAGAAATGCCTCCTGAAGATGCAATTTCATTCTTCTTTTGGAGAAAGATATTGATTGTTGATTGATTGATTGTTGTCACATATATCGAGATAGGGTGAAATGTGTTGTTTTGCGTGCTATTCAGGCAGATTGTACCATACAAAGTGCGTCAGGGTATCAAGACTAAGTGCAGAACACAGTGTTAGAGCTGTACAGAAGGTGTAGAGAGAAAGACAGATCGAAATTAACATCTGAGAGGTCCATTCAAAAGTCTGATAACAGTGGGGAAGAAAGTGTTCTTGAATTTATTCGTATGTGTATTCAAACATTTATATCTTCTGCCTGACGGAAGAGGATGGAAGACTATAACCAGGATGGGAGGGGTCTTTAATTATGTTGGCTACTTTCCCGAGGCAGTGGGAAGTATAGATGGAGTCCGTGGATGGAAGACTGGCTTGCGTGATGGACTCGCCTGTGTTCACGACTCTCCATAGTTTCTTGTGGCCTTGGGAAGAGCAGCTGCCATACCAAGCTGTGATGCATCCAGATAGGATGTGTTCTATGGTGCTTCTATAAAAATTAGTAAGAATCCTTGTGGACATGTTGAATGCACTTAGCCTCTTAAGGATGTAGAGACATAGTTGTGCTTTATTGACTATTGTGTTGATGTTGGAGGATCAGGACAGATTGTTGGTGATCATCACTCCTCGAAACTTGATTCTCTCCACCATTCTACCTCAACACCATTGATGCAGATAGGGGCATGCCCTCAATGCTACTCCCTGAAGTCAATGGCCAGTTCCTTTGTTTGCTAACGCTGATGGAGAGATTGTTGCCTTCACACAATGCTGCTAAGCATGCAGATTATATATATTAGCATCTTATCTTTTAAAGTTTGGATTTTAAAAGAATGGCATATAGGTATTAGCCTACTTTTATGAAAGGATTTAAACATTAACCAGATCAGTCTTTCTGGAACAATAATTTTAAACTTGAAAACTCCTCCTGGAGTTTTCATGGATTTTTGTTTATACCGGGGGTGTTTCCAAATGGAGAGAGAACACATCAAGCCAATAACTTAGCAGAGTCGAGGATGAGGTTTTCTTCTGAGGTTAATTCAAAAGTTTTTGGGATTTAAGGAGACTTGACTGAAGACACAAGCAAATATAGTCTCTCTTCAAAAAAAGAGATTGTTTCAAGCAGTAAAGAAAACATGTTACCTTCATGAAAAGTGTAGTTTGGGGAATCTACAAGATCATGAGGGTTTGGTTAAAACTCTACAGTTTATGAAAATACTGAGAAGGTCTAAGCTCTAACTTTTCTGTGTGGTCGAGGGAATAGGTCTTACAGCTCACAGGATTGGAAATGAGAGGAGGCAGTTAAGTCAAACCTTCAAATTCGATACAGAAGGAATTTCTTTGGAATTTTGAATAACAGTGAAGTGATGGCATTGGGGAATAGATGGGTTTTTGTTTTGAAATCTTTCAAATTGTATTATATGTAGATAGATTGGTTTATTTTGTTCTGTTTCCATTTATTTTATGTAACAAATTTCTGTCTTAATTTAAAGTGAAATTTGCAGTCTCATGAGCTTACATTTCAAGGAAGGCCACCACATTAAATTATGAAAAACAAAATATGATCTATCAGGCCAGAATGCAATCTGGGATCTGACTGGTCCAGTAGCAATGTTAGCTTGGATCATAACAATACTCTGTACAGAATATACAGAACAAAGTCATCAAGGCTTCTTCTGCAACACCTTCCAAAATGCTCAAGAAATTTGAAGAAGAAATTGACATTGGAATTTAGATAGTAATTTGCAAGGACAACAGTCAAGGGGCCAAGTTTTCAGTTCTGAGTCAGTAACACAGAGTAAACCCAATACGAGTGGCAGTGCCCTGAATGGTCAGATATATCTTCAGGGGAGTAGATGCTGAATTGAGTTGGCCCCTGCCAGAAAGAATTTTGTTATTAAAAAAGCATTAGAAACAAAACCAGGCCTGGTGACCCTACACACTTCAACCCCATTCAAACCTCGTGACCCCCGTACTCTCCAAGTCAATGTCATGTCAAGTAATGGAGACCCATGAAGCTTCCTATATCCCCATAGCTCTTTACAGCCACTATGCTTATTAATTGCCAAAACCCTTGCCAACTCATGCCCCCAGTGACCACACTTTGAAGTTATACTCCACATATACCATGGCCACAAGTCAGAAACCCAAACCACTACGGATATTTTTAACTTTAAATTCCAAAATGTGTTTCTGTAAAAGAAGACTGATACAGCCAAAAACATCAATTAACAGGCTGCCTGGAGAGAGAGAGAGAGAGAGAGAGAGAGAGAGATACACATAGAATGTCACATCCAGGCAATGGGAATGTTAAACAGTAGCCCTTCAAAGGAGGAAGAGCCAAGTCAAACAGGTTGGATTGTGATCCCTTGTAACAACAAAGATATCAAGGTGAAGTTAAGAAAGCCTGGTTAAATTGACTCCTTTTAAGGCATGAGTTCATTTGTGGCTGGAAGAAGGGTATCCATAAGGGAAGTGATCCATGCTTAAGTTAACCTTGTTGCAATCAACAGACAGGGATGGGACAATAAAAAATGAGCGCCAGTTATTTCTTCCTCATCAGAGAGCTTAATATTTTGGAGTATCCAATCTGGAGCTGTAACAAATTGGGAACTTCACCCAGGGTCTGTGAGTTCATTAAGTATCTACCATGGGCACACCTCAAAAGCCATTTTGAGATGAAATAAAGTTGAAGACAAATCATATCGGACTCAAAACTAACTTTACATCTCTCTCCACAGATGCTGCCAGGCCTGCTAAGTTTCTCCATCCCTTTTTGTTATCATGCCAGATCTCCAGAATCTGCAATATTTTGCTTTTAATTCAGAGGTTAATTACGACAATTTAAAAAGTAGCCAATCTGATATAACTTACCAAAAGAAAAGAACTGCAAAGTCAAAAACAAAAACAGAAATTGCTGGAAAAACTGAGCAGGTCTGGCAGCATCGGTGGAGAGAAAGCAGAGTTAACATTTTGGGTCCAGTGACCTTTCTTCAGTCTTAGCAATTGAGCGCAACTCACACTAGATACTTACTCAAGTACTCTGTTCTGTTACCTTTGCTTTTTCCTCAACCTTTTCAACTTCTTCGTTCTTAACTCTGCTATAGGAAAAGAAGCTGGTTAGTTTGAGTATCTGGGAAGTTATTAAGATTTATTCTATTCCTAAGGTTCAACATGGTACTGAAGCAATGTGTCTCAATGGTTAGCCCTGTTACCTCACACTGCCAGGGACCCAGGTTCAATTCCACTCTTAGGCAACTGCCTGTGTGGAGTTTGCATGTTCTTCCTGTGCCTGTGTGGGTTTCCTCTGGGTGCTCTGCTTTCCACCCACAGCCCAAAGATTTGCAGGTGAGGTGGATTGACCATAGCATCCAGGGATGTGCAAGTTGTTTGGGTAAACCATGAGAAATGCAGGGTTACAGGGATCTGGGTGGAGTGCTCTTCAAAGGGTCAGTGTGGACTTGATGGGCCAAAAGGCCTGCTTTCACATTGTATAGAATCTATGATAATGTAGCAGCTTAGTCATTTTAGTGATAACAATTATAGCAAGGTTAACAAAATATATAAAAACATAAATAAATATAAAATTGATCACAATAATGATGTAGTTTTTAAGAACACATTAGGGATGGCAGGACAGATGATGCATCACAGTTGCATCAGTATGTGAGATTTCCTGGCCACCAGCTTTTCTGCAAAGCAAACACATTTGTTGCAACCGTTAGAGTTCAAATAGCTTTGTCTCAGAGTCCGTGAAATACAGGCTGAACTATAGACATTGTGATGTAGCAGGGAGGGCAAAGTTAGCGAATTCTTTGTACCAGTTGGCAATCATATCTCTTGGAATTGGATTGTTTAGGTTTGGTCAGTGTTCAGGGACATGAGAGTGTGGCTACACATGAGACCTGTAAGAGATCCCGGAGGGCATGGTAGTCTTGACTGGTTGAGAGTGAGAGCTGCAGAGGGGTTGAGCAAACTGACTGTGGCACCATTGTGTAGGAAGTCATTCAAGACTAGGTACTAAGAAGGAATATAGTGCCAGGAGGGGGCAGTATAGGATGGATTGACATTGTTCTCTGCAGCAAAGAGCATGAGTTTCCAGATGGTTGTGTTGTTTGCCCAGTGTCAGGATTTAGGACATCTGCTCAGGGCTGGAGCAGAACTTGGAGTGGGAGGGGGAGGATCCAGTCATCGTTGGCCATGTGTACCAACAATAAAGACAGGACAAGGAAGGAGGTGTTGCTTGTTAGGTTGAGGGCCAAGGTATCAAATTAAGAAGCAGAACCTCAATGGTCATAAGTCTCGGCAGTTTTATCCATGCTATGTGCAAATTGGTGTTGGACAAATCAGATTAGAGAGGTGAAGGCATGGCTTAAAAATAACATGGCTGGATCCTGATGGATTTTACCATAGGGTCTTAAAAGAAGTCGCTAGTGAGTAAGTTAATGCAATCACTTTAATTTTCCAAAACTCCCCTGAATTAGAGATAGTCTCATTAGATGGGAATGTGGCAAGTGTAATGCCTTTCTCCAAGAAGGGAAGGTAAAAGAAAACAGAGAACTACTGCTTAACATCTGTCTTGGGGGAAATGTTAGAAGCTATTATTGAAGATAATTGAAACAGAACACTTGCATAAGTACGCGATAATCGTATAACATTTTTTTGAAAGAGAGATCATGTTTTACCAATCTCTTAGAGTTCTTTGAGGAGGTGATTCCAGCTATGGTTAGAGAGGAACTGGTGAATGTGCTGGATTCAGATTTCCAGAAGGCATTCGAAAAGATGCCACATCATAGATTATTATGGAAAATAAAAGCTCATTGTGCAGCGAATAGCACATTGACACGGATTGAAAATTGCCTTGCTAACAGGAAGCAGATGATTGGTGTAAATTTATCTTTTTCCAGATTGACAAGATGCAATAAGTGGTGTTCCAAAATAATTGCTGGTTGGACTCAAATGTTTACAGTTTATAAGATGATCTTATGAAGGGACAAAAGATATGGTTGCTAATTTTTTTGATAGCACAAAGACAATAGGAAAATAGGTTTTGAAGAGAATATAAGGAGGTAACAAAAAGATATGGCCAATGCCCCCCATGGGTTCCTTCTTCTTAAGCTCTCTAATTAAGTCTGCCTCATTGCACATCACCAAAACCAGAATTGTCTGTTCCCCAGTGGACTCTACCACAAGCTGCTCCAAAAACCAACCCATAGACATTCTAAAAATTTCTTTTCTTGTGATCTGCTACCAATCTCATTTCCCCAGTCCACCTGCAATTATTGTAATAGTGGCTTTCTTACATGCCTTTCCTATCTCCTGATTTATTTTCATCCCCACATTCTAAGTACAGCTAAGAGGTCTGTTCACAACTCCCAGCAGAGCCTTTTTTCCTTTGCAGTTTCTCAACTCTATGCACGCAGATTCTACACTTTCTGACTCTATATCACTTCTTGCTATTGATTTAATTTCATTTCTTACTAATAAGGCAACCCCGCCCCCTCAGCACATCTTTTGGTAGCACATGTATCCTTGGAAATTTACGTCCAATGCCTGATCCTCTTGGAGCTACATTTCTGCGATGCCCACTACATCATACCTGCCAATTTCAATCTGGACTACAAGCTCATTTATCTTGTTTCGTATGTTGTATGCAGTTAAGTACAACATCCTCAGGCCTGCGTTGGCTGCCCCCTTCTCATGATTGGCCCCTTATCTGCTGTGCCTGAAGTTAGATTCCTGACCCTTGCCATGCCCTCCAGCCTATTACTTGCTGTGGGAACTTTAATCTTTGCTCCTTTAAATCTTTCTATAATTTTCCATGTAACTGAACCCATTATTTCACTTAAAACCTTGTCCACAGCCCTAGTTATATAATTTACCAGGACTCTGGTCCCAGCATGATTAAGGTTGAGACTGTGCAATCGAAACAGCTCCCTCCTTTCCCAGTACTGGTGCCAATGTGCCATTAATTCAAACCCATTTCGCCCAACCAATGTTTGAGACATGCATATACTGTTTAATCTTGTTGACCTTGTACCAATTAGCTTGTCACGGTAGAAATCCAGAGATTATTACAGTTATGGCTCTGCTTTTCAAATTAGCCCACGCTGCTTATATTCCTTCAACCTCTTTTCTCTTTCCCCCTATATCATTGGTACCTATGTGGACCGCAACAACTGAATCTTTCTCCTCCCGCTCCAAGTTCCTCTGCAGCCCAGATGAGATAGCCTGAAATGAGGCACTACGCAGGTAACACAGCCTTCAGGACTCTCGACCCTGGCCACAGAGAATAGTGTCTATTCTCCTGCATATACTGTTCCTGATTACAACTACATTCCTCTTTTCTCCATTCTCTTGGATGGCTCCCTGTCACGGTGCTATGGTCAGTTTGCCCATCCTCCCTTCAGCCTCCACTCTCATCCACACAGGGAGTAAGAATCTAAAACCTGTTAGATAATCTCAAGGGCTGAGACTCCTTCAACACTATCTCATGGATCCCTCTACTTGACAGCCCCTGTCCCTGACCACTAACTGAATTTGAGGTAGTTAATCTAAGGGGTGTGACTGACCCCTGAAAAACGGTGTCCAGGTAAATCTCCTGCTCTCTGATGTGTCACAGTGTTTGAAACTCAGACTCTAGCCAGAGTTCCTCAAGGAGCCAACACTTGCTACAGATGTGGTCACTATGAACCAATGGTGTCCACCAGTTCTCACGTCATGCACATACAACATATTGCTTAGCCTTGTATCTCTATTTTATTTACTTTGTTCTTAATTTGATCAGAGAAGCTCGTAGAATGTTATCATTTATCATGAGGGGAATTGAAGACAAAGGTATGGATTTACGCTTCAGTTATACAGGGCACTGGTTGGACAGCATGTGGATTTCTCTACGAAGTACTAGCCAACTTATTTAAGGAAGGATGTACTTGTGTTAATCGGCAGTTCAGAGGAGGTTTACTCACCTAATACCTGAAATGGGCAGAGATAACAAGGTGTAGAGCTGGATGAACACAACAGGCCAAGCAGCATCAGAGGAGCAGGAAGGCTGATGTTTCGGGGCAATTGTCTTATGCGGGAAGGCTAGGCAGAGTTGGCTTGATTCTGCTGGAGTTTAAAAATGTAAGAGGTGACTCTGTGTAGATCTGGTCATTCTGTTATAGGAAGGATATAATTAAGCTGTAAAGGGTTCAGAAGAGATTTACCAGGATGTTGCTGAAAATAGAGGGTCAGTTATAAAAACGGGCTGGATAAGCTGGGACTTTTTTCACTGGAATTCAGGAGATTAAAGAGTGACCTTATAGAAATTTATAAAATCATGAAGGGTATAGATAAGGTGAATAGCAAAGGTCTTTTCTTTAGCATGGGGAAGTTCAAAATAAAGACCATATTTTTTAAGGTGAGAGGAGAAAGACTTATAAAGGACATGAAGGACAACTTTTTTACACAAAGAGTAGTTCATGTGTGGAGTGAACTGCCAGCGGAAGTGGTGGATGCAGATACAGTCACAACATTTAAAAGATGTTTGAATGAGTACATGAATAGGAAAGGTT
The DNA here is from genome assembly GCF_021869965.1 of Rhincodon typus. Lineage (NCBI taxonomy): Eukaryota > Metazoa > Chordata > Chondrichthyes > Orectolobiformes > Rhincodontidae > Rhincodon > Rhincodon typus. Next base: position 39,376,375 of record NC_063340.1, on the reverse strand, counting down.
TGGAGGGATATGGACCAAATGCAAGCAAATGGGATTAGCTTGGTTTGGGAACATGGTCAACAGGGACTAGTTAGACTGAAGAGTCTGTTTCCATGCTGTACGACCCTATGACTCTATATAAAATACAGAGGGATCGTGACAAGTTTGATATGGAGAAGATATTCCTTTTTAAGGGAAAATCCATAATTAGGGATCATTGTTTAAAAGTCAAACATTTCTCATGTAAAATAGAGAAAAGGCAATTTTTGTTTTTTTTCTCTCAAAGGACCATGAGTCTTTGTAAGTGTCTTCCTGAGTAGATGGTGGAAGCAGAGTCCTTGAATAGCATTAAGGTAGAGAGGGTTAGATTTTTGTTAAGCGATGGATTGAAAGATTATCAGGGATAGGTAGGAATGTGGAATTGAGGTTACAATCAGATCAGTCATAATCTTATTGAATGGCGGGACAATCTCAACAGCTGAATGGTCTATTGCTGCCCTTGATTCATATGTCTGTGCATTCATGAGTTTGTACTTCTTACAAACTTTGACCTTTTTAAAAAAAACTGCTATTGATAAAAGCCAATTCAATACAATTAAAAACAAAACAGGAATTGCTGGAAAAGCTCAGCAGGTCTGGCAGTATTCGTTAAGAGAAATCAGATTTAACATTCCAGCTCCAGTGACCCTTCAATACAATTAAACCATTTCAGTATTTGTTCTTTATATAAACAAACATTTCCTTCATAATCATTATAAAAACAAATATTTACTTACAGTAGTCAGTCCTTTAACAAAAGTTGTATTCATAGCCCCACATCAGAAACAGATCATTCCTTTATAACTTCTGTGAGTTGTTAATCAGTCCTTAAACTTACAAACCAAGCCCATGCCCCACTGTGTTAATGATAGAGTGTGGAAGCAGCCGATTGCACTTAGGTCAACAAACATCTATTGAAAATGCAAAAACATCTTTTTCAACTATAGACAGACAAATTATTTTCAAAACTTAACCATTTAGCCATTTCCCTCATATATCTATGTCTACCACTTCGTTTTCAGGAACGTGGATTGTCTTCATTGCTTCTGTTTGAAAGCTGTTCGAAGTTTTCGCTAGGCTTCTGCCTTGTGAACTGTGGATGTATGAATACTTTCAGCTTCTAGTCTTCCCCTCTCAACATCCAGTGAAAATAGCAGACTCCAATTTCAGATGTCATTTTGACTAAAGTGCAGGAAAGGAACGAATATCCTTGCAGGGTGGTTTGCTAATGCTCTTGGGGTGGATTTAACATAGATTGGGCTGGGATCCTGACAAACAGTTCAGAGGAGAGAGGAGCTGCAATGGAATTCAAAGAAGGTGAATCCAAAAGTACAGGAAGCATAGACTAAACAAGAAAGAGTGAGTTTAGCAAAATAATTGTAAAGAGCCTGAGAAATAAGACAGACAAGCTGGGGATGCATGATAGGCATGTGGGATTATGATAGCTGTGACAGAAGTTAGGCTGAAAGATGAGCAAGGTTCGCAGCTCAACATTTCTAATCATAGGGTATTCAGATAAGGTTGAGGGAGGTTAGAACAAGGTTGATGGTCACAATATTGATTAAGGGAGCAATCACAGCAACAAAATACTTAAATAGCATACAGAATAACATTTTTTTAGCCATGTATATACAATTCCCAACAAGGGAGGGGCAGTTCTGGACCTAATATTTGGAAATGAGCCAAAACAGGTAAAGTGCATATCATTAAGAGAGCATTTTGAAGTATTGATGAGAGTAATGCACCTACTACGGTCTACATGAAATTTAGCAAGGCTTTTGGTAAGGTTCCTTGTTGCAGACTGGCCAGAAACATAAGGGCCCGTGGGATCCAAAGCAAAGTGACATATTGGATCCAAAAATGGCTGAGAGGCAGGAAGCAGAAGGTGATTGTAGAGGAATGTTTCTGTGACTGGAAGTCTGTCACTGGACCTGAAACATTAACTCTGATTTTCTCTTCACAGATGCTGTCAGACCTGCTGAGCTTTTCTGGCAGCTTCTGTTTTTGTCCCAGCGGATTTCTGCAGGGTTCAGTGCTGGGACGCTTGCTGTTTGTGTTGTACATTAATAATTTGGATTTAGATAAAGGGTGTATTTGGAAAAGGTTTGTGAATTACATGAAAATTGTGCATTGGTAAAGAATGAGGAAGATAGCCGTAAACCGAAGGATTATATCAACAGACCAGTCAGGAGTGGCAAATGGAATCCACCCTGGAAAAGTGTGAGGTAATACACTTGGGAAGCAGTAACAAGGCAAAGGAATACACTGTGAATTGTGTTCCCCTGGGAAGTACTAAAGATCAGAGGGACCTTGCTGTGGATATCCACTGATCCCTGAAGGTAGCAGGAAAGGCACATAAGGCTGTTAAGGAGGTATATGGGACATCTACTTTAATTAGCTGAAGCATAGAATGTAAGAGCAGGAAGGTGACACTGGAACTGTATAAAATTCTTGTTAGACCACAGCTGGAGTACTGCATGCAGTGCTGGTTATCACATTTCAGAAAGGATGTGATTGCACTAGGGAGAGTGAAGAGGAGATTTCACAGGATGCAATGTGGAATGGAGGGTCTGAGCTATAAGGAAAGATTGGATAGACTGGCATTGTCATCCTTGGTGAAGGTTAATTATAGCCAGGATAGAGCTGTATAGGATTATGAAGGGCATAGATCGGGAGGATAGGAAGGTTTTTAATCCATTTGTAGAGAGGACAATAACCAGGGGACATAAATTTCAGGTAAGAGACAGAAGGCTAAGAGGAGAATTAGGGAGAGTTATTGTTTTCACATAGAGGGTGATGAGAGTCTAGAATTCATTGTCTGAATGTGCGTTTGAGGCAGAAACTCTTGTAATATTTAAGCAGCATTTAGATATTCACTTGCATTACTTATGCCCCCAGGATTGTGGGCAACAACTGGAAGATGTTATAGCATTGTCATGTTTTTCTATCCAAAACAGACACAATGGGTTAAAAAGCCCCCTTCTGCATTGTAAATGCCAGTGAGTCTATGAGCTTTACTTAGAAAGTTTAAAGTCTGCTCAGGAATGTAAGTCAAAGTAAATTGCGTTTGGTGATGCTTAGCACCTTCTTGATAAGATACATCCCCAATGATATTCATTACCACCATCCCCATCCACAAAATGCAAGCATATCTCCTGATAATATTCACTTTCCTCTCCTGACAGTGCCCAAGCTCCCTTTGAACAATGCTTGCCCACTCAGACCCCTCCCAAAAATGTTCATCGTCCAAGCCACAATATTCATCTCCATCCCAATAATATTCACTCTGCCCAGACAATGTTCATCATCTCCGTCTTGACAGGGTCAGCATTTAGTTTTTTGGATGGGGATTTGGAAAAGGACATTGCTTGGGTTGTGGATAGGGAGAATTGTCAACCCAGAAGGTAAAACCGGTGTAGAATAAAAGTATGCAAGTCTCAGATTGGTTTGTCTCATTCGCCAAGTTTACTGGTTTTAGCCTCTGGGAGTGGCATTGGAGGAGGAGAGGAAGCAAAGTTCAGGGTGAAAGGGTGTGAATTGTTCAGAGGTGAGGGAAGGTGAGCACAGTCAGGGCTTGAAGAAGTGAAAGTGGGTGAGTATTAGAGTCATAGACTCACAGAGTCCTACAGCATGGAGACAGGCCCTTCGGCCCAAACTAGTCCATGCCAACCAAAATGGTCATCCACACTAACCCCATTTCCTTGCACTTGGCCCATATCTTTCTAAACATTTCCTATCCATGTATTAGTCCAAATGCCTTTTAAATGTTGTTAATGTACCCACCTCAATCACTTCTGCTGGCAGCTCATTCCACGTACATTCCACCCTCTGTGTAAAAAAGTTGCCCCTCAGGTTCCCATGTATTCCTTCCCCTCTTACATTAAACTCATGCCCTCTAGTCCTCGATTCCCCAACCCTGTGAAAAAGACTGAGTGCATTCACCCTATTCATGCCTCTCGTGATTTTATATACTTCTATAACATTCCCCCTCAGTCTCCTAAATTCGAGCGAGAAAAGTCCTAGCTTGTCCAACTTCTCCCTATAACTCAGTCCTTTGAGTCCTGGCAACATCCTTGTAAATTTCTTCTGCACTCTTTCCAGCTTAAGAACATTCTTCCCAAAGCAAGGTGACCAAAACTGAACACAATACTCCAAGTCTGACCTCACCAACGCCCTGTACAACTGCAACACACTTCCCAACATCTGTAGTCAATGCCCTGACTGATGAAGGCCAGAATGCCTTTCTTCACTGCCCTGTCTACCTGTGACTCCACTTTCAGAGAAGTGTGCACCTGAACTCCAAGGTCACTCTGTTCCAAAACACTCTATAAGTCCCTACCATTCACCATGAAACTCCTACCTTGATTTGACTTTCCAAAATGCAACACTTCATACTTATCTACATTAAACTCCATTTGCCATTTCTTGGCCCACTTCCCCAGCTGATCAAGATCCTGCTGCAATTTCTGATAACCTTTCTTGCTGTCCACGATACTGCCTACTTTAGTGCCATCCACAAACTTACTAATCATGCAGTGTACATTCTCATCCAAATCATTGATATAAATTTTTAAAAATGGGCTCAGTACCAATTCCTGAAGCACACCAGTAGTCACAGGCCTCCAGTTTGACAAGCATCCTTCCACTATTACTCTCTGCTTCCTACCATCAAGCCAATTTTTTTCAAATTTGCCAACTCTCCCTGGATTCCATGCGATCTAACCTTCCAGGGCAGCTTATCATGTGGAACCTTATCAAAGGCCTCACTGTCTACGTCTATATCCTGCCCTCATCAACCTTCCTGGTCACTTCATCAAAGAACTCTAACAAATTTGTGAGGCATGATCTCCCATACATGAAGCCATGCTGACTACTCCTAATCAAACCTTGTCATTCTAAATGCATTTAAATCTTATCCCTCAGAATCTTCTCAAGTAACTTACCTACTGTCGGTGTTAAGCTTACTGGTCTATAATTCCCAGGTTTTTCTTTGTAGTCCTTCTTGAATAAAGGGTACAACATTTGCTACCCTCCAGTCTTCCAGGACCTCACCTGTGGCTAACAATGACGTAAATATATCAACCAGGGTGCCCACAATTTCTTCTCTAGCCTTTTACAGGGTTCTTGGATATATCTGATCCTGATCAGGAGATTTATCTACCTTCATAGATTCTAATACTTCCAACACCTCCTCTACTTTGATATTGACTGTCCCTAAGATATCGGCACTAACTCCCCCAAGTTCCCAAGTCTTCAATTCTTTCTCCATGGTAAACACAGAAGAGAAATATTCATTGAGGACCTCACCCATCTCCAGCAGTTCCACACGTACATGTCCACTTTGGTCCTTGAGGGGGCGCATTCTCTCTCTAATTATTCTGTTGCAGGTGTGAGGGAATATGCATTGTCAGGGATGAGGGAATGGGGGGTGAGCATTGTCAAGGGTGAGCAAATGAGTATTAGTTCAGGTGAGCATTGTAGGCAGTGTGAGGGACTGTGCATTGTCGAGGAAGAGAGAGTGGAGGGAGTGAGCCTTGTCCAGGATTATAAATCCATTCAAAAACTCTGCGGTTCAATTACCAAAAGACTGAAATTAAATGGATGTGTCTTCAGCCCATGATGAAAAAGGGAGGAACAAATTACTGCAGATGCTGGAATCTGTACTGCAAACTACAAATGCTGGGGATCATAGCAGGTCAGGCAGCGTCTATGGAGAGGAGTGTGGCTCCATTATAGCCACATTTCAGAACTTAGCCACTTGGACTATGCTCATCTCTTGATTCAAACTGGAAATATTTACCCAGGAAATTACTGGAAGTGTGAACTGATGATAACACAGTGAGCACAACACAGTACCTTATCTCCTTAACTGATGAAATTTAAGAATTATGAATGAAACAGAGGACTGACAGAGAGGGCTTGCTTGGAGACAATAAATTTGATTTGAATCGGGTACATGGCAAAACATAAAGTAAGGGGAAAAAGCATTGAAAACGAGAGAACTAAAGAAAGTTTTGGAAAATAGAAAAAATGCTGCAACACTTTTAGCTGTTTTATGTTTTTAGCCTGTAAGAATTTACTACAAGCAGGAATGAGACGCAATAGCTTAAATATTTCCCTTTCTGGGCTGGCGTAGGTTGGCATTGCATGCACAATTATCGAATTATCAGTTTGAGAAAAAGATACTAACACTGTAAGCATGAATCCTAACTTACTGCAGCCAGTTAAATGGAGGAGATTCATGCATAAATCCAGTAAGTTCTTAAAAATAACGGAGTTTGAGGGCCAGCTACCGTTTGAGTGAGACAAAAGCTCAGTAACATAAATTGACTGGCAGATAATGGAGATGGGCAGCTTGTGTTTTCATCTTGTCTTGTTGATCAATTAGGTCATTAATTATTTTGTGAGTCAGGAACTTTTAGTTATTTTCCCAACAAAATCTGGTCCTAAATTTTACATCAACCTTATTGGAAATTATTAATATTCTGGTGAAAACCTAAGCCAATCTCTTAAAGTCAAATGCAAAAGATCTACTCTTGCAAGTAAATGATACTTGGCTCAGAAGATTCTATCAGTTAAAAATTTTCACTACGGCTCCCTTCCTGTTTCTCATGGCATACACTATCAATAGAAGCTTGTCAGCCTTGCTGATGTCCTGTGATGCTTTGTACACTCAGAGCTTTTGAATGAAGGTGAGTTATCACAAATGAAAAGCTATTTTCTCTGGGAGCATTAACATTTGAAAAGCATAAGCATTCTTTTCAGTCTATAAATCATCCAGCATAAATCACTTTCCATGATTACATTACAACTACCTTGTCATCAGAATGTAGTATTTTGCCTTCATGATCATAGCTACAGAATTTGCTGCAATAACTGCTCTTTCCATTTTTACACCATCATTGCCAGATCTATCCTTAGTCCCTCCTTTCTCTCATTTATTTATTCTGTCTCAGTGGCATTATGCATGAGCATGGGGCCACCTTCCACATGTAAACTAATGACACCCAACTCTAATTCTCTGCCATCTTTCAAGACTAATCAAATGCATCTGTACTGTCAGACCATCTCTTAGATATTCATTCTTGCACAAGTCACAATATCCTTCAGCAAAGCCGTTGAAAAGACTAAAGCTGTTGCTTTTGACCACCACTAAGAATTCCCTCCTCTACCATCAGATCAATTTGCCTCCATGTCACATGTTTCAACTTGAATCCAATTGTTCATACGTCAGTGCTTTTTCTCTGGCTATGAGCTAAACTTCTGACCCCTACGTTCTGCATGAAAAAGAGCACCTACTTCCAACTTTGTAGTACTTGCCTCTGCTTCACCATTGAAATCCTCATCAATGTTTCTACCACCTTCAGATTACCCAATGTTCTCTTGCCCAGCCTAATTGTATTACAAAGATTCTGATGTGAGCTGTCCATTCCAAAGAATGGCATCATTCAAAAGGACAGAGAAACTGGATATAGTAGAGTGCTGCGCAATTTAAACAGAGGAGGAAAATTTCTATTAAAGATGATGAGACAGGAGATGGGTAAATTTAAGGCACAGCAGTCATCGCAAGACACTGGTTGGAATGTTCTTCATAACTCCTGATAGTAATAATAATGTGGGGATATATAAATATAGACATCAGAGAACTACATAAATGCAAAGCTATGTCCATCATAGAGAATTTCACTTTATGTAGATTGGGAAAAATGTAACTGGTATGTTTTAGAATGATTTTTTAGAGGCTATTCAGAATTTTGGGTAATCAGTTAGCAGTGCTTGCTGTTTGGTCCTTAATCCAGCCATTCCAATTCAGGTAAGATCCAGTATCTAGATCCAGGCATTTGGGTACCATACCTTCAATTTAATAGATTTAATTGGAAATAGGAAAGGGATGTTTCACTGATAATAATGTTGCAACTCAGCAATTACTAAATAAGTGAATGTTAAGTCTTTGTTGTGTTTTCTATTTGGAAAAACAGGTCCTCATCAAAATAAAACAATACAATGTGTGAACATTTCAGAAGAGGACATGGCCTTGAACAGCTCCAAAAAGCACACACTGTGATATGCTCTTTAACTCCATAGGCAGAATATTCTTTTTCAAGAGCCATTGAACCCCTAACACCCCTCATGTTATACTTCGAAGTAATGCAGGCAATTACAGCTCTGGGTACTCATATCTCCATCAGTATCTTTCAATGCATGCCATGTACTCATTTATCAATGCTACTGTCTCTGAATTCTTCTCTCCTCTTGCTGGAGAAGAATAGGCAAAATAAATGCAGACATATCCCGGTGGAGATTGGATGGATGCTGACTGACATAAGGGTCCCCATTCATTTCATACAATAGACCACTGAGCTGGCAGACATTATAAGGGGAATATGTGAAAGCCTTCAAACAGCTATTCCCAGTTGCATATGCAGCACAACTTTGGGTGGTTGGTGGCCCCTAACACGACCAACTCTCCTCATTTTCTCTACAGCCTCCGGATCCCACTCCTCAAACCTGGACAAAGAGGCCCATTGCCCCAGACCATCTGTAACACCCCTTTACTGTACATCTCTGAGAAGGGCCAGAGTCTTAGAGGAAACGCTATGAAGGTTATTCTCCCCACTCTCCGTCAATGTTGAGACATTAAACTCTGTGAGTGATCTATCTAGAGTAGGAATACATTCATAATCTGGTCAGCATGACGTTGATACAAACCCACAGCTAGAGGAGGAGGCAAAGGCCAAGATCTCTGATACTCAGAGGATGAGACTCTGAACTCGGTCATTAATGAACTAGTAGAGATGCTGAGGCAAGCAGGAGATTGTCTGGCAGAGGTGCCAGAGATCACACCCAGACAGGAGTGAATGGCAGAGGAGTCAGCCCAAAGTTCTGTCTGATGTTATGACTCCCCCATGTAAAGCATGGCTGCCTTAATGGACCAGGTGGCAACTAGTGTGGACAGTGAGGCCCAGCAGAAGAATCGGTATCTGTTAGATACATATTCAGGCCATCATTCCACTGCTCGAGCCATTTATGCATTCATATATTGGCTTGGGAAGAGGCCACTAAGGTATTGGCAACATCATAGCCTCATCTACAGAGGGGGTGAGAGAGATATCATTAAGTACTGACAGTGTCGGGGAATGACACATTGGCACCAGGGACACATGCCAAGACACTCCAGAAGTGCCCTGCAGCACCAAGGTGCAACCAGGATGTAGTGGCAGGGAAAGAAAGATTGAACAACATTGAAGTCCTTCCTGGGTGTTGACCTTCTAAACAGCTCCCAGTATTATATTCCTTTGGTTCATTTTAATCTGTTGATATCTCTGACTGTTCATGTTTTCCTTGTAAATTACTTTGCGGGGCAGTGATTTCCCTGGACACTCATGTGTGCAGCAGTGTGAAGAGCACTGAGTCTTGCATTCACTGTTATCCTCTGAGAGAACCATAACTCTGGAAAGTGGGAAGTTAAAGCTACATGGTTTATGTTTCAGCAGTCAGTTAGCATAATTCAGCCCCTCTACCACTCCATGATTGTTGGATGCCCATTTTAAACTTAAGGTTGAAGCATGATTCCCATGTAAGCTTGCAGATTGTCATCTGATGCCCTGGACAGGAAACTGAGCAAGAAGTTGTTGGTGCAACAAGAACCAACTCAATTACAATCACAGTATCTTAATGTTTAGCATTTATAAAACAAGCCTTTCCTTGAGGAAAGAAAGAGCTCTGCACCACAATTAGTTTACTTCGGAGTATCCACAAATGTTAATGCAAAGAAATTTGCCTCAAATCAAGCTGCTATCAGATTATCACAGGCCTGTCTGCCTCGTCCCACTATGGTGTTGATTTCCTCAACAACCTCAGCATCAGCGTTGGCTCGCTCAACATCTCCATTGGGCTCCCCTTCTTCATTATCTGACGAGGTAGGTGGCTGGTCCATCTTGCTCACCTTCCAAACTCTCAGTTTTGTCATTGGGTTAAAATATGTGGATGCAGCAAGCAATCACTATTCTGGAGACCCTGTCCACCAAGTGTTAAAATGCTTCTCCTAAGCTGTCCAGGCACCAGTTCAGTGATGGCCCTGGTGGGTGTGCTGGCTATTGTAGCTCTATTCAGCATCAGTCTGGTTGTGCATTGGGGTTATTAACCATGCATTCTGGAATACTCCCTGTCACCCACGAGCCAGTCCTGCAGATGATGCAGAGTTGCAAACATTTAGGAACTTGGGAGTTGCGCAGAATATAAATGCCATATCGGCACCCTCCATAGTGAGATGCACACATAGCAGAAATTATTGCATGTGGTTATAAATGAGCTGGACATTGAGGTGTGTAATCTCTTCCTGTTCAGGCATGATGATATTGTGGAGCTTGAGTGCCACATATGTGTCGTTACTGGCCTCTTGTAGTTGAGGGAAGATAGCGATGGCTACAAATCCCACAGCTCAGGCAAGTTCACTGTCTTGGCCCATAGTAATCTGGACAAATTGTATTTCAAAATATGTATTCATGAGTTCACCAATACCCTTCAAAGGAAAGCAGAACAGTGCTGCTGTGAGCTTCAGTGCCACAAGCCATTGTGTTGCCTCCCAAGTGTATATTTACATAACAGAAGTCAGAAAGTGCTGGAGAAACTCAGCAGGTCTGGCAGCTTCTGTAGAGAGAGAAACAGAGTTTCAAGTCTAATATGGCTTCTTCAGAACTGATCTTGTGAACTGAAGTTGTGATCTTGTACCTGTTAATGTAATGTTTGTACACAAACAAGTTCTTAGTTTCTATAAAACAAGTGGTCCCACATGAGTTAAATTTCATCCTCTAACTTTCCTGTTGACACAGCCCACTTTTCTGTAAGCATTCTCTGTTATACCTCCTTTTAAGTTGATCTCTCATTAAAATTGCACCCTGTTTGCTTGCCCTAGTCAGGTTTGCTTGAATCAGGCAGTGTGGCTGCCCTCCTTGGGCAGGCTAGTAAGGCCAAGTCTGCCTTCACCTCTAATACTGCATTTCTTTAGTTTCAAGAAGGCAGACTACATGTGACTGAGACATCTCATGAGCTGATTGACATGGAGAGGCTTCACCCCAACTCTGTGTTTATCCAAAAAAAGGCTTGACAAGGAAGGAGCCAAGTAATGGAAGACCTTTGTATTCACCATAATTTGGAGAAAGCATCTAACCCACCAGTTACACATCTTTACAGTTGGATTTCTGAACACATATATTTCCCATTTTTGGTAACAAGGTTGTGCCAGTGAATGTAACTTGAGCAGTCTGTATTGCTAATGAGTATTCATGTCATGTTGATAAATGTCAAAGAACTGCCCTGGACTATGAGGATTAGAAAAGTCAACCAGCCTGAAAATTTTTGAGAATTTAGATGCAAAATTTTAACCGCCCATTGGACAACTGAATTTTTACCTACTGCCTAATAACATTCCTCTGCCTGCCTTTTGAAAATCTCCAGGAGAGGCTGGAAAATTTTGCCCCATATGTATTAGTGCTCTTCAATCAGTTTATGCCATGCTTGAAAGGATAGTTATCTCATAAATAAATGTAAAAGTTGCTTTATATAGTTGCAGTTTTAAGTTTCTAGATACAGGCATTTCTAATTATTATATTCACCAAATATTTTTCAAAATGCAGTTTATAAATATAATAACTTTTTAGCTTTCTGTATAGTGGATTGAAATAGGACAATGACTGTTTTCAAAACCAAGCATAGTGGAAAGGATTACTGCACTTTTAAAAGATATCTTTCCGGGCAGTCATTGTAAGTGCTGCTTACAATGCTAATAGTTCAAGCTGTTGCAGCATCTGTACAAATGGAGATTTGGTGAGCAACAAGTAGCTGATTGGGCTGTAAAGTGGTGATCAGATGTGGATGACAAAAATGTCTGCCTACCAACAACTGTATTTTTTGGCACCCAGGTGGCAGAATAGCTTGTGGATATGACTGTTTGGCCAGAAGCCATCAAACTTCTGGAAAGGAAGGATCTGTTCTCCTCTCCACAGTAAAAGAAAACCTCAAGCCTAGAAAAAAAATGTTTCCATTTATCAGCTGCTGTAAGCTGTGATTCTTAATAAGTCAGGTACTTCATAAGTGTAAACCAGTTATTCGATGTGCTTCCTGAAAGCAAACAAAAGTAACTGGAGAAGAAAGATCAAGGAGCAGCAAATCAAAAGGATCATGTCAATAAATCCTGTGGATGGAAACCATTGAACTACCTTCCCAGTCTTTTCCTCCATCTATGCTACCCATTTTTTTTTGTGGCTGCACATATGTGTGCGGTGATAGAGTTTCATCATGGAGAAGAGTTTTAACTTGCAGTAAAATGTTAATGGTTAATAATTTCAGAGATAGTAGGAACTGCAGATGCTGGAGAATCTGAGATAACAAGGTGTAGAGCTGGATGAACACAGCAGGCCAAGCAGCATCAGAGGAGCAGAAAGGCTGACATTTTGGGCCTAGACCCTTCTTCAGAAAT
>NC_063340.1:39331410-39363479 GCF_021869965.1 Rhincodon typus | reverse complement strand
GTTATCTCAATGGTTAATAATTGTTTATTTGTAGCTAGAATCTGTTTATTTGTAATAAATAGTAATCATGGTTATGATCTCTGCCTTCTGTTAACTTTGGTCTAAATTTGGGAATTTTGAGGGCTGTTATAGAATCTTTCAATTTTACTTTTTGATGACTCCAAAAACAGTGGGACACAGTTTCCAGTGTGTTACAAAATAGGGCATACTAAATTCCAAGTGGTCAGTGAACTCACACATACTCTGCATGCTGAAACTATGTGCAGCATTGACCGTACTTGGTCAAAATATGACCTACCACAAACTGTCTTGAGATCGGAGCTGCAATCTGGTAATTAAATGGTCAATAATTAGGGGTCACAATTTCAAGCTTGTCAGCAAGAGAGCTAGGAGTGAGATGAGGAGAAACCTCATCACTCAGAGAATAGTTAGAATTTAGAATGCACTGCCTGGGAGAGAGGTGGAGGTGGATTTCATAGGAGGTTTCAAAGAACACTGGATATTTACTTGAAAGTGATGAATTTAAAGGGCTATGGAGATAGGGCTGGAGAATGGGATTAGTTGGATAACTCTTTCAAGAGCCAGTACAGACATGGCCTCCTTCTCCACTGTAAAATTCCATGATTAATACTTATGATTAATGAATGAATTAATTATAACTATCCTGACATGGTAAAAATAAGCCAAGCAACTTGTGATCATGACAATGAGAACTATATCATATGACCGTTACTGGCGCACATGATCTCAATCTCTACCACTGATAGAGACATTTCTGCAGGTCAGTTGGTTTTCAGATGTACTTGGTGGTGACACCAACCAGAAGTTCTCAAATATAATGTGGGAGGTAGCAAATATCAGTCTTCAAGGTGGATCTACACAATTAATATGAATTGACATTTATGAGAAAGTGCTAAATTGTGATTATAGTCAGGAGGTAATGAAGAGAATGGAAAAGATTTGGAAAAAATCTCTGGGACTGAAAAGCTGAGTATTTGCTAGTGTCTGAATATTTATATCAGTCCATGAATGTATGTAGCACCTGCTCATATAACATATCAATTCATTAATTAAAATATTTATATTTTTTGGTCAGACAGAAGATATTTCTTGCATATATTTTATTATGTTAATGACAATTATCATTCAGAATGGTGTTCTTAAATATATTTCCACTATGGTGTCTGGCAGATGGACTAATATATTCCATCTGCAAATCTTTAAATATATTGAAGATGCACTTCTTTGAACCATGAATAAGATTTGTGTAACAATTTTTGCTCACATTGTCTACGTGCTAAAAACATAGCATTTGAACTTCATGTGCAGACACTTGGCCTGGAAATAATTTATGTGTTATCCCTTAAAGATGAACATTTTTGGCGAGATAAAATTAAATTAAAAATTTAGCACTAATTGTGACTCTGTTATAAATGGTTTCTCTGCAGTTGAGATGAGTTCATGATGTGCAAAATATTTTCACCTTTTGAGAGTTAATTTTTGTGGAAGGAATGACAAAGGGGCAACTGGAGAATTAAAGATTTTAAGTACTGTGTCTAGTAATCTAGAGTATCAGACCAGCTAAATAATGTAGAATACAATTAATCATAAGTGCACAAATATTTTGTGAAGATCAAGATAACTACTAAAATATAATCCCTAACAGGACAATATCAGATGTCATATATTATCATTTTCCTTATCCTTTGGGCCTGGGAATCACTTCAATCCTTGGGCACAAAGGCCAGGAAGAATGAAAATGGTCACAAATTGTTGCGTCTCACCATTTAGCATTGAACTGGAAATTTCAAAGCTTTACAGAGAATTGTGTACCTGCAACTGAAATATAAGCCAGATGAAATATATTTCTCACCTCCTGCCTTATTTCTGCACTTAAGAGTACAGTGTACAGTTCTGGTCTCCATTCTATAACACTGACAAAGAAGCACTGCTGGAAGTGCAAGTAAGAATTTTAAGGATAGCACCAGAACTAAGAGATTGCAATGATCATGAAAGATTTAAAAGTTTGGGCCTTTTTATCTTTAGATGAGAGAAGACTTAAGGGTGACCTGATTTGCTTCTTCAAATTAATCACTGAGCTGATCAGGTCAGATGAAGAAGGAATGTTCCTCCCAAAAAATAGCAAGTTGCGATCTGCGTTTAAGTCTCAGAATGGAGGATAGTAGACTGTGGAAATCCCCAAAGGTCACTTGGGGTTATTTTTTGGTTTGATTTATTTGAATGATTAAGTTATTTGAAAAAGGCAAAAAAAAACAAGATTTTCTAATGATAACAAATTGGATGAAAAGTAAATGGGAGGATAATACAAACTCATTACAAGAGGACATCATTGGCTTTCAGAACAGGCAGACAAGGGGCAAATAAGATTTAATGAAGAGAAGTGTGAGAGTGTTGCATTTTGGCAGAAGAAATGAGTGAGGAAAATCAAATTTAACTGATAGTTCAAAAGAGAGGGCAAGACAGAGGGATCTGGGGTTCATGTGGATAGATCTTCACAGGCAGCAGAATGGTTTGAGAGAATAATTAGTTTGATAAATAGAAGTATTAGGACAAAGGCAGAACAGTTGTGTCATATATTCATAATTCGCTGGCCAGGCCAAAATTATTATTGTCCTCCAATGTATCGAGGAATCATGGAAGATTATGGAAGTTCTTCTTTCTTTAGAAACCTGGGATGCAACAGTCTGGACCAAGTGACTTAACCACTTTAGAAAGGTGGTTCCTCAAAAGGATGATGAGGAGATTTGTCAGAATGGTTCAGAGGTGAAGGATTTTAGTTATCCTGTTAGTTTGGAGAAGGTGTGATTGTTCTCCTCGGAGCCAAGAAGATTGTGATGGAGATCTGATAGAGACACATATGAATATGAAAAGTTTAAATAATGTAGACAAAGAAAATCTATTCCTAATGCCTAATGGTACAAGGACTAGTTGGCACAGATTGAAGACTTTGGGCAAAAGATACAAGGAAGATGTGAGGAAGTTTTTTTTTATGCAATGAGTTGCAATGATCTGGAACTCACTGGCTCTGAGGGTGGTAGATGCAGAAATGATCAATGATTCAAAAAGAAATTGCATAGATATGAGGAAAGTTAACATGCAAGACTGGGAGCATTGAGCAGAGGGATGGGAGCAATTTGATTGTTTTACAGAGATTTAGCATGATCTCAAAAGCTGCATTCCTTCTTTGTGTACTATCGTAACCCTGTGGTTTGAGTTACACCTAGCGCAAAGGAAAATAAATATATTTGTTTAAAGTCAATCATCTAAACTACAGGACAACACTGCAGGAATTTGTCAGGCACTGTCCTAACTACATTCAGCTGCCTTATCAATGGTCTTTTCTTCAGCATAAGATGACAGCTAGGGATGTTCACTGATGATTGCACAGTGTTCAAAAATGCATGCAGAAAGACCTGAATAACATTCGGGCTTGGGCTCACTCTGGCAAATAACATTAATGCTACACAACTATAAAACAATAACCGTCAACAAGATGAAGTATAGCTATCTCTCCTTAAAATTCAACGGCATTCCTATTGCCAGATCCCTCACCATCATACAAGACATGGAGTTGTGGATTACTGTGTTAATGATACCTTTAGTCTAAGAACGGCTACTGAACATATGCAAAAGGAGCAATGTTGTAATGACATCAGATCACATGGAACTTGGCCCTCCATCGGTAGATCCATAGTGAAGTCCTCTCTTGCTAGCTCCTATATATCTCAACATTCAATAAAGCCTGTTAATGTTCACTCATGTTAGTGTTGAACTGATCTTAGTATCTACTTTTTTACTCAGTGTATGGTTAGCATCTGGAATGCACTGACTGAAATTATGGTGAAGGCAGATTCAACCATGGCTTTCAACAAGCAATTGGATAAGCATCTGAAGAGGACAATCAATTCTTATGGAGAATCAATTAGGACACAACAGGCCAAATTGCTTTCTTCTGTAAACTGCAAATTTTCTATGATTCCATGATTCTAAGATATACACAAGATATACACATCTTGTCACAGAGACACCACTAATTTTGAGAATGCAATTAAAATCTAACAGCCAGACTTAGTTTATTTACTCACCTTTGAATTCTGGTTAGACCACTCCTGGGTGTTTGGTTCTCAGCACTGCTTCTTAGGAAGGATATTATACTTTGGAAGGGGTGCAGTAAAGCTTCACCAGAATATTATCTGAACTCTAGGTTGCCTGAACTAGGCTTGTATTCCTTTGAGTATACAAGATGAAGCAGTGGTCTAATTGATTTTTTTTTAAGGTGATAGAAGGTAAAGTAGTTAAAGAGAAGCAATTCCAGAAGATGGAGGAATAAGCTTAAAATTAGAGCTAGGCAGTTCAGCAATATTATTAGGCAGCAATTCTTTGGTGAAAATAACTGTTGAGATAAGGTCAAGTTATAATTTTGGAATAAAGATTGATGCATTTTTATTAGGGAAGGATATTTAAGGACATACAACCAAGGTGACAGATGGATTTAAGATACTGAACAACTAGGATCTAACAGAATGGCAGAACAGACTTGAGGGGTTGAATGGCCTACTCCTGTTTCTATGATCCTCTCTTTGTTCCCAATTCTCAAAGTAAATGGCTTATTGTTTTTGTCAATGAAAAGCAGACAAAGGAATTTCATTAGGGTGCATTTAAGTGTTCGCACTAATGCTGCACAGCAGGTTTTCACCCCATGAATGTTTAAAATAGAAGATAGAATTGTGAAGCAATACCTTCTTAATTGGCTGTTTATAAGATTTGCTATTATAAATATTGCAGACTGGCCTTCCAAATAAACATTACTATGTCCCACTTCAGTTATTAAGATTTTGATTCACATTTTAAAGCATTCTCATTCCTGTGAGATTCATATCTCAGCCAAGCCCTGATGCCACAGAACATAAATTCAATTGATGACATCAAATATAACTATAACACTCACTTTTTAACTGATTAAGATCTTATGCAATAGCCACCTTGGGGTTGATGTTCTGTGGCAGAATGAAACAAAAAAGACCATCTCAACAGCCAGGTGATGGACTAAAGCATTCTTCACATTAAGTAAGGGGACTATTTACAACACTCAGATGAAGAAAAAAGATTTAGAAACACACTCTCAGATTCTCTCTGTTAACAATTGTGAAATTGCAAGATGTTGTCCACAAAGAGTAAAGCTTTGATACAATAACAGTTATTCCTATATTCTACCCCATTCTACCACAGAAAAATCAATTATTAATTGACTCCAGTCATTAACCGATTCCAGTCAAGTCAAACCACATGGCTGCCTCATTCCAAATAAAGATTACAAAACATAATTGGATGAATTGAAATTTATGGAGGATAAGAGATGGAAGCTAGGAAAGTAGAGGTTTAGAGTGCTGAGGTTTGAAAACCATGACAACGGGGTAAGTGTCTCATCAGTGGGGCTAGAGACAGTTAAGGGCAGAAGGACCAATGTTGCAGAGATGATGTAGTCATGAATAGAATTTGGAGTTTAAGGAGAACAGAACACTAAGATTTTGGAGACTGGTTCAGCCTGAAAGAAGTGTCTGTAGAGTCACTTAATTTCTAATGGCAATCTACATGTGAATAATTGCACATATCTTGAGATCTGAGTTGGGAATGAGGGGAACTGCAGTGCTGCTTACTGGAAAGTCACACAAAAAGTGCTGTGAATTTAGGATTTGACCATGAGAAATTCACAATCATAAAAGTATAATGGCATCAAAATTATGAAGTGAAATTTTAACTCTGGAAATAAAGCTTTAAAAGTATCCTGATATTCTTCTGAACAACTTTTAATATTTTTAAAGTTAGTGAGCGGCTATCTGTTTTCTTGGCTCATCACTAATATTTGAGGTTTCGTTGACAATAAGACACAATGCAACCTGGCCAACACCTGGTGAATTAGTGCAAAGCCAACAATGTAACTCCGTGCTGTAAACATTTAATCTCACTGAAAAGAAACTGCTTCTCAGATACCTTACAAGTGTTCCAACTCAGGGTAGAGAATGTGAAGTCCAAAATGATTCTTAGCAACAATTGCATCTGCTTAGCTCCTTTACCAAGGGACTTTCAGGAGTGTTGTCAAACAAAATTTAGAACTGATCCACATAAGGAGATATGAAGGCAGGCAACCAAAAGAGCTTTTTGATTATTGTTAATAGGGGAATCTGGATCTTTCAGTAATGGTGTCTGGATCTTTGAGGGATTGAGTCTGAATCTTTGAGGGGTGGAGTCTGGATATTCAAGGGATTGAATCTGTATGTTTGAGGATTGTAGTCTGCATCTTTGAAGGATTGAGTCTGAATCGTTGAGGAGTGACATATAGATCAAAGGAACATCCTGATTCCAGAGATGAGTTGAATGATCTAAACATTGAATTTTCAGGTAGGAAATCCAATGGTGTTCCAGCGGCTGCCAATCATGTGGATAAGTCCAATGTTTGTCAAGGGGTGTGACGCTGGTGGGTGTAGCGAATGGTGATAGCTAGAGAGAGCAGATCAATAACTGTTGTGAGTTAGCAGTGTCACCTGTTGTGCTTGGAGGAAGCACTGCAATTAGTGATGGCCTACAAATAATGTTGGTACCAGGCAGTTTTATCTGCTGCCTTAGATTTTATTCTTCCCCACTGCTGGGTTCAAAGGTGAAGGGGTGAATTTAAAATCAGATTGGTGACTGTCCACCAACTTAGAAGTTCACACCACCCCTGTAGGCAATTTTAAAAAGGCCTGCCTGCCTTTGGATAGGATACTACCCCATCTGAGAAACACGGTAAATTTAGCTTTGTAAGGTAAGGAGGTCCTTCAGCCTATTGGAGGCAATTGCCAAACTTCTTTAAACTTCCCTGGTCCTTTTTTTGACCCCAGCCCTCCTCACTCAAACCCCTGCCCCAAACCTGCCTCTCCAACATTGGCAGGCCCCCAATGAGATCCTGAACCCCAGACTTACCTGGGCTCCTCAGCTTTGGAAACTACCTGCAGTACTGAGAGGAGGGGGACAGAAGACTCACCTTAAAATGTTTAAAGTTTCTCCCCTTATTAAAATGCTTCGAGACTGTCATAATGTTCATGGTGGGCTCCCCTCCAACAGTTGAGGTAGGGTGTGGGGCCCATGGCACCTGTAAAATCTAGTCCCAGAGATTCGACCCTTCTTTAAGTTGTTGAGATGCCAGGGCCTGGAAAACCCAACTTAATGTGGTCAAGAATGGAATGCATGTTAAAATGAAGCCATGATGTGGAGGTGCCTGGGGTGGACAAAGTCAAAAATCACACGACACCAGGTTATTGTCCAACAGGTTTATTTGAAGACACAAGCTTTTGGAGTCTCACTCCTTCTTCAGGTGTCTTGTGATTTTTGACCTTGTTAAAATGAAGATCCAATGACACTTAAAAGACTAGCCCACTTCCTGTGGGCCAGCTTGTTGTCTGTCCTTGCAGCTGCCTTATTTAAACATAAAGATGACAAGTCAGGTCGAGTTGGGTTTGGTTCATGTTTCAATTTTGCCCTTTAACCTCTAAAATGAGCCCAATGCAGCCACTTTTGAAAGATACCACTCAGCCCTATATATTTAAGAAAAAAACAATTGTTGAACATTTAAAACTAAATCAATCACTAGCTAACATGCAATAAAGAGCTCTCCACAAGAGGCTATAAGATCATTATTACATATTGGGCTACCTCCTACTCCACAAACTCCATACTTAATTTCTCCCTGCCTACTCCCTTCTGTGGTGGAAGCACATTGTCAATTCTAAATATATTCAACATCTAAACTCAAATCATAAACATTTAAAATATATTAAATACACACTTAAATGCACATGATTATAAGCTAAATAGTCTTCTTTGGCACAGCTCATATTTGACAGTAAATTTGTTGATCATCTGTTATGGTCTCCCTCGATTTTTTGCTATCGTTTTACAAAGAAAAATTTTTGCAGCATGGTGTACTTATTTTGGATTAAAAGAAGAACGATTGGAAACTTATGTTGCTAATGTAAACTGATTAGAGATGATAAGACTTGATTTGTACTGATTTGCCCTTTTCAGTCAATGATTTAACAGGCAATGGGATGGAAAGAAAGGCATCTAATTTGATTTTAACTGACCATGAATTGAAGTTAATCATTTGGAGGGTTTTAGGCATTCTTTGATTGTGGCATCACAGTATGTTCCAGTCTCCAGAAATGTCTCTGTATTTAAGATTTCAAACATATGACTGTGGGAACTTAACAGGCGGCTTATTGCGGGGAAGAATTTTTCTTCTGTTCCAAAATTTTGAATCTTGTAGAAATACACATACTGAAAATATCCTCAGTCCAATCATTGCACTGAAATTTCAAATGAATTAAAGATCATGTAACACATCATATTAACGCATTATACTACACCCTTTTAATTTATTTATTTTTCATGTATCTTTGTTTTTCAGTTGTACAGTATTTAAAAGCTCTCAGCTTCAGTATTTTAAAGAGTCTTGTTTTATGTTAGTCAGAATGCTGCATTTCGTCTGTTGGCAGGTGGAATATGTAAATAAGGTGGTCTGGATCTTAAACTCTGAGACTAAAGGATATGTTCACCTCACTTTGAAATTCATTAACCATTTGTACTCTGTGGCAGTATTTCTGCACCAGATTGAAGAGGTAATCAGGTTCGTATTTATATTATTGTTGTTTATGCAAAAAATTGTGAAATAAAACATGGCTTGTCATTTAAACATGCCTCTCTATTTCCAGGGTCTTGTACCATATGCAGCGATAGTTAAATGCATGCAGCATTTCTGCAGAACTTACAGGTGCAACTTTTAAATGCATAATTGATTTTCGAATATGCTTGAATCAAGGTTTCCATAAGATGGAAGTGAAGGGGAGTGGTCAATTTAGATTCCATGACTGGACTAACCATGCATTTATTGATTCTCTCTGTTAAATCATGAGATTCCAGAGAGTGAAAAGGACATTCACTTCCAGGGCTATCAGGGAGAAAATATCCAAATGCTATTTTTGTATGGATAACAGTGTATATACGAGAATCTGGCAATGCAAACTGCAGAAGCCCTTTTCTTTGGTTGCTCTAATCCTAATTATACATTTCGTTCATTTCATGTTTTTTTCCAGAAAATTGCCTTTCATGTCTAGATCACAGTTTGAGGTATATTCAGTACCAGTATGGTCCAGTATAGCAAACAGATTTATGTGCATCCCATTCTTGACTTACAACAGTCTTGTAGATTAACCCTTGGGACCTAAGGAGTTCAGCCAGCAAAACCGTTTGTTAATATGCAAAATATCTTTTATGAATTCATACTAGCTGTGGCTTTCTATCCCCATTCCAAATCTCTCTATTTGTAGCCAGTGCTCCAAGTAGACTTTTCCTGAGAAAAAAAAAGATCCTGCAAATTAGCCAGTGTTTAGCAATCAGCCTATCCTTCACACTGTGTGAAGCTTAACATTAATTGTACCTGTTTGCTTTATGCTACAAAAGAAAACTATTACGTTCTATTTATCGCTGTGTGGTCCCTTTCTTCATTGAGTTCTTCAATTTACTTATTAATTCTTTACGACACAACAATCTGCAAAGGATTAGAGGTTTTTTTTCCTTTGGATGACTGCATTAAAAAAAAAACAAAGAAAAAATCTTAAGGCTGTGTTCTGTGGTACTCAAGCTCATGGTGTAATTATATGAAGTGAAAGTGCAGAGTAGCAGCACACTGACCTGAAGAATCTCAGTGCTGCACTTAGACTGGCACAGTGTCACGTTTTCAAGCACTCCATCACAAAAACAGCTTTCCTTTCTCTGAGTCGAGACCACTGACAATGAGGAGCACTCGGATCAGAGGGTCATTAAAAATCATCAAAGGAGGCAGCTTCATGATGGTAATAAGGTGGTTGCGGGGAAATAAAGTGGGCATTGATCTGCAGTATTGAGTGTGACATTTTAACTGAACTAGGAGCCAGGGCAGCTCCAACCTCACTCTATTCATCTGACTGCCTATTTTAGTAAATTACCTTTTTTCCCAACCACTGGTCTCAGGGGTCAGACCATATTAGCTATCTTGTTAATACTGAGAGGATCAATACTTAATCAACAAGTAATGGGATTTTACAGTCATCCCATATGATCTTTCAATAAAGTCCCAAATCTATCTGAACTGTTCCTGCAGCCGTCTAAAAATGTACAATACTATAGAGCAGGGATTTGATGCTCTGATGCTCTTAGACTCATCTGCATCTGATTAAGACACTGTGCTGCTGCTGTCCTTCACCCCTTTGTTCCTTTATCCTCATGTAATGTAGCATTGCATAGAAATTCAACATCTTTGCTTTAGACTAAAACAAAATGAATTTATAATAACTCAGTGAGATCTGATACAGAATGTTCAAGGCCCGTTAATAATGCCAAAAGCAACTGCAGCAATCCTGGATTTTAAAAAAGCCACACATCTGAAAAACGTAGTAATATATATTTTTGAAGGTTTTTGTTAGGATCACATGAACCATCATTTATTCGTGGTTTTGTTCAATGGAACTGTGAACAAATGATTTAATGACAGGCCTGACTTTGACTCCCTCTGGGGTTAAGGGGTAGAGAGTTTGGGCTGTTAAAATGGAGCAAAGGGCATCCCACCATGCTCCAATCTGTTTGACTACAATTTTAAATTGCATGCAACAGGGACACTGGCCTATTTATTCTGGGGTAAGGGAGGAATGGGCAGATTAGCCTTCGCTGCTATCTTTGAGACCCCCAAAGCACCATTTCAACCTGAGACCTGAGTGGATGCTGGTGGTGGGGCGGCGGGGGTGGCGGTGTGTGTATGTGTTGGGGGGGTGTTGGTGGTGGTGCGGTGTGGGGTGTGGCGCGTGATTATGAACCAAGAGCAGCAGCACTGTTGCTCAGGGGGGCACATGGAAACTATGAGTTTCTCCTGCGCTGCCCATTTTCAAACTAGTATTACCTCCAAAGTACTTACCTGGGGAACCTTACGTGCAGGATCCTTGGCAGCATTCCCATGCCACACTCATGGATCTACAACCAGATTGCATCAGCCAGGAAGCTCGTGAGCAGAATATTACTGAAGATCCCACAATGTAAGCTCCCTGAGCCATTTTGCAGTTTGTCTAGGTGTTTAACTAAAGACTTGCCAAAGATATAAGTATCAATAGCTGGTATTTATCCATCCTACCTATCCACATTGCTTTTTCTTCATTGTCATTTCCCAAGCTATCATTAGGCAGATTTATTCTTCATAGTCATTCCCAATTTGGCTGCAACATATGGTTGTCTAGCATCTTTATTTCAAACCTTTGGGTGTTATTTTGCTTTCAAAATAGTGTCCATGATGCACCCATGCACCTCTGCTCCAAGTCTTGCCTGACACCTCTGGTAAGAGGTGGAAGTGGGGGAGAATGGGAGGAGATCAAAATCCCATCCCCTTTCTAGCTGTGCTCCCTGTGATTGAGTCATCCTCATGTGCCATCAATGCACACAACTCCAATTCCCCATTCACCAACTGTTCTTGATCTTGCCTTTCTTTAGGTTGTGGGTGTTGAGGTTGGTTGGCTCACCGAGCTGGTTTGTTGTTCTGCAGACGTTTCGTTACAGTGCTTGGTAACATCCTCAGTGCAGCCTCTGATGAAGCGTCAGTGTGTTTTCCCGCCTGGTTTTTAAACTTTGGGGTCCGTTGCGACGGATTGCCTCACTTTCGGGTTTCCTCTGTAGTGGAATGTAGATGGGGTCGAGTTCAATGTGTTTATTAGTAGCATGCTTCGTGGAGTGCCATGCTTCCAGGAATTCTCGTGCTTGTCTCTGCCTAGCCTGTCCCAGGATCTTGGTGTTGTCCCAGGATCTTGGTGTTGTCCCAGTCAAAGTCGTGGTTCTCCTTGTCCATGTGGATTGAGATGAGTGAGTATTGGTCGTGTCTTTTTGCAGCCAGTTGGTGTTCATGTACTGTTGTTTGTCCGGACAAACTGGAAGGAAACTAACAACGAGAGTACATGAACACCAACTGGCTACAAAAAGACACGACCAATACTCACTCAATCCACATGGACAAGGAGAACCACGACTTCGACTGGGACAACACCAAGATCCTGGGACAGGCTGGGCAGAGACAAGCACGAGAATTCCTGGAAGCATGGCACTCCACGAAGCATGCTATTAATAAACACATTGAACTCGACCCCATATACATTCCACTACAGAGGAAACCCAGAAGTGAGGCAATCCATCGCAACAGACCCCAGAGTTTAAAAACCAGGCAGGAAAACACACCAACGCTTCATCAGTGGCTGCACTGAGGATGTTACCAAGCATGGTAACGAAACATCTGCGGAACAACAAACCAGCTCGGCGAGCCAACCAACCTTAACATTGCCTTTCTTCAATTACTAAATGTTACAGAGTCCTCTTGATTTTGATGCTAGAATGAAATCCTCCACAAGAGAAACATCCCAAATCAAAGATATAAATCAAACCATTCATTATTCTATACAAAAGTCAATTAAACATCATTGCGCCTGTATTAGTACCTGCATCATAGGTGTTTATCCATGGCCTAATGCTATTACGCAGAGTTACTTCAATGACTGCAGTATGGTTGTTGAAAAGACATTGACCTTCAGTGCAAGAGATTGCAAAATACTCGCACAACCAATACTCGTCCCTAGAAGGCCCAATTTCAAACTGTATGAGTGTTAGCAGTCTGGGCATGCATGCATGCTGGTAGACTGGCGGTTCTCAGAGAATGAATGCTGCTATCCCAAGAGACGATGACAGAGTGGTGTGTCATGGTGACACTGTCATTTCCACAGGGTCAGCTCCTCAATACTCTTTGAGATACACTAGAATAGATTGCTGGACTTGCAGATCCTGTCTAGGAAGACAACAAACTAAGTTTCCTCTGCAGCATTCAAACAGCTTGGGATTGCTGCTCATTCATGCTGTAATGGGAACTTGTCTAGTCTCACTGGATAACAAGCCCTGTTAGTCTTAGAGTCATCACGAAAGTTATAAATAATTTTATCAAAGTTCATAGTCCTCAATTTACCTGTCAGATAGACTCAGGGCAATGGAAAACATAGGCCATGTTCCTATACTTAACAAGAACTACCATTTATTATAAATAAGTAGATTTAATCATGGCTAAATAATTATGAGCTGTCGACATATAACTCTACTAATTGATAAACTAACCTCTTCCTAAAATCTGCCTACACACACATACAGACAAAAAAAAATGGTGTTATGGGCAGAGGAAAATAAAGTCCTGGTGAAGTAGTTCAGTGCTTCCAGTTCTCAGGATAAGATGGAGGGTTTCCTTTCATTTCCCAAGTTCTTTAGTTCCCTAATTTTTCCATCAGGTGCTTTGACTTCTGTTTTCTTCAAAGGAAGCACTGAGCAACTAACCAATGATAAAATTAATTATGAATTAAAAGCAATAGCTTACAGTCACTGATGAGAGACAATGACTGGCTTTCTTTAGCTTTGCTTATTTCACTGGAGAGAGTGAGAGACGCATCTATTCCAGTGGTCTGAGGGCTTCTCACTTCATTGTTTACACCCTCAAGCTGCTCAGCTACCCAGGAACCAATTAGAGAGTTGTTGTCAGGTTGATGACCCTTAATATCAATTGGCCACAATTCCACAAACCAATCAGCAACCTGTTACTGGCTAAATCTCACTTTGTATACATTGTTCACTGCTGTGTGCCTCCCCTTACACCTTTCCCCATCACTTGTGAAGATACAGTGCAAACACAACTTACAATGAATTCCAGTAATTTACTTTGAAAAGTACAGCAATTCCCTAGTGCATTGCAGTGAATCAGGCCTTTTCTCAATTCAGTTTATAATCAAAATAAAAGTAAAATAATAAGACACAGTCTTTGCAGAGTGGACACTTCAGCCATCAAATGCTACATTATGGGTGGATCTGCAAATGATCAAATGGACTTGGTCATCAATTCCATGCTGGAAAGGGTTTGTTTCATACTCTGCACAAATCTTCAGGTCAACTTTGTGACAAATTCCACCATCCGTCTTGACAGTGAGCAGAGGATTTTTCACAGATCTGCTGAGGCACCCAACATTTCATTACACTAGTCTTCTTCTGTAGGCTATCTCATCAAAGTGCTTGTTTAATTCCTCTGCAGGGCAATTCATGTGCTTCCTCACCCTCAGAGAACTGATGCCTGTGCTGTCCTTGTTATATGTTACCTCATCCAGCAAGACAGAGGGAACTATGTCAGTGAGAGTAGTGCAGTACGTTTAAGTAATGGTTGAAAAGCTGGCAGTGTGGACAAGCTGAAAGATATGGCTGTGCAGCAGTGGTCCCACCTATCCCCTCCTCCCACCTCAAGCCCCACCCCCATCTCCTACCTACTAACCTCATCCCACCCCCTTGACCTGTCCATCCTCCCTGGACTGACCTATCTCCTCCCTAACTCCCCACCTACACTCACCTTTACTGGCTCTTTCCCCAGCTTTTTGATCTGTCTGTCTCCTCTCCACCTATCTTCTCCTCTATCCATCTTCTATCCGCATCCCCCCCTCCCTATTTATTTCAGAACCCTCTTCCCCTCCCCCATTTCTGATGAAGGGTCTAGGCCCGAAACATCAGCCTTACTGCTCTTATGATGCTGCTTGGCCTGCTGTGTTCATCCATCTCTGCACCTTGTTGTCTCTGTGCTAAATGTGACTCTCTGTCTTGGTATGAATCATTAACAGTAGATGATAGGTAAGTAATGTGATCAAGATGAATTGAACAGATTCTAAGATGAGTTCAACTAGCAAGAATGGCATTTAAAGACTGACTTTGCTCAGTAAGATTGTAACTAAGCGCTCAAGTCCTGACTGTTAACATTAACAGCAAGTAGAAAATCATCCACAACCCACCACCTGGTGTAAAGGTAAAATCACTGTAGCCTTACAGGGCCATAGCGCAGCTCCCCATTACAGAGAGATAGACAACTAATGGTAGTTTAACCTGAGGGACCCCTCAATCGACGCTGGTCTGGAACCTTATGTTCATTCCCGGCACCATTCACAATTTCGAGCCGAGGCGAAGTCCCACCATCGATCAAGGGGTCCCCAACAGGCAAAGGGCTGTGAAACTTGTTGCTTTTTCTCTTTTCTTTTCTATTTATTATGACCACTATAATCATTTATTATTACTTAATAAACATTCATATTTAAGCAAATTGATGTTGTTGAGTCTTCTTGTAACTATATTTAACTGAATCCAAAAAGAACCACTTGGATACACGCAGTGATCCGACATTTTTGGCGATGAGCATGTGATTGAGGAAAATGTGTAAGAGAAGGGAAAAGCAACCTGATGCTCCAGCGACCTTTCATATTCCAGGGTAGAATGTAGCAGACTCTGGATTTGGATCTGTGGTTTTTAAGAAATTAGAGAGACAAATTGCTGTTGACGAGCCTTCTCTTAACTACGTTTTACCAAACTGGAAAAGAATGGCTTGGATACGCTCTGTGATCCAAGACCCAAGGAGAGTCCTTCATGATAGCCTCAGCCAGTACAGGAATGGAACCTGAGGTGTTAGTACTACATGCTATTACAAACCAGTCATCCAGCCAACTCAGCTAAACCAACTGCAGTTGTCATGTTTTCCAGCTTGCAGTTCAAAAATTATTTGGGATTCCACTTACATTTTAGGCTGAACTTGCTGACACCACCTGACATCATCTTCATCTGAGTGTCTGCCAATGTGCTATTCCTGAAAAGGGCCACCTTTTTAAAAAAGGACGGAAATCAAATAAGCACAGCATAGACATTGATAATGTCTACAGTGAGCCTAACATGTTCTTGATCCTCAGATGGGTGAGGAGCTGGAAGTGGTGGGAGGTGGTGTAAGAGAGAGGGAGACAATGACAGGGGAGAGGGGGACAATGATGTGCAAGAGGGTGATGATGATGGGAGAGAGGGAAATGGTGATTGGGAGAGGGAGATAAATGATGAGGGAGAGGGGGGATGGTGATGAGGAGAGAGGGATGGTGATGAGGAGAGATGGGTAGAGTGATGAGGGAGAGGGACATGTTGATGTGGGAGAGGGGGATGGTGGTGGGGAGAGGGGTATAGTGATGGGGGAGAGGGGGAAATGGTGATGGGGAAGGGGAACAATGACGGGGGCAGGGGCGTGGTAGTGAGAGAAAGGGGTGTGGTGCTTGGAGAGAGGGTGACGATAATGGAGTAGAGGCATGCATGTTGACGTGAAGAGTGGGATCATGTTGGGTGCAAGAAGCAGACAATTATCATGCACATGAGCAATTGGTGGTGTCAGTAAACAGGACTCAGCTCCTAATTAATAGTGTGGTAATATTTTTTTAAAATTTACCTTTAAAATGTCTTCACGGTAGCTTAGGTAACCCTAGCTCCATTGACAAATAGTTTGATGGTCAAAATTCAAACATTTCAGAACAGTTTTAATTGTCACAAAGAAAGCAATACTAGGGCTAAATACTGCAGATGCTGGAAATCTGAATTAAAACTGAGAAATACTCCACGGGTCTGACAGAAACCTCTTCTCACAGTTCTAATTCAAGGTCACCAACTTGAAATGTTCACCCTGTTTAAATCAAATCAAATCAACTCAAATCCAATCAGATGTTGTCAGACCTGCTGACCATTTCTCATATTTTCAGTTTTTATTTTACAAGCTTGGATCTGACTTAGATTCTCTCTAAGATATAATGCTAGCTCCCCCTATAAATAGTGTGGCTTTTCATGTTCACAGAATATCAAATTATATGACAATATAACACAGAATCCATTGCAATCTGATCTGGATGTTGTGTTTCCTACAGGTGCTCTAAACTGTTCAGTTCAAGTGACAGAACTAAAAGATTTCTATTGTAAACTGACGTGTGATATGGAAAGGCTTCCTTTATATTTGGCCAGTGAACATTTGGATATACAGCTATAACAATCATAGGAACAAATACAAAATATTTTTTGAAACTATACTTTCCATTTTGTCTAGATCACTCCATTTTTTTCTTGGTCCTGAATGGTTGTAAGCTTAAGATGAGAGAATTTCCATTCACTAGTCCAGGAATACTTCCCAGACTTATTTGGTGACAGATTTTCACCAGCTCCTTTGGAAAGTTTTGTTTCCTCTGCCCTCCCAGATTGTGGAAAAGCAGTTCTCCCAGCTGCTTTCCCAAGAATGTATTCAGCATGGTTCCTTTGATCTGAAGTGTGAGTCCACCGATGGTAACTTCCTTATTCTGAAATAAATGTAGACACCTTTTGTTCAATGGGGGCAATGTCCACCTTTATCTCGCGGACAATAATCTAGCAGAGGAAATCCCCCGTAATTTGAAGGAGGAGTTTGGGGTCTTGAAATGTGGAATGCGAGTTACATCTCTGTGTTGCACTCCCCATTGTAAAGTGGTGAAGTGCTGAGGAGACTAAGACTAGGATTTGGCGGAGGGAAGTGTTCCTTTACAAAGCTGAAAATGGAAATGGATGGACCAGGGGTGAGTTCGGCGATCAGGGTGTCAGTGGGGAGATGTGTTTAGTGATGAGAGATACATGTTAGGCTGACCAAAATGGTGCAGAGAATATGTAGACTAATGGAAGATGAGGACAAGAGGTAATCAATTATGATTTTGGGAGAGGTGGAAGGGCTGATGTGTAATAACTGGAATGACATAAGATCTATCAATTACAGAAGATAGAAATCCTCAGTTACAGAAGAAGAAAGACATATTGAAGCACAGGTGTGGATTGTAGCATCTTTACAACAGATGTGTTGGAAATGGGGAAACAGAGAATGGAAACAGACTGGGAGGAAATGTGATGAAGGTGGCTGTGGGTTTGAAGTACAACAATCCATTGTCAAACACCTCTTCACTTTCATTCCATTGCAAAACAAAGTGCAGGCAGTCCTGTCTGCCAGGTTATCACCCATAAAATGAAGAAGAGAATTTACCCCATGTATTCCTTGGCAGGAAGTTATTTGACTCTTGTTGTCTCATTTTGAAGTAGTCTGTGAGCAAAACCAGCAATACAGATTTATACACAGTATCAGTAGACTAACTCAGTCAAATTCAAATTCCTATTAGCATCAGCACATGACGATAGAAGGTTCCCATCTTTGCAATCACCTGGTTGGGCACAACAAAAAATTTTTAAAGAAATTCATTTAGTATGAAGCTAAATCACATTTCAGTTAAAATGTAGTAAAATATAAGAAGAGGATGGTGGCTAGTACAAAAAGGAAGATTAATAATAAGAATTTTGAAAAGTTCCTGGAGTCTTTGAGTTGTTTCGGTTGAACCTGAAATCATGACTGTTTAATTAATGTCATGCATCCACAGCAGTAGGGAAATTTATAGAGTCTTTGAGTTCTTTTTGAATGGATGTTTCTTTGATTTATCTTTGTCACTCATGCTAATTTTTGAGTTGATGATGAGGAAATAAGGAAAGAAACAGTCTTCCATTTCCCACTGTTACCAGTCCATTTTCTTTCTCTCTGATACTCTGCCAAGAAGCTAATGAAATGTAGTTCATTTGTGCATTCCCAAGTATGGCTCAATTGTCTTTCTAAGCTGGATAATGGCAGGGATCCATTTCATGTCCAATATGTGCAACTTTTTTTATTTAAGTGTAAATTAGAACAGGAAACATTCTCAATGCCTGATTCAGTTGATTGGTTTAACTTACTGTAGATAAAATGATATATCAGTTCAGATATAATAAGAACTGCAGATGCTGGAGTCAGAGATAACACAGTGTGGAGCTGGAGGAACACAGCAAGTCAGGCAGCATCAGAGGAGCAGGAAAGTTGACTTTTCGGGTCAGGACCCTTCTTCAGAAATGGACTTCTTCAAGATGGCATCCTTAGAAGAGACTTCACAGTAAGGCTATAACTCACTCAGAGATAGTAAGAACTAAAGATGTTGGAGTCAGAGATAACACAATCTGGAGCTGAAGGAACACAGCAAGCCAGGCAGCATCAGAGGAACAGGAAAGTTGACATTTTGGGTCATTTCTGAATAAGGATCCTGATTCAAAACATCAACTTACCTGCTCCTCTGATGCTGCCTGGCCTGCCATATTCCTCCAGCTCCAGACTGTGTTATTTCGGTTCAGATAATTTTATTTTTCCAACAATGATTTCCTGAACTTGCATCAATCTGTGGTCAGGTGATTGTCGCAATCATTTTAGGTCCATGCTTCTTCCTCTTTCAAACAGTTTCAATCCATGAAGGTCTCAGGTTTTAAACTCAGATGAAAAATTTTGAAAATAGATAGTCCATAATTTACTACTATCAGGGCAGGAGCTTGCATCAGTGGGGTGAAGTGAATTAATGGTTGAAGGTCTGTGATATAGTGAATGAGAGGAAAGATTAAATGTCAGAAGAGTTATTCTTCCCAAGCCAAAGGGAATAGTGATAAGCCATACAAAAAAAACTGAATCTTATGTAATTTTTGGCTAAGTGCCAGTTGCATTGTGTTTTTGGGGGGTTTTCATTGTAAGGTCTAGTGAGATTTCTTGCCATAACTTACCAAATGCATCATATTAATTACTTACCATGACCCTATAGCTTACATCTTGTTTAATTCTACTCCCATCTTACCTTTCACCATTCCCAGAACAACTCACTACTGCCAGGTTATCTTGGAATTGACCAGGACCACTAAAGTGGCAACACATTTAAAAGTTTGTTGTGTAGTTGTACAAGCACAGTCTGTACTGCACATATTCTGACATTGGTCCCAGAACCTGGAGGTCCTGCTAGATGCACAGGATCCAGCAAATATCAAACCAGCCTAGTCTGAGATTGCCACCTAGGTTGCTGCAGCCTCAGCCCTTCTTAATGAATGCTGCTCGCTGTCGGAAGAAGAATGTTCTTCTCCAGGCCATTGGAAGCTAGGAGTCATGCTTAAGGACAGAGTAGATATGTTCTGCAAAGATGTCATCGAATCTGCACTTTATTTATTCATGGGATGATGGCATTGCTGGTTGGGCAGCATTTATTGCCCATTCCTAATTGCCCAGAGGTCAGTTAACAATTAACCACATTCCTATGGGTCTGGAGTCACATGTAGGCCAGACCAGGTAAGGATGGCAGTTGCCTTCCCTAAAGGACATTAGTGAACCAGATGGGTTCTTTCCAACAATCAACAATGGATTCATGGTCATCATTAGACTCTTAATTCCAGACTTTTTTTTACTGAATACAAATTCCACAATGGAAAGGAAACCAAAGTAAGCAAGAAGCAGAGTATATTATATTTAAAGAAGTGCACACAAATTATTGCTTCCATTGGAATTAGTGTTTAGGGCATTGGAGTCGAGGAGAGAGAAGATAAATGGGCAGATATTAAGTAGAACATAGAACAGTACAGCAAAGGAACAGACCCTTCAGCCATTGGAGGCAGTAAGGAATGCAGATAGGTTAGGATGCTGAATGGTTGAGGAGGTCTGTGTCTGGAGGTAAGTATGAGAAATTTGACATACTGACGGTCTTTGATATCTGATAGAGTGGAGAAAAAGCATTTGTTGACCTGCAGAGGACCTCAACTGTTCTTTGTCCTCAGAAGGATCCACACCCTCAACAAACGCTTTTTCTCCACTCTATCAGACATCAAAGACGGTAAGTACACCAAACTTTCTCATACTTAGCTCCAGACATTGACCTCCTCAACCATTCAGCATCCTAACCTATCTGCAGGCCCTTTAGCCCACCATGTCTGTGCCAGCCATGATGCCATTCTAAACTAATCACATTTGCCTGTATACAGCTCATCTCCCTGTATTGTTACCTGTTCATGTAACTGTCTAAATGCCTCTTACACATTACTATTATTACATTGTGATTTCATGGAAATATATTGCAGATGGTTCAGGGGTGTATCGTAGAATCCCTACAGTGTGTAAACAGGCCCTTCAGTCCAACAAGTCCACACCGATCCTCATAGCATCCCACCCAGACCCATCCCCTATAACCCACCTAACCTACACATCCCTGAACACCATGGGCAATTTAGCATGACCAATCCACCTAGCCTGCACATCATTGGACTGTGGGAGGAAACCACAGCACCTGAAGAAAACCCACGCAGACGCAGGGAGAATTTGAAAACCCACATAGACAGTCGCCCGAGGGTGGAATTGAACCCAGGTCTCTGGTGCTGTGAGGCAGCAGTGCTAACCACTGAGCCACTGTGCCGCCCCTGTAGGGGCTGATTGGTATCCTAAAATGTGACACAATTTTCTTTCACTCCCTTAAATGCAAATCATCTCTTTTGTTCAGTTGGAATACATTTTCTGAGTAAAATCTGTCCTTTGCTGCTAGCTATGAACAGTTGGGCAATAAGGAAGCCTCACCTAATCTTTCCACTGAACAACCTATCACATTTTCTTTTAACTGTCTGATCTGAAAGAAATCTTGCTTTTGGTAAGCAGTTCTACAGTGATTTATTTTCTATACCAGTTTTATCCAGCTTTCCTTTGAATGAATTGAAGAACTAATTTCTTGTGAACAGAAGTGCCTTGATGAAAATCCTGCAGAATAATGTTGTTATCTGAAATGAAAACCTTAATTTTGAAGAAAAAGAAGATTGCTGATTTGAACATTCAATGCAAAATTTCAAGCATCCATGCGAGTGTTTCAAAGATTGGTTCAAGTGCTAATCAATAGATTTGATAACTTAGGTTATTTCTCAGGGGGAAGAACTGCCTGTTTATTTTGTTCAGTCAGACACTTTTCCTTCTATCAATTGATTACTGGAAACCCAAATATCCAGCTCCAGAGGCCAGGGTTGGGGATAACAGGGTGGTACTGTACGCAGGGAGGTGTTGGGTCTATAACTATATGAACCAGGTAAAGAAATTCACTTCAATTTTACCAGGTTGCCATTGAAACAAATGGTGAAGAAGAGTTCACAAGACAGCTTCCTCCTGCAGTGAACGTAATAGGATGTTGGTTCCCTCATGGATCAGCTGATTAAATGGATGAGAAGACGAGCTGAATGCACCACGAAAGGCCAGGGGTTCACTTCCTGATGTGTGCATTTTTTTAAACTGATTTCCATCAAGGACTGCTCCAATTGGCCTTACTGCCCTTATGAAACCAACAAGAGCTCCTGTCACTGATTACAAATGGTAAGAGTGCCTGTGTAAAGATTGGGTGAGAGCAAGATCTAACTCAGCCATCACGCTACCTATAATTAAATAGGTTGCAGACATGCTGTCTATGTTCATAGATATATAATAGCTGTTTGGATAATATACTGGAGGGTGACTAGTGTTCTTGAGAACATTCTTTCACAAAGAGTCAACAGGATAAGAATTCAAATAGTGTAATGGAACTTTTCCTTGTTCTCCGAATCTGTCCCTTGCCATGAAATTATCCCAAATCCTGGCAATGGGGCATTTTCAAGAGTGGGGCACCAACACAGATAGCAGCATTGCTGGGTGTTTCTCAGCTTTGGCAAGTTCATCAACACTAGGGCTGGACAATACAATGCCAGTGATGCCACCTCCCCATGAAATACAAACTCAAAAATTCTATTGAAGAGAACCAAAGGCTGTTTTGACAAAAGGCCCAATCACCATCATTCTTCGTTACACTTTTTCTAGTAAGTCTAGTGGACTTGATCAACACCTGATGACTTTCTTGGTGGGGCCCATTTTTATGCCTATGTAGGGCAAATTTTTTTTAATATTCATTCACATGATGAGGATGTCGCTGACTGGGTCAGCACTTATTGCCCATCCGAGACAGCAGTTAAGAGCCAACCACATTGCCATGGATCTAGAGTCACATGTAGGCCAGACCAGGTAAGAGTGGCTGTTTCCTTCCCTAAAGGACATTAGTGAACCAGATGGGTTTTTTCATCAATCAACAATGGATTCATAGTCATTATTAGACTCTTGATTCCAGATTTTTATTGAATTCAAATCCCATCATTTGCTGTGGCAGGATTCACACCCAGGTCCCCAGAACATTACATGGCTCTGTGGATTAATAGTCCAATGATAATACCACTAGATCATCACCTCGGCTGAGCTAATATTCCCACTCCTTGCTGGCACAGTAATTGCTGGCTGAAAATGAAGTATATCTGTTGGGATTCTTGTCGGGTCACTCTGACTTGCCTCCAAACTAACATTATAAAAGGAGAAACATTGTAAAACAGCTCTGAGGAAGAGTCATCTTGACGCAAAACATTAGCTTGCTCTCCCTCCGTGGATGCTGTCTGACCTGCTGTGATCTCCAGAATTTAATGTTTTTAATACAGTTTCCAGCATCTGCAGTAATTTGCTCCTACATTGTGTTTAATGGACTGCCAAGTGTCTTTGAGGAATGCCTACCCTGAAGAAGTTTCTCTCTTCTCTCCAACAGGAATTCCGGTAATCTCTTTCCCCATGTACTTCTTTGTTGCTTTCCATTTCACTGCTGGTATTTAACAAGGTGTTTGCAAAACTTGCTCTCACATCCATGTTACCTTTCTCAGCGATTTCCGACAACTTAGGCTTACCCCACATGGATTTCAACTCAAGTTTCATCCTTCATGTTTCAGATCCACTCAGGATTACAAGTATTTCCAGGACATGCAATGTTCTTCAAACTGCTGCTCCCGCTGCATCCTGCGATCCACAATCAACACCATGCATCATCGTGTTTGCACTCTCGACTCCACTCTGTAAAAGAACAGAGCTAATATGAAGAGTCATCTAGACTCGAAACGTTAGCTTGCTCTCTCTCCACGGATGTTGCCTGAACCGCTGCGATCTCCAGCATTTGTTGTTTTCATTGTAAAAGGAATCAGAAGCATGTGAATCCCCTCCATTTCATTTATTGTGGCTACTTCAAAGTAGGAGAAACTAGCACCCCAACAAAGCTTTACTAACTCATCTCTCACTGACTTCAAATGCTGGAGGTTCTTAATTTCAGTATCATGTTGGTAACACTCCTCAATCAGGAGATTTGGATTCTGAAAACGTGGAGTCTTGAAAGACTTTAAATATTCAAGGAGAAAATAGTAAATTGAAATATTTATATTGCTGCATTTTATTTTTTGAACAGCACACCTACATTTGAGGTTCGAATCTTTTATTTTTTTTGAACTCATGCTTTTCCAATTATTTGTTTCCTTTTTAAGATTTATTTTTCTCCTTTTTTCCATTTCGGCCTGTAAGTGTGTACACATTCCATTTGGAAGATAGAATTATAGCCAGATCTTCATCAACCTGTGTTATAGCATGCCACTTGAAGATGAATGGAAGCAACTGAGGAAGCTTGCATCTTTAGATTTTCCTCTCTGTGCATGTGGTAATGTCTTACTCCCACTGCTCCACACTGTCCAGAACTAAATGTGCAAGGGCATCATTCTTTTGTTAGACTTTCGCTCTCACCATGTAAAAGTTATTAATTTAAATGCTAGGATTGTTCATCTTTTGAGAATGCCTGATCTCAGGATGTTGTCATCCAAGCCACTAGATGGTAGCTAATTCAGACAAAAAATACTTTGTGTTTGTCTCGCTTAAATTACCAGTTAATCAGAAAGCAAATCTAGTAGTTCTTCCAAAGAGGCCTGCGACCAAAATCATTTTTTTTTCTAGATTAAAAATGAACCCCTTGCGGCTTTAGAAGATGAAGGTGAGCAATGGTAAGAAGCAAAAACAAATCTTTGAAAACATAATTTTAAAACAACAGGAGTTAAGGATAAAAACACTCAAAGTAGGATTGCTCAGCATTTGCTGTCTTGATTGTATTTTGTGGTTCTACCTGCCACTGTTTGTAGTTCAGCAGAGCAATGCCTGTGGCACTGCACAAATATACAAACAACTCCAAATGATGTGAATCCTGCAGTTTCAAATTCCTTACAAAATGTAAATTTTTGTCAATTGTGTAATATTTGTGAACAAAATGAATGTAATTAATTCACAAAAAATGTGACGTATAACAAAACATTTTCACGTTATGAGATGAAACACTTGGAAATCCAGCTGCAACACAAATAGTTAATAATGTGGGTCCTCTCAAACAGTTTGTGGGATCAATAGGTTGCTATCGGACAGGTATAAAAATTTATCATTTTTTGGTTTACTTATCCTCAGTAAAAGAAGGGCCATCAATCTAAAAATGTCTTCAAGTAGTAGCGACTATGCTGCAGAAATACATTTAACGTGACCTTGGTCACTGAAAGCTGGCCAAACTCTTTAGAAGGGCACGTTCTTTGCACTGTCCTCTTTATCTTCACATTCCAATGATAGAAACACACATCTGGTTGCTGAGACACAAGAGGGGAAACTGGGAATGGGCAGAAAGTATTTTTATCTGTAACCAGAGATGGTCACTTTATTAAGCAGGTCAGTCAGAAAAGTCAAGGACTCTGTCAGTTGTGTCTAACTGTATGACACATCTGGACTAAGCAGACACATTCATTCTGACCCAGCTAGAAATTCTTCCCTACTATTAGACAGGCAGAGCTGTAATGTGGCAAGTGATGTACTGACCTGTGTTAAGGACATGTTGATACTAGCCTGTTATGACAGCTTTTATCTCCAAAGAAAATAGCTTTGTTTTCTGTTGTGTACTATTTCATCAGTGTTGATCTATTTACAAATATATACATGTTATTTGAGGTTGCAACACATATGTGCAGGGCTGGGGAACCTGTTCATGCATTGCTTCTTTTCCATTAAACAGGACTTTCTGGTTCCTTGCCATTCTTGCATGCCTGAAATTCCAGCGTACACATAGGTGTCAGCACCGTGCCTGCTGTATATAGTCTGAGAACGGATATCTGATTCTGAGCTCTAAGAAACACAGTGCGCTGGTGTCTTACACTTCCTGCACTATGGCATATTAAAAGTGGCACAGAAAGCTGTTCAAACCCAAGCTTTGCAGTTTTGCCTCAGAGACAGCCAAATTCAAATAAAATCACCACGTTGTGAATAGTATTACTCTTATCGAGTATTGTATGGGAAACTTTTTGTGCTATTGAGTAAAATGATGACCCCAGTCATTTCAAAGCTGCATGGCCACAGTGAAATTATACACCACACTTGCCAATTTACCTGCCAGAGTGGCAAGTGAAAATAAATGTTCGAAGGCTGTCATTTATATAGCTACAGACTTGACCTCTAACTGACTTCAAATGCCTCACATATTTAAAGGTACATTACTAGGCCACGCACTAATTCGTACTGAAGGCTAAAGTGCTCCATGAATGGCACAAGAGACCATACGCCCTGAAGGATCCTTTGGTGTGGTGTGTGTGGACAGTTAGACATTATTCCATTTAAACTTTATATTGGTCGCAGTTGATAAGCCTGTTGTAGACTGAAAGAGGAATTAGCATATTGTTTTGATGTGGCTCTGTTAAATGCTTCCATATGTCAGAGAGGCCTGGAACATTTACTGTATAGATTGTTTCATGGTTGGGTGTCCCCATTCAAAATAATACTATAAAAGTGATGCCTGACTTACTAGGGAAATGCCAGACTGTCCTCTGTTTTTCCCCCTTTAGTAATGCTGTAATTAAGTGGAATGGTCAAAGATGCAGAGTAATAGAAGGCTGTTTTACTCTTGATCATTTTTATTGATGCACATTTTCAAATGGTATCTGGAGAGTTCCATGAAAAGCTTTTAATTGAAATGTATACGAAGGATTAATAAATAGCACATATGTTGCCAAGGCAGTAAAAAAGGTAGGTCCTGCTTAGATTTGATCACTCTCTAATTTTCAGTTGAAACCTGCAGAACACACTGGGTAAAAGATAACAATTCATGTTTGTCAGGCTGGCGCTGTGTGGTGCAGTGTATAATCACTGATTATTCTGTGAGATCGAACTGTGCACAAAATGGCTGCTATGTGATGCAGCTATTAGCAACAGTGAGTTGGCGTTTATAGGTCATTTATTGTGTCTGGAGCATTGTGAGATGTTTTCTGAGAGACAGGATAAAATATGGTAAAAGCATTAGCTTCATGGTTAATCACACTCTTACCTCTGAGTTCAAGCTGTACTTCAGACTCGGACACAATGCAGTACATCTCATTCTTTGGATAAGATATTCACCCAGGTATCTGTTTTTGCCTGTTCTGGTGGTTGCTGTGGAAACTAAATATCACTTAAAGACAACATGTTGGGGCAGTGGTGTCATTGTGGTATTGCCACTGGACTATGAAACCAGAGCTCCAGGCAAATACTGAGGAGGCATTTGTTTGAATTCCACACAAACGATTTGAATTCAGTAAAATGAGAAACTTGATAAAGTCAGTCTCTGATGACCGTGTGCTGAATTTTCCTGGGCCCTTAATGATGTGGACTATGGCAAGTCAGTTGGGAAAATATAGCGGGACTAAAAAAAATTAGAGTCTCAACACCAAGGAAATAAAGTCTGATTTTCCCCCAAGGTTTTAGCGACAAGTTGAGAATCTCGCTTGCAAGGGGCCGACATGCAGCATTGAAATCTCATTATTATCTAAGATATCCTCATTTTAGTGATATGATCTGACAACCTGAGCAGGTACCTGGCAGCAGCGGGTCACTTGAGTCTTCACTGAGCCTCCATGTTGGCCAGCATTCCCCAATACTTCAGGACATGATTGATGGGTGCCTTCTGCCTATGGAGTTTGGTATTGGACAAACACCAGCCTCACCAACGTCATCATGGACTATCTCGGACTCATTTATAATACACCTCATCCCTTCAAAATTGCACGTTGGAACTCACCAGCACCTTTTGTTTTGACGTTGTTGCCAGCCATCTTCACACGCAAAGACAATCTCATAGAGTCATAGAGTCACACAGCACAGAAACAGATCCTTCTGTCCAACTAGGCCATGCCAAACGTAATCCCAAACTAAACTAGCCCCACCTGCCTGCTTTTGGCCCAAATCCATCCAAATCTTGCCTATTCATGTACTTATCCAAAAGTCTTTTAAATGTTGTAACCATGTCCACATCCATACTTCCTCAGGAAGTTCATTCCACACATAAACTTTACAACCTGTGTTAAAAAAATTTCCATCCATTGCTTTTTTAAATCTCCTCTCACCTTAAAATTATGACCCCTAGCCTTGAAATCCCCCATCCTATGAAAAAAAAACACATAGCATTTACCCTATCTGTACTCCTCATGATTTTATAAACTTCTATAAGGTTACCTCTCAATCTCTTATGCTCCAGCGGAAAAAGTCCCAGTCTTTCCAGCCTTTCTTTATAACTCAAATTTTCCATAGCCATCAACATTCTGGTACATCTCTCCCTGAACCCTCTCTCGCTTAATAATATCCTTCTGAAAGTAAAGCAACCAAAACTGAACACAGCTCTCCAGAAGAGGTCTCACCATTGTCCTGTATAACCTCAACATGAATTTGCAATTCATCCATCAAGACACAATGCGCCTAAGGGCTCCTAGCTTCCTCTGTGAGCACTCACTCACTTTTTGCCTTTTAGTTGTCCACAGTATCTCTACCTTGCCTTGTCTTGACATTTATCACAGTCAGATAACCAAGCAGCATGTCATGTTTGGCAGCAATGAACAATCAATTTGTACTATGATCAGTCAGCAAAGCTGGTCAGTGTCCCGAGAGAGAGTGTGGAAAATACAGAGGGCAGGAAGAGTTAGAGGTTTGAAGTGATCATTTGAGAGACAATGCTGTGTGTATATTGAGAGTGCTGGACAATGATGCTTGGTGGGAGGTGGATGTAATAGCAGAATTAGAGTGAGTATGAGGTAGTAGAGAGGTGATGTGGTGCTAACTTGTGCAGAGCACAAAAAGTCATCAATATTCCTGTAGCACTGCTGTTATTCCTTCAGACCACAGAAGCCACGCTGATGCAGGAGGATGACTCCAGGCTGGGCTGGCAATGTTTGACATTGTGTGCAGCTGGTACCTGCAGCATGAAGACCAAAAAAGACAGATGAGCCTTCCAGTGCTTCTGAGCACAACATGGCATGAGAGCACCACCATCAAAGTACGGTGCGTATTTAATGAGGTGACCAGCAGAAATTTGTATGTGAAATGTTGATAGGGCTCACGGAGGGAAACCCTCCATGAAACTTGACAAAATTCACACTTAGTCAATCTCTGTGGAAAATTTGACCCCATGTAAAGGTGCCATAGGCCTACTAGACCATAGGTCATCTCTCTCACCAAGATGATTCTTGGTGGTTTAACGTGAGAATCACCACATCTCAGGTGAGGGGACAGCTTGAGAATGAGAGCTCTTTGAACCCACATTGTTGGAATCACTCTGGATTGCAGACTAGTTGCCCAGCTAACTGAGCTAACCAGTCCCCAAGATCCATGTAACCATTGTCAGTTTTCATATAAACCCATCAGGTTCACCAACATCCTTTTGGGAAGAAAGTCTGCCATTTTTACCCATGACCCCAGACTCACAGAAATGTGGTTGATTTTGGAATAGCCCAGACAGCCAATGAGCTTAAGGGAAATTAGACTGTAAGAGCAGAAAATGTGGGAGCACAGGTAGGCTATTTGGCCCATTGAGTCTGCTCCACCATTCAATGAGATCATGGCTGATCTTGATATTCTTCTTCTTCACTGTCCTGCCTTTTCCCCAGAACTCTTGGTTCCCTGATTGATTAAAAATCTGTCTATCCCAACTTGGAGTATACTTAATGGTCCAGTCTCAACAGACCTCTGTGGTAAATAATTCCAAAAATTCACTACTCTCTGAGAGAAGAAATTTCTTAAGTGTGTGACTCTTCTTCTAAGATTATGCCCTCTGATCCTTGATTCTCCCACAAGGGGAAACAACATTTCTACATCTAACCCATCAAGTGCTCTAAGAATGTTATATGTTTAATCAGGTTGCCTCTCTCTCTTTTATATTCTAATGAGTACTCAACCTCTCCTCATAAGATGGTCCCTCCCAATTGGAATCATCCCAATGAATTACTCTGGCCTGCCTCCAATGCCAGTATATCTTTCCTTAAAAAATTGGCCCAAAACTGTTCACAGGAGTCCAGCTGTAGTCTGACTAGTACCTTGGTAATAGGGATGGGTAACACATGCCAGCCTTGCCAGTGACACCCACATACCATGTAAAAATTAAAGAAAGAGCAGTGTTCCTGGTATTCTGCTTAACAAACCTAGCTCCAATTACACCAGGAACAGATACAGGTCATTTACTACATT
The DNA here is from genome assembly GCF_021869965.1 of Rhincodon typus. Classification (NCBI taxonomy): domain Eukaryota; kingdom Metazoa; phylum Chordata; class Chondrichthyes; order Orectolobiformes; family Rhincodontidae; genus Rhincodon; species Rhincodon typus. The sequence goes on along the minus strand of NC_063340.1, from coordinate 39,333,295 downwards.
GTTATTTGAGGAACTGTGTGGTAATCACTGCTGTGTTCACTAACATAGGAAGTAATTGCATAATGCACTAATTTTATAAAAACGTCTTGGGATGTTTCCAAGATGCTACATAAAGGAAAGCTTTTACTCCCTATACATACAAGTCTCACCATCAATTGCCAATGTACTAATATATTAATATACATGAATGGCAATTGGGAGTTTATTTAAATGGAGGGTCCATTACCTGATAGTGGGCAAGCTTTTGGGGAGCATAAATATAAAATTTGTTTGCCTAAAATGTCTAAGTATCCTCTGCAAAAATGGTGTACACCTCCCCTAGGTCACATGACATTGTCAGTGTCAAGAGTGCAAATACAAGAAACATAAAAGTACAAAAAAACAGTGAATAATTCTGCAGTCATAATAATGAGGAAACCACAATTGTTTAACGATTTGATGCCAAAATCTCCTTTATATTTTCAAGATTGGAAATGGCAGTTTCTCGGAAAATTACTCTTAAATGTCTTCTTTCTACCTGACTATGGTAAAGGTATATGCAAAATATTGTAAGTAATATGCATAATAGCAGCCACAAACTGCACACAAAGGAACTTACAGCCAAGGTGGATGTTACGTGACCATGGCAAGACAGTCAGTGTACGAATGGTGTGATCACATTCTTCCACATATCCTGCTTTCATTTAAAAAATTGCAAAATTAATGTACTCTTCTTTGCACTCCTTGTCAATCCCATCAGTACTGAATTTCCACACATTCTTAAAGAACTCTGTCATTTAAGTCTTCATCTCCCAAAATTACCCTGAAGTCCTGGCCTCAGTCATGTTAGCCATCAGGCTGCACTGTCGTCCCATCAGAGTCAAGGTGGTTTTGACCATGGATGATCCTCCAGTAACCAATGCACTATTTTGACCTAATGACAGTAGAGGAGAGGCAACGTACTTCCAAGTCAGGATGGTGGGTGGCTTGGAGAGGAACTTGCAGTGGTGGTGTTCCCATCTATCTCCTGCCCTTGTCCTTCTGGATAGAAATTGCATTGGGTTTCGAAGGAGCTGTTTAAGGATCTACCCTGCTTATATATTAAGTTTCTCCTTCACAGTTATTGATCCCAGCATGCAACTTTGCAATATCCCTACCCAAGCAGTGGCCCACCGAGACCTTCTTTGAGCTGCTTGCCAGGACTGACTGTGGCCAATCTCCTAACCAACATGGACTGACAGCCCCAACTGATGGATCACTGGGTCCCTGTTTGTAGCTCCCTGGCTGAATAACCATGAATTCCTGACTGGTTACACTGGACCTTCAGAGCCTACTGTGAATGGTCTAACGTTCCTTAGACTGTCACAATACAAATTCCCTCATCATGGCAACCCCAAGTGGCCAACTGACTGTGTCCAGCTCCCTGGCATGAAATTGGACAGTGCCCTTGATTACTGTTCCAGGACCCCTGACTGAAGGCTGTCATCTTTGACCAAGGATTACCTATTTGGGCTGTCAGCTGTGGCCATTTGATTGAAGCACATTCAGCTTGTCTACTAGCATTTGCAGAAGGTGTGACGTAGAAAAGACACAATTTCTTCCAGCAGCTTGTCCATAACCCTTGATTTAGTACTGCTGACAAGTATGACAAGCTGCCTAACTTTGTGTCTGTATCAAAAGGCAAGGCAAGACAGAAGTATTATGAGGTTTTAAGCTCTGGCTGACGGACTAAAACACACAAAAGCAAGGCAGGGCAGAGATGTGAACATCCAAATGGGGTCCTGGTCAGATGGTTTTTGTGCACGGGTACTGCCCACTCATCCTGTCATAAGATTTTGAGACAACAAGGTGCAGGGCTGGATGAACACAGCAGGCCAAGCAGCATCATAGGAGCAGAAAGGCTGAC
>NC_063340.1:39289032-39331010 GCF_021869965.1 Rhincodon typus | reverse complement strand
CTGTGTTCATCCAGCCCTGCACCTTGTTGTCTCAGATTCTCCAGCATCTGCAGTTCCTACTATCATAAGATTTTGAGGACCACTTGCCAAGGTTAAGGCCCAACGGAGCAAATTGTGAACTGGAGCACCAGGTATCTGCTCTGACCTTCATATCAGGGAAATGCTGGCCCTCTGGTTTGTCTTCAGCATGTGGGATAATTGGAACTTGCATATTAAGGAGGTGCTAACAGCCCGCAGATGAATGCCACTCACTAGCAAGATTTTCACTCGCCATTCAAATCTTGGTTGCAGCATCGAACTATTTAATCTTAGTGTCGAGAATCGCGTTGCTACCAAACTTACCACATTTTCCCAATTTACTCGGCATTGCCCACTTTACCCAGGGTATGGGAAGAATCCGCTTTAAGTCTCACTTCCATCTTGCATTTGCTTCAGTTCAGTCAAACATTTTAAGCAGATGATCTGCAAGCGATCTCTGTTGTCATATGCAGATTTGACCCGTACCACAGAGGAGTTAAAATCAATGCAGCCTTTTTAACATTGTTGTGAAAGCATGATGGACTCCCTGTGCCATATTATATTGCAGAGCTTACTTTTATGGTATTTACTTCTAAACACTTTCAAATTATTATCACATTTTTCATAATACAGATGGTTTCAAATTTTATCAGCAGGGAGGGAAGACAGGGAAAAAAAATTCGCCAGAAAAGGGCTGATTGAAAGTAACTGGCTTGCAAAATGGTCACATTGTTTTCTAAATAGTGTGTAGCTAGGAAATTGCCATAAATAATAGGTGCATTGTGTAGAGCCTGAAAGAGGAGTTGCATTTACAGGTGATTGTTTTTACTGATATTGCTTTGGGCAAAAAATTGGCTCAGGATACTTGCTGTGAGACAAGTGAGACAAAAATGAACTCGTTTATTTAAATACTATATATATAATATGCTATTATTTCCTGAAGTGCATTGGTCATAGAAAACATGTGTTAGCATTGTGCCCTTGAAAAGTAAATATATCTGTTCAGTAAATGGAAAAATTGAACTTTGAAAAGAAAATCTATGTCTCTGTATGCAATGTTTTCATATGCAGTGGTATTACGTTTGAGATTATTTCAACATTTTTTCATTGTACAGTTTGCTGCATAGGCATATATTAATCTCTCAAAAAGACTGTCATTTAAATTTAAAATAAAATTTATTTTCTTAAACCTTTTGCTTCAGGTGGTCAATACATATTGAACATTTTGTAACAGAACCTGGTTGTAACTAAATAATACGGCCTTTAAATGGATTATGGACCAACTACGATTATGCAGTATAAGGAAAATATATTGTTTGGTTATAAATTCATAAAGGACTTCTTTTTACATTCATTGTCAGCATCAGCCATTCCCAGAACAGGCTCAGGAAGGCAAGCTATGCAACAAAATTCCCTTTACTCCAGCTCGACAATGGGCAAATTTCAAAAGAGTACCCCCTGTGGGTTAAACATAAACTTGTTCAGCTGCCCTCATTGCCAACCTGAATAAGATAATGATTTTTCATGCCAATTTGTACTCAATTAGAGGACTTTCTGTGTGGACTTGTGCCAAGCTAAACTGGGCTGAGGTTGCCCAAATGTATTTGCGTTAGAACTTGATGAGCTGTCAGGAGGAAGAAACATCATTCTGTTGGTCTGCATTGGATTCAAGCCAGGTCTGAGAAAGGTGCAGTGAGAGTATATTAACTCGATCCGCTGAAGAGACTGATCTAAGTAATGCTAAGATTAACTAGTTCTCAAACCCTCTTCAGTTTCAGAAACTCCTCACTTGGGCTTGTACCAGCTAATCCGGGCTGCAGCTGTATCTCATAAATCTTAGTCTGTGTTACGCTGAGCACATTGGGAATGTTGCAAGAAAGAAACTGGAAGCTGCAGGTATTGTGGGAGGATCAGAGAGGAGTGACAGTGGGTGTGTGAGGGTGATGAAAAGTACGAAGGAACTCTAGGAACATGATTTAATGGTGTAAAGGAGACAGAAATGGCTCCTGCCCAATTTTTTTGTCCAAAAAATGTCTGGTCTTGTGTGCACATGTTAATACGCAGGAAGCAGCAAGGAAATTCACATACAGTGCCTTTTGTAAGCCAGATACAAGGTAGTAACTTGAATTTGACCAATTAGTTCCAGCAATGCGAATGAAATATTTGTCATGATCACTATCTATAGAGCAATGGAATGTAAGAAACGGGCTATCCAGTAATTAGGAGTCAAATCTTGCCATTTTGATCATTGTGAATTAATAATGATGCAGAAATGTTCTGAATTGTTGCAAATTAAAGAATTTAAGAGTAAAACAGAAATGGCCCAATTCTAATCACTTAGATGATTGCAAACTGATTTCCATCCCTGTTATAATTATATAATGAATAACCAATAGAAATGACCACTGTACATATAAAGGGATGAATAGCAAGTAATTTTTACCCATAAAACTACTGATTGATTAAAGGTTGTAAATTAGTTCCAGCAAATTGTGATCATTTATCCCACTTTTTTTTTTACATTTGGTCAATCAATGTTTTTATTCCATCATGTGAGTGACCCTTGGTTGAACTCTTGAACAGTGTCTTGGAAATAACCATAATCACTGCTGCTGACTGACAGATTGCTCACGCTTGTTTGAGATGGATTTGGGTGAGTTACCAAACCTGGTAACCAATCCAAGTACATCTTGCTAAATATCCTTCATATTTTGTGAATAGTTCTTGTCCCACTTACGCATTTTACTCTACAAGCAGCTCAAAGAGTGTACCAGCTCAGTCTATTTCATGCATTGCATTATTTATCTGCTGAAGCAAAGTAGTTCTTGGCCTCCACCAAGAGATCTAATAAATTGCAAATCATTTGATTTTTTATTTACAATTTTGAGTTTCAAAGAGGAAAACCAAATGTGTGGAACATCCAATGAAATTCATATGGCAGATTTTGTTGCACTGAATTATGATTCCAGTCCTGGAAACTCTCAACTCCTCGGCATCCTGCCAAAGCTTTCAATCTGGCCCCAGCTTGTAATTCAATATTCAGTGCAAGGCATAGGGACCATGGAGCCAATAATAATTGCATTTCTCACCTAAATTGGCATTAACGCTTTCAGCAGAGAAAATGGGGAGCAGTGACATGGCCTAGCACAATGTGACAAAGGTTGATAAGACTCATGAAAACAAGTACAAAGATCATGATACGTGATTAACCCACGCCCTTTGATTCTGATGCAGGCAGCAAGCAACTTTCAGACAGCGTGTTCAACAAAATGTTTGAAGTATTCAGCCAGTGATAAAAGTATGGTGTTAAGTAGCTACAGCAAAAGCAATGGTGCAAAATCGTGGGACCAGCATGGCTGCACTCAAAGTGTTAACTGTGTTGTTTTTTTTTGTCTCCACAGCTGTTGCCAGACCTGCTGAGCTTCTCCAGCTCTTTCTGTTTTTGTTTGTTTATGAGTTCTAGCAAGCCTGCACTACTTGAATGCAGGGTGCATCTCTTACAATAAGGATGCGTTGTGGATGCCATTGGGTTTCTCTGGAAGCCTTGGTTGATGCTGTGGAGGACTAGATTGATGAGATGTAGAGGTGAACCAATGTCATCTATCCACAGGGACTAGGAGGCTTCCCAGACAAACTCTGGCTGAAACCATTAGAGATGACAGCATGTTCCAACTGAACCTTCCTTCTCACATCCTACTTTCCCTTCATCCCATGGCCTATTCTGCTTTACAAACTGCAGTTAGTTCTTTCTTCAGCCCTCAAGACAGCAAGAACTGCCTAGGTGAAAGAACAGGGAGTCAACAATGGTGCAGAAATGTTATCACTCATTGTCACACTCACAGCCAAATGTGTGGACTTTAGAGGACCACTTAAAGATGGAAGCTGCAAGTGTGGAGACACATGGGCACAACAGGGATAAGAAGCCTGGGCCCTGGTTCTCAGCCAGGTCCCTGGACTCCCAACTGTCAGCAAGCACAGTGGCTCCACTCCTCACCTGAGCACAAGGAGATGCCCCTGTACCTCCCTGACACAGTCCCTGCACATGAGGGCTGCAGCCAGGGAAATGGGAAAGGATAAGACAGGGTAGCAGCTCACCAGACGATGAGATTTCAAATGGGTTCTGCTGTAGACGACTCAGATAAGGATGTCAATGAAGTAACATAAAGAAAAGTCTTCAGGATTATTTTTATTCATTCAGGTGTCACTGGCTAGGCAGCATTTAACCAGAGGGCAGTTGACAGTCAACCACATTGCTGTGGGTCTGGATTCACGTGTAGGCCAGTCCAGGCAAGGATAGCAGTTTCCTTCTTTAAAGGGCATTAGTGAACCAGATGGGTTTTCCTGACAATTGACAATGAATTCATGGTCATCATTAGATTCTTAATTCCAGATATTTATTGGATTCAAATTCCACCAGCTACTGTGGCAGGATTTGAACACCGGTCCCCAGAATGTTATTTGGATCTCCAGATTAACAGTCCAATGATAATACCACTAGACCATTGCCTCCCCCTCAATGAAACACAATGAAACAGTTAAAGCCTTACAAGAAAGCTTGCAGTCAATGTGAACATATGCGAAGGAGTTCAATGGTTATTTTAGTAGAATGCTTTACAGAAAGCTTAGAGTCCATTGCTCTATGCAGCGTCATCTCTGCACCCGATGGTTAATGTCTCAGTTTGCAGTACAGGTAGATCTACTATAATGTGTGTTTCGTTAATGCAAAAAGGTTGTAACGCAATTGATGAATAGTGGACAATGTTTGGATAATACAAACTTTCTGCTGTACAGGTTTAGTGATTTTCTATAGTGATTTCCCTATAATGTAATTTTCTACGGCAATTTTCGAGAATGCGAGGTCACACAAGAATGCAACTATCACATTATAGGAGAACTACTTGTAGAGCAGAACCAGAAGTCACCCAGTGTCTTGGGGCTACAATGGAAGCTCTGATTGAAGCAATGTCAGCCTAGACTGTTGCCATTATGGCCACAGAGATGAGTGTGCAAAGGAGACTGCAGGACCCATGCTAGCCCAGCAATCTGCCATCCCACCCATTTCTAGGATTACGGAATGCTTACCTATGGGAATGGCATTGGAGTGCACACCCACTGTCTCAGGAAGATGGCATTCCTCATTCCACCGTTACCAATCTGCTAGTATTCTATTCAGCATCATAACTCTGGAGTACCATAGACATTTCAATTTCTAATTCAAAACACTGTTTTGCTTTGGAAAGGGCTGATGCAGCCAAAACTGGCTTTTGATATAAAGTGACAATCTGGAGAGAGAAACTCGTGGAATGTACACCAAGAGCCGTGAAAGAAATTTAAAACAACTTATCAAGGGCCTTATAAATGGACCCCTCATATATTAGAGTTAATCTTTCTCTGCACCTTTTCTGTAGCTCTTCTATTCTATTCTATTCTGTTCTATTATGCTGTGGTACTCACATAAGGTATGATTTGTCTGGCTAGCATGTTGAACCATGCTTTTCACTACATCTTGGTACACTTGTCAATAATAAATCAAATCAACTCTTAAAGGGGGGAAAGGCAAGTCAAAACAGACTGGACTGTTATCTCCTGTGATGATAAAGATAATGAGGGGCTGTCAACATTGTGCAGAATATATTCCAAACTGCAGACACATGTTGTGTTTTTCCCTTTAAAGAATACACAAGGACAGGGGTTAAAAATTCAGTTTTAGCTCTGTAGGAGTATGTTAATGGGACTGAATGCTGTTATGTGTACCAGGCAAGTTCAATTATCTGTGTGCTATGGAGGCCCCAGCTGAAGACATAACATGCCTAGTTATCCCTGCGTTGGAGGTAAAGGTTTCCTATCACTCTAAGTACGGCAAACTAGACAAAAGGAAACAAAGGTACATTCTCTCACCCTGAATGCTGGAATTCAATCATGGTCAAAAGGAATCAGAACTACAGGATCTCAACTGATCTGCAAACTAGGAGGATCACGAAACTGACTCTTCAATGACCAATGACCAACATCTTACTATCCACTCTTCCTGAACAATTCAGAGACTGACCCTTTTAATTTTAACTTTTATTTCTTTAGATTCACTTCATTTCTAATCTGTGTGCATGTGTGTTGCATTAGTATTTCTTTTCACATGTGGTAATTAAGAAACTCACTTTTTGTTAATTCAAGAAAGTCTGGTTAAATGGGTTCATTTTAAAAAATAAGATCATCACAGTCCAGCAGAAGGATAACCACAAAAGAATGCATCCATTGGGCATTAATCTTGTTACAACCGGCCGAGTGGCTGACTGAATAAAGAAGGGGAGCGCTGATCCCTGCTCAGCTGGGAGCTTAATAGTTTGTGGTAACCCATCTGGAATCATAACAAACTGGGGAACCTCATCTGGGGTACGGTCATAACACCTCACTGTCACCTGTCAGCCAACCCAGAGTGGTGTCTTGTGTGCTGTGTTAGTGCACTGAGAAGCTGGACCTTTCACTCTGCCAGTGAGGACTCTATGAGGAACAGTTCAGCTTGAGGGCCACTTGAGGACTTTATCCACTGTCCCTCGCTGTAAGGTAGAAGCCTACAACCAACCATTCTGCAGCCAATGAATAAGTACCACAAAGAAGCAGGTCAGATAAAGTCACAGAGGTAGGTAACAAAGGGAAAAATAAAACAGTGCAATTCATTGACTTTGACTTGCCTAATGAATGCTTTAGTTTACATATTTGTTCCAGAATGTTTCATTTTAGAGTGGCTTTTATTTTAGTATTATCATGAAGGGGACACTTTGATGGTCATTAGAAGCGAAGGGATGGGATTTTAGCTGTACTGACAATTAATGTTGTGTTCATTGGTACTGAAGTCAGGTAGATTGAATATGGAGAGGCAGGTAAATACGAAATGTACTGATTGCCTCATCCTCCTTACCTTTCTACTGTTTCTCCTCCCCTTGAGCTGAATGCTGTATCGATGATAGCAAGAGTTGGGCCCTCATGATGGCAAGGTTGTGGAGCACGCGGTAGACCATGATATAAAAACATAAGAACAGAAGCAAGAGTAGGCCATTCTGCCCCTCATGCCTGACCTGCCATTCAACAAGATCATGACTGATCTGCCCCAAGCTTCAACTCTTCTTATACACAGCTCAGCACAGCCATCAGCTCCCTGATATTTCAAGAATCCATCTACCTCCTCTTTAAATACTTTCAATAATCTAGCCTTCATGACTCTCTGGAGTTGAGAATTCCACACATTCACTGTCCTCCGGGAGAAAAAGAAAATCCTGTGCATTTCAATTTTAAGTGAGTTTCTCATCATTCTGTAACTGTGTCCCATAGTTTGATAATCCTCCACAAGTGGAAACATTTTCTCTGCATCTACCCTGTCAAGCCCCCTCAGAATCTTATACGTTTCAATAAGATCACCTCTTATTATTCTAACCTTTAGTGAATAAAGATCAAACCTGTTTAGCCTTTTTTCCATTATTCATTCACGGGATTAAGACTAGGCTAGTATTTATTGGCCTTCCCTAAATGCCCAAAGGGCGGTTAAGAGTAAACCATATTGCTGTGGGTCTGGAATCACATATAGGCCAGACCAGTTAAGGATGGCAGTTTCCTTCCCTATAGGACATACCTCTTTGTATCTCTCCCCTCTAACCTTAAATCTATGCCCTCTAGTTTTTGACTCCCCTACCATGGGGAAAAGCTGTTGGCCATCTACCTTATTGATGTCTCTCATATCACCCCTCAGTCTCTTATGCTCCAGCCTGTCCAGCCTTTCCTTACAACTCAAAGTGCGCTTCAAATGATGATTGTCATGCGCTACACTCTTGCGCAGTGGAGGGGAATATCTTGCCAAATACAGACACAGAGGAGCCACAATCCTCATTTGGCAAGTAGCATTGTCAGAACCAGCCACTGTGCAAGTTGGGGTTGCATCACCAGAGACCAGGGCTCTGGAGACACTCATGAGGGAGGCCCCTTAGTCCCTTTTGTTCAACAGGTTCTCGCAAAAATGATGCCTTTGGGAAGCCAACAGCTCATCTAAGGCTTACACCCACAGGATATCTGCATTTCCACCTGACAGTGAACCTGTACTTTCCAACAAGCCACTCCATCCTTGTCATCCAAAGTATTGTCAGTACTCCACTTACCCCAGTTTGGACTTGCAACTTCTTCTGTAAGTAATCACCTTGCTAACCAGGTCCCAACAGATAGACCATCCACTGCACATTAATAAAATGAACAAGACTGCTTGATCACACACTAACAAACTGCAATATAGCATCACCTTTGATCTTGGTTAGTTGAAGCACAGGGGCTGCTGGTAGAGGGGCTCCTAAAAAAAGGAACCTTGTACTCTTCTCCCTTCACTGTGATAGAATCTCTCCGACTACCAGTAAAGGAGATTAATAAAAGAGAGTGGTTTAGGAGTCTCATCCCCCCTTGCTTGATCATTAGGCCTACAAGGCCTAAGCACAAATCCAGCAGCCATTGACTGGGCTTTTAAACCTGGCTCCCATAGTGCTCACCAACCTCTTCATGAAGGAAGTCAAGAGCTTGCCTACCTGAGAATTAGCAGAAACTTTGGCTTGGATGAATTCTTGGATCATTTATATCCTAACTTCACAATGTTTCTGCTACCTCCACCATACATTTCACTCCCTGTTTTTGCATCTCCAGAAGGTTTTTTTATGTCTGTGAACAAGGGCTCATTATCAACTCAAGGCTTGGCATGGGACTGACCTCAAACAATCTTTTGATTGTCTTGGTCTATCACTGTCACAGCCTCCGTAAACTGCTCTGGTGTCTGATATGCTAACAAGATCATGATCCTGACTCATATCCCCATCAAGGTGACCATATCTGCATGGGTGAAGGGTTAGTGGAGAGATGTGACAGTGCACCTTCAGAGGCATCCATATCGTCACCCTCAGGGATGGACTCCAGGGTCAAACCTGATGAATTAGGTTATCCCTTCATAAGTTAAGGACCTGCTCTAATTCACATTGATCTCAGTCTCTCTTCTTATCCCTCTGACACATATCTTCTTTCTGTCCAATAGTTGGTACCAAGCTTGAGGCCTCTTCACTCTTTTTTCACACTCTGGCCTCACAGTCAACAACTATCCTCCTTTCTGGCCAATTTTACAGCTGTCTCCTCTGTGCATGTCAAACACTCATCTACATAACTTTGAACACTTTTTGGCATAAGTGCAGGTAGAATGGGACAATAGAATTGTAGCATGTGTGGCACCTAAGCCGCTTATCATTATGTATTCCTTTAATAATTAATGTAGCCTCCTGGGTAACTCATCCCCACTTCCTCTCACATACCATACAAACTTCAATGGAAGGACAAGTATAAAAGTTTGGGCTAGATTTTTTCAGACTTTCTGATGTATCAGTTGCTCTGCCTACGACTTCATTCATGTGCCTGCCTACACTTTCCCCTCTGTTGGTGCCCTCATAAGAGCTACATTCATTTCATGCTATCATTGCATCCATGATCTCTGAAGTTTCATCTTTTCGAACTCTGGGATACCAACCATCAGGTTCAGGAAACTTATCAGCCTTTAGCCCCAGTAGCTTACCTTGTACTTTTTCTCAAGCAAAGTATTTGTGTATACCTAACCTTGGACCCTTGATTATTTAATATGTTTGGAATGCTAATTCATTTCCTCTACTGTGAAGACTAATGCAATTATTTTGTTCAACTGCTCAGCCATTTCCTTGTTCCTCATTGCTATTTCCCCAACCATGATCTCTAAGGAGCCTATGCTCACTTTGGTTTCTCTTTTCTATTTTATATATTTAAAGAAGCTTTTACTGTCCATTTTTATATTACTTACAAGTTTCCCCTCATAGTTTATTACTTCTCTCTTAAATTTATGTTTCAATTTGTTAAGTTTTACAATTTGCCCAAAACTCTACTTTATCACTAATCTTTGATTAATGTTTGGTAAGGCAATGTAAGTTGCTTAAGTAATCTTCATAATTCATTTTGAAAAAAAAAATAAGCTCACAGAAACAAAAGTACTAATTCACTGAACTTCTTATGCCAGGAATGTATAATAGAAATTTTTCAGAGAATCTAGTGGGACCTATAGGACTAAAGATCATAAGAGACTTATGTAGTGCACACACATAACCTTAGTCCATAAATTCCAGATAGAGTTTAGGCATTCAAAATTCTGTACTAGGAACATGAATTGAAAAGAAAAACTGCACTCAAAACAGATCATATATGTCAAATTAAATTTAATTGCTGAAGTAGGTAACAGCTAGCAGTGAATCCACAATCTGGTGCTCGCAGCATGACATGATTCTTCGGAAATTGCAGGCATGTTGCCCATGATTTTCCATCCATTAAAATTCATGGTTGAAAAGTCACAGGAAAAAATGCTGCTGCTTTACTGTTATGGACTTCCTGGAAGTGTTGGTACCTGTTGGGAGTGCTACGCCACAGTATCATCAAGAAGGGTTATCCAATAATACAGACAGACCAACTATCTACATGAATACATATATGTATGTGCCACTATCTACAGAGCAGCTGCTGTAAGAAACCTCTCTATCAACAGTGTCTTGCATTTATATATTGCTTTTCAGAGAGTAAAACATCTCAAGGTGCTTCACAGGAGCTATTACCAAGTCAATCTTATTAATTTTCTAAATCCTTTTTAGAACTGTCCAATTTCTCTGCCTCAGTGCTTTACAAGACAGAAAATTAAGCATGTTAATAGACTAACTTGAGTATTAGTTTACTTATGCACTTAGGTTTGCAGCACATGAGAACTGATGGCTATAGTTCAGTTCAGAGAGGAGAAAAGTTCCTCATAATGGGGACAATCAAGTTTTCTGTTCTGAGGAGCCAGTATAGCCAATGTGTTTTCATTTGTGAAGCTTCCAAGTCAGAAGAGTTTGAATAGAAGTCTTCAAATTATTCAAATTAAAAACATTTAGATCATCAGAATTATGAATGTTTCTGGGAGAAATCAGTTAAACAAAACATAAAAAGTGGAAAAACAATTTAAGTTTCTCTGGAATTGAATATTTGTAAAATGACAGTTGGAAAACCTTGAAATTTTAATTTGCTGTTTTTATGTTTTGCTGTTTCTATCTAACTGTCTTAGATATTTTTACACTTAACATTTTTTCCATTGTAAAATAAACTTATATTCTGTTGTTAAAGAACATCTGCAGCCACACATGAATATGTTTCAGTGGTTTACCACCACACTAAACAATGCAATATATGATCTATCAAGCTAGGTTTCCTTCAGGAATCTGACTTGCCTTGTTATATGGTTTGCAGGAATCATAGCAATACTTTGAAAAAGAGAACAATGTGAAGGAGAACAAATACATACCATTTGCAAGATGGAGAAGATGCAACATTTTAGTTTGGGAAATTTTAAAAAAATCTTCCACAGTATGAAGAGAAGCTCATAAAATATAAAATTGTTATTACAGAGAAATGAACCCCCACAAATAAAGCATTACACTTTGAACAATGAGTGTGGAATAAATCAGTGATATAAAGTGCACAAAATATTATGTTACTTCCATGTGCTGAACAAACACGGAAGCTGCAAACTGAGATATTCCGTGCTGCAGCTTCATAAAGAAATTTTAATATTGTAAAAGAATAGCTAAGAGTTGATTAGTTATCAGAACAGTAAGGAGCTCGGCTGTGTCACTTAATGTTAATTGCCATGGTACTCGATATGGATTAACTTCCTGATCAGAATATTTTTAATACTGATATGTATAATATCATATAACTCAATTGTTTTAGAATCAAGGAATTGTGGTGTTGTTCCTGTGCTATGAATGAATTAGAAGTATGGTTTTAATAAACTATTATAGTTTATAGTTAAAAACTTATCATTTAAAATTTATTATAGTTTATGGTTATATGTAAACTATATAGTTATTATTAGTTCTTCAAATCAAGGGCATGCAGTGGTATTATCGCTAGACTATTAATCCAGACGTCCAGGGAAAGTTCTGGAGACCTGGGTTTAAATCCCACCATGGCAGAAAGTGGAATTCAATAAAAATCTGGAATTAAGAATCCAATAATGACCATGAGACCATTATTGATTGTCGGAAAAAGCTATCTGGTTCATGAATGTCCTATAGAGAAGAAAATTGCTGTGCTTACCTGGTCTGGCCTACATGTGATTCCAGATACACAGCAACGTAGTTCAATCTTAATTGTCATCTGAAATGGTCTAGCATGTCATTCAGTTGTAATAATTGCTAGAAAGTCTCAAAAAAGAAAGAAAACCAGATGGATCACCTGGCATTGTCTTAGATACTGAAAACGCCAATGGCAAAAACAGCCTTGTCAATCCTGCAAAATCCTCCTTTCTAGGAGATAGAGCCAAAATTCGGAGACCTGCCTCACATATTGGTCAAGATACATCCTGACATAGTCATACTCACAGAATTGTATGTTACAGGCAATGTTCCAGACCCACCATCTCCATCCCTGGGTATGCCCTGTCCCACAGGCAGGACAGATCCAGCAGAGTTGGCAGCAGACTGGTATTCAGTCAGGAAGGAGTTTACCTCGGAGTCCTCTACATTAACTTCAGACACCTTGAAGTCTTATGGTATTTGGTCAAACATGGACAAAGGAACATGCTATTAATTACCATGTTCCCGTCCGCCCTCAACAAACAAATCATTGCTTCTCAATGTTGAAAAACACTTGAAGGAAGCATGAGGGCATCAAGGGCACATAACGCACTTTGTGTAGGGGGTTTCAAAGTCCACCACCAAAAGTGGCTCAGCAGCAGCACACTGATTGAGGCCAGATCCTAAAGGACATAGCTGCTAGACTGGGTCAGTAGCAGGTGGTGAAGGAACCAACAAGAGGGAAAAACATACTTGACAATAATCTGCCGGTTACAGTTGCATCGCACTGTGACTGTTTCGGTAAAAGTGACCACCACATAGACCCTGTGGAGATAAAGTCCAGCCTTCACATGGAGAATAACCTCCATTGTGTCGTGTGGGGCAATCACTGTGCTAAATAGGACAGACTTCAAACAGAGCCTGCAGTTCAAGACTGGGCATCCATGTGACACTGTGGGCTATCAGCAACAGTAGAATTATACTTCAGCACAATCTGCAACCTTATGGCCTGGCATAGCCATCGCTCTATGATTACCATTAAACTAGGTGATCAATCCTTATTCAATGGAAAGTGCAGGAGGCCAGGCTAGGAGGAGGGCAAGGCATATCTAAAAATGAAGTGCCAACCTGGTGAAGCTAAAAAACAAGACTATTTGCATGCCAAATGGCATAAGTGGCAAGTTATAGACAGAGCTAAGCAATCTCACAACTAACGGATCAGATTTAAGCTCTGCAGTCCTGCCACATCCAGTAGTGAAAGATGGCGGAGGCTCCACAAATAACCCCTTCCTCAATAATGGGGGACACCAATAGATCATTGCAAAAAATAAGGCTGAAGCATTTGCAAAAATCTTCAGCCACAAATGTCAAGTGGATGATCCATCTCAGCTGACTTCTGAGGTCGCTGATCACAGATACCAGAATTCACCAAATTTGATTCACTCCATGTGATACCAAGAAATGGTTGAAGGCACAGGCTGTTGAAAAGCCTATGGGCCATGACAACATTCCAGCAATAGTACTGGAGACTTGTGGTCTATAAAGAGCTGCATCTACAGCCAATCAGTTCCAATATAGCTACAACAGTGGCATTTACCTGACCATGTGGAAAATTGCCCAGCTTTGTTCAGGACACCAAAATGACAAATCCAACCCAACCAATTACTGCCAAATCAGTCTATTCTCAATCATCAGTAAAGTGATGGAAGGTATCATCAACATTGCTATGATGTAGCGCATGTTCAGCACTAATCTGCTCAGTGATGCCCAGTTTGTGTTCTGTCAGGGTCATTCAGCTCGTGACCTTAATACAGCCTTGGTTCAAACATGGACAACAGAGCTAAATTCCCAAGGTGAGATGAGAGTGACAAACCTTGACATCAAGGACTCATTTGACTGAGTGTGGCATCAAGAAGCCTTCGCAAAACTGGAGTCAATAAATCGGGGGAAAACTTTCTGCTGGTTAGAGTCATACCTGTCACATAGTAAAATCGTTATGGTTGGTTCGAGGTCAGTCAAGTCATCTCCAGGACATCTCTGCAGGAGTTCCTCAGGGTAATTTCCTTGGCCCAACCATCTTCAGCTGCTTCATCAATAACCTTCCCTCCATCATAAGGTCGGAAGTGAGGATATACACTGATAATTGCACAGTGTACAGCACCATTTACAATACTGCAGAAACTCAAGCAGTCTATGTTCAAATACAACAAGACCTGGACAATATCCAGGCTTGAGATGAAAATTGGCAACTAACATTCACACCACACAATAGCTATCTCCAATCTAACCACTGCCCCTAGACATTCAGTGGTGTCACCAGCACTGAATCCCCCGCTGTCAACATTCTGAGGGTTATCACTGACCAGAAACTCAACTGGACCAGCCATGTAAATATAATGGCTATGAGAGCAGGTCAGAGGTAGGAATCTTACAGTGAGTAACTCACTTCCTGACTTCCCAAAGCCTGTCCGTCACCTACGAGACACAAGCCATGAATGCAATGAAATACTTCCCACTTACCTGGATGTGTATAGCTCCAACAACATTCAAGAAGCTTGTCATCATCCAGATCAAAAAAGTACGCTTGATTAGCACCACATCCACAAGCATCCACACCATCCATCACCAATGCTTAGTCACAGCAATGTATATCATCTACGAGATACACTACAGAAATTTACTAAAGATCCCCAAGCAGCTCATTCCAAACTCACCATCACCTCAATGCAGAAGAGCAAAGGCAGCAGACACAGTGACAATCACCACCTGCAAGATCTCTTCCAAATTACTCATCATGCTGACTTGGAAATATATCACATTTCCTTCAATGTCATTGGATCAAACTCCTGGAATGCTTTTTCTAATGGTATAATGCCAATGGTGGTTCAAGAAGGCAGCACACTCCTTCCCAAGGGCAACTACATGCTGGCCCATCTAGTAATGCCCGCATTTCATGAGTGAATTTAATAAAAGTTTTGCTTTAGTTTCTAAGAAGAAAGTTGTATTCAGTGCTTTGTTAATTTAAATGTCATATGCAAAATAAATTGAAGTCTATGAGCTAACGATTCAAAGAAGATTTAGAAACAGATGTTCTCATTCTGATTTAAAGGGGAAATATTAGCAAACAAAAATGGGTGGTTCGGGAGCAGGTAGAGTGTCATTAATCCATATAATAATATAATAACACAAGGTATTGATCAGAGAACAAATTAAAATCCCACCATGTTAAATGGAAAATTAAATTTAGTTGCTTAAAATCTGGAGTAAAAGCTAATATTAGTAATGATGATCATGAAGCTATATGTTTATAGCAAATAAAACATTTGGAATATCTATGACAGAAGGAAACTTATTGCCGAGCCTTGCATATATATGACTTGAGAGTCACAGCAAAGGGGATGGCTCCTCCTTGCCTTCA
Source organism: Rhincodon typus (assembly GCF_021869965.1). Taxonomy (NCBI): domain Eukaryota; kingdom Metazoa; phylum Chordata; class Chondrichthyes; order Orectolobiformes; family Rhincodontidae; genus Rhincodon; species Rhincodon typus. Next base: position 39,315,437 of record NC_063340.1, on the reverse strand, counting down.
GAGAGGACCTGGCAAGCTGCTCAGCAGTACTCAAGAATACAGCTTGCCACCACAGGCTTTGGGGAGAAGATGAGTGCTTTTATAGCACTTCTTGTGAATCAGAAGTAGTAGGAGTGCTTCCTTTATTACCCCCAAGCTCCCTTATTAGAACAATCTTGCAAAAAAAGAAAGGAGTCTAGTGTATGAAATCAGATGCCAGCGGGAATAGGGATTGGACCACCATGAGATTAAACACTTGCCTATTGTTAGCATCTATTGTTATGTGATTGGACAACTCCACCCTCTCTGCTCCCTGGGTCTAAGTTAATATCTCACATTCACCCCCCAAAAAAGAACTGGACTGAATTCTGGGTTGTTGATCATCCCACCCCCTACCTTCATTACACACTCAGGCAACTTATTCTTTAAGTTTAACAAGTCGGTCTATAGAAACATCATATGATTGCTCTAACAGAAACATCTCATTGACTATTAGTGACTTTCCTGTGGTCATGGCTCCTGACTATAGTAAGCTATCTGCAAGTATTAAGGAAAAACAATTATAATGAGGCATTAATTATCAAAAAAATGCCATAGGCACTTGAAATTTCTCTTCGAGTTGTCTACATAAATCTTGTGGAACATTGTACCACGTTATAAGAAGAAATCCACGGTCATTGTTGTTAGTTGCATTCTGCATAATGTTGTCCCCTTATTCTTCAGAATTCCAATGAGTATAAGCTCAGTCTACTCAGTCTCTCCTCATAATCCAACCCTCTCAACTCTGGAATCAACCGAGTGAATCTCCTCTGCATCCCCTCCAGTTCTAGTATATCTCTTCTCAAGTAAGGAGACCAAAACTGCACACAGTACTCCAGGTGTGGCCTCACCAGGACAGCTGCAGCATAGCCTCCCTGTTTTTAAACTCCATCCCTCGAGCAATGGCAGACAAAATTCCATTTGCCTTTTTAATCACCTGCTGCACCTGCAATCCCACCTTCAGCGATTCATGCACAAGGACACCCAAGTCCCTTTGCACAGCAACGTACTGCAATTTTTTACCATACTATGCATGGCAGGTTCATACGTCTCTAATTTCTAGTGGGATCGAACATTAATTTCTGTGGTATTATAAAGGGCACAGCGTAAATTAGAGAGGTTACAATGAAGGTAACTAAGTTTATACTTTGAATTAGGCACTACACAGAGAAGCTAAAATATCCAGATGTATTCACATGGGCATGGGATAAAATAATTCATCAAGCAAGTCCTATTGAGGTTTTCAAGATTATAATAACATTATTGACATTATCACAACTCTACACAGGAAAAAAAAACTCAAACTCAGAAAAGGGAAAATCAACAGATAATTTAGAACTTATATAATGGCTTAAATATTGATAAAATAGACTGCATGAAGAGGCAGTGGAAGTGGATATTGCTGGCAAATTCAAGTGGAAATTGAACCAACATTTAGCAGAAAGCAATTGAAGGGCATGAAACATATTAGATTATGGGATCTTTCAAACTTTGGGACTAGCGAGATTGACTGCAATAACACTGTATATTTTGACATTTCTATGTACTCTGCAAGTGTTCCACGTAATGATGATAAAACATATTGTTATTTTCAAAATATTCACTCAAACAGCAGGGCTTACTTTGTCAGAATTAACAGACAGCCCAAGACTTTGTCATTGAAATAATAGAGAAGTTAACAGCTCTAACATTATTAAAATGAAAATCAGACTGTAAGATCTGCTGATTACACTTGTGCACTTTACAGCAAGAAGTTGCTGTCTGAATTTCCTTTCCCTCCAGAAATTACGCTGAAGACTCAGCAGTGAAATATATAGGAGCACATTCAAGGGACATACATCAAGCTAGCATGTATCACTAGACAAGTTGTGATGTATACTCATGTGATCATCAGACAGAAGATAAGAGCAGTCATAAAGATTAAACTTGTTAACTAACCTCCCAGATGTTGTTGTATATAATTTTGTCTCTTCAAATAAAATAACGGACCTAATTGAGTTACAAATTTTTTTCGTGTAATTGGTATTTTTGTATATGGTATAAAACACAAAAATATCCTCCACTCTGATGGCTCTAACAACTGTGGAATAGAATATTATTTATTCTATTGTAAAGAGTACATACCGCTGCATTCTTCATAAATTTCCAAAAGACTTTCACCAGTGATATCCCCGTTGATTGCCCTCATACTGCACTTTCTCTTTTTCCCAATGGAGCTGTCATCCACTCAGTGCTGTAGCCCCTCCAAAAGGCTCTCCCACCTTGGCAACATGCCATTCATCCTTAATTAGATGGTGAATGCAGAGGCGATCTCTGAATCGACAACCACCTGTAATATTTTAACAAATGGTGCTCTGCAGAAATGAGGAGTGGGGTCAGTTGCAGTTGGTCTGGACTCCTGAGAACTTTTGAAGCTGGTAAAATTCCACCAGCTTCTCTGGCATGAAAATAAACTTTTACAAATGAGAAGTCACACCACTGTACTAGTTACTGTGGAACAGATGATTTTATGGAGTTAAAGTTATTCAAAAATTGCAACCATGTATTGTTCCGGAGAGGGTAGTGGAGTCAGCCTCATCAGGGGCATTTAAGCAGCTGTTAGATATTAGATATTATGGATAAGGTAGCGGTGGAGGTTAGATAGACCTTAGGTTTCGCGTAAAAGTTCGGCACAACATCGTGGGCCGAAGGGCTGTACTGTTCTATGTTCTATGTTCCCTGATCTAATGCATATTTTCAGTATATTGAGAGTGTTTACAATGATTAAACTCTAGGTTTATTATCAAATACAACAACTCCGTTCTCACTTACCTGTCTACAGTATATTTAGTTACATTGTTATTCCTGAGTGATGATAAAATCCATGCTCTAAATTTTATTTATTGCAAACGTCATTTAGAAATAAATTGTTAGCTCCATCCAAACACCAACTGGACAAATGGACTGTCCATACAAACTAAATGGAATTCATCTATGCGTTTGCTTATCTTATTTTCAACAAAGCAGCAATGCAGACATAACAAGTGGGCTCAGTATTCTTCAGGTTTAAAAGGAAAAGTCAGCCAAGGCTCACCACACAACAGTAGCTGCTACAAAGTGCAGGAATTAAATGAGGACAGTGGATTAGCTTTGATGTCCCTTCTACCTCCATTGCGAAGCTCTGTGCCAGCTCTCATTAACTGGTTGACACATGATATATAACTGAGTTAGGGAAGTAGCAGAGAGCCAATAACAGCCAGTGGAATTGTAATCCTTTAGCAAAAGAGAAAAGAGGTAAGCATACCATAGGAATAGAAAGAAACATCCACAGTAAACTTCTGAATGTCAAGACATTCTGTTATTTTGTATTCAGTGCCTTTGTCAGTGCAAAATAGAATTTTGTGCAGAAATTTTTTGTTAAATTTAAAGTTAACCTTAAATTAGTATATATAATTCTTGTGCTGTTTTATGAAGGGATAAAAATGGTTGTCTATGTATCATGATGCAATGCAAGTTTATAAACGTGGGATACTAAAGATTAACTATACCATTGCACTTTCTAATGTCACAAACAGCAATGATTGATGTTAAATGTATATTAGGTGCTCTAACCACTCCATTTATTCTTATAAGTTGCGTAGCAAGTGAGGTGTCCACGATGGCCTAGTGAAGAGACCTCCCACACAAGTCATCTCCTCCTCCTGCACTGAAGAGGACAGCATCAATGCCTCAGAAGAAATGCCGGCAAGGTTGCCTCCTGCAACCCCCATTAGCTCAGATGCAGATATCTCGGTGGCTTTGTTAACTAGAATAAAGCCATGCGCTTGCATTTCACTGCCACATTCCCACAACTGGTCAAGGGAGAGACACCCCAGATCACTGACACTCAGAGGACTGTTGGAGATCAGGCACCTATTCAGCCCCAGACAGGACAGGACCCCTATGGTGTTGAAATTTCTGACTTCATACAAATGCTCAAGCAGATTACGGAAAACCAGGCAGGTTTCTTGGGGCCAGTGGGCAACCTAATGCAAATGCTGCAGGACTGAGCCAATGGAGTTGGAACAGTGTCGTATCTGGCGCGCGATCATTTGACTGCTTGTATGGAAGCTACCATAGTGAGCTAGGTCCAGCAATGTTGGAGTCTGCTGGACATGTGAATGGACCCACACTCCATCAGCCTAGCCATTGTTACTCAGCATCAACAGCAAAGTGACTGGGGAATGACGGACCTTGAGCTCACTCTAGGTGTCCATGAAACGAGATAGGGCAATGCCTCTAAGCACCCACACAGACGACATCGAGTACCCACACCTCCAGAAGTCTCCTCTCAGAATATTTCAGAGGTGGGCTGGGCTGTACATCTCTAGCATGCCAGCCACTTCCAATCCTGTGGGAGTTCAAACCAGGGAGGGTGCATGTGCCTCTTGCAAGAATACTCTCAACTAAGATTTTTAACAGTTTCATTGCATTGAAAAGTAATATAGTTGTAACATAAAGGAGATCTTGTTGTCCATTCAGTAGTGCCCCTGCCTCTGCTCTAGAATGTCTGGCTGTAAGTCCCAGTCTAACACTTCTTGGCCACAGAAGGAGTTTTCATGATACGGTTCAATAAATAGGCAATAAGCCTGTTAATCCCCTTAAAGCCAAAAGGAAAGAAATGTGCATGAAGGTACAGAAAGGACAAAATGTATCTGAGTGATTCCTTCAACCACAGGTTTTGCTTGGCCCAAACAAGACGAAGGTAGAAAGGCTGGACTGCACATGTATACAAGGAACTTTTAGTAATCTTACTGTTTCATCCAAATTTCAAGTAAATTTGGTACCTTCAACAAGTCACCTATTAGAAACAAATATCTTCAGACATTATCGGAGCTGGATCAAACAGGAAAATAGTTCTAAAGGATTATAATTGACAAATAGAAATCAAAAGTATCAAAAAATTGAAATGAAAGCAGAAAGTGGCAGAAGGCTGTAGTCATACAGCATGGAAATAGACCCTTCAGTCTAACTCATCCATGCCAACCGGGTTTCCCAAACTGAAGTATTGTCGGGGGGAAGGAAGGTGGGTATGAAATTACCTCATTTATTATCACATATACCCATGTTCCAGAAGCCTTGTGCTACTTTGCCTCTGTGACCCAGATAGTGCCCTTTCAGCATAAAGATATTTTCATATAGGCTCCAGCAGATATTTATTCAACACTGTTGAACCAGCTAAGTTCAACCTGTTGAAGTGATGCCAGGAACCCAAATAAGGGCATTGCATGTGAAGGCTGTCTTTTCATTGATCACTGAAGGATAAGACCAGCTGCAAGATGGGCTCTGCAATAGTGTTATTCATATGATGATTCCAACTCTATGCTGGCCTCCAAGGTAAGTGCGTTAACTGCATCTGAGTTGGTGACAGTGAGTGTTCACAGCATCACGACAGTGTCATGGTGTAAGGAGCCATTCTACCCATTATACATGAAGCTGCTGTTCAAACAAACATCACTACCACATGCCAATCTCCTGCTTTTTCCCCATCCTCCTGCACACAAGTTCTATCCAAATAATCATCCAATGCCCCCCTTCAGTGCCTCAATTGATCCTGCCTCCACCACATTTCCAGGCAGTTCATTCCATACTGTAACTATTCACTGGGTGTGAAAGCTTCCCCCTTACTTGTTTTGCATGTCACTTTAAATCTATGTCCAATTGTTCTTGTTCCTTAAACATGCGGGTCAGCTTCTCCTGATAAATTGCTTCTACACTCTCGTCAATATATTTGCACCTTGCCTATGGTGTAGTGCTCACTGTACATTATACACCAGCTGAGGTCTAACACATGCCTTATACAACATCAGCTCCTTACTCTTGTACTCTATACCCTTTAAAAAAACCAAAAATACTGAATATTTTATTGACTCATTGTTCCACATGTCCTGCCACTGTCAATGAACTGTTTGCATATACACCAAGGTGCCTCTGCCCCTGCATCCCTTTTAGAATTGCACCATTTACTTTATATTGTTTTGCAATGTTCTTCCTACCAAAGTGCACCACCTCACAACATCACACTTCTCTGCATTGAAGCTCATCTGCCTCCTATCTGCCCACTCCACCAACTTGTCAGTGTTCCAGTCTGGCCTCTTCACAGTTTACGATTCTTTTGAGTTTTATGACATCTGCCAACTTTGAAACTGTCACCTAGACACCAAGATCCAAATCATTAATATAAGGAAAGATCAAGTGTTAGATCAAGTAAATGTGTTGTTGCTAGCCTTTCTCCTCCTGGCCATCTTATAGTTGCATATATGAGCTTGTGTGTCAGAAAGCAGGAAATCAGAAATATAAGTTGATGGTAGGGGAAGATGGAACATAGGAGAGTCATGGTGACAATATTAGCAGCTTGCTCATCATCGCCAGATAGCAGGGAAAGCTAGGGTTTGAGAAAGAGACATTAGGCAAGGCATCACACTTTCCTTCGGGTTTTGATAATTTTAAGACACCATGGGCCCTGTTGCAGATTGGCAGCCAAACATGATGTAGCCAAACACCTCCTACATTGTGCTTTGGAGATGAAAGTGTCCTTATCCTCTGTGAGTCCTGATCTTCACTCTTCTATTGTCCTGTAAGAGGAAGGGTAGGAAGTTCGTGATTATGTAGCACTGTACGTGGGTGATGCACTTTCCCTAACAAAGTACGTGGAGGGACTGAGAGCTGGGTGTGATACTAATGGTAGCCGAGAGCGTGGTGGAGTATTTTGATTTTAGACATGAGTCTTCATATTTGTGCCATCACTAATATCACCTATTTCCACTTCCATAACATTACCCAATTTCATTGTGTCTCAACTCATCTCTTGCTGAAACCCTCATTCATACCTGTATCCTGGGTTGTTCTCCCAAACTTTACCCAATGTGAACTGGAGTTTGTCTGAATCTCTGTTGCATATGTCTTAACTTACGGCAAATCCTGTTCTCCTATCAGCCTTTTACCTGCTGACCTACATTGTCTCGCATGGTGAAGCAAGTGTCTTGGTTTAAGAATTCTCAGAATTATTTTCAAATCTCTCCAACACTTCATCCTCCCTATTTCTGTAATCTCGTCTAACTCCTCAAATCTCTGAGATATCTGCATTCATGGAATTCTGGCTTCTGGAGCAAGACTGAGTTTGGTTGAGCCACTATTGATGGTCATGTCTTCATTTGCCAACCTCTTGAATTCTTCCTATCCTTCTCTGTCTCCCTAATTCATTTTCCCCCTTTTCAGATACTCCTTAAAACATAACTTGTCAACCACATTTTTGGGAATTTGGCCTCAGAGACTCAAAATAATTTCTAAAAGTCCTGTGATGTTTGGATGGGCTGATAATCAAGTTAGCAACTTTGCCTTGCAACCTCCTGAACTTTAAGCAAGTGAGAGGATTCCATTACGTTCCTGACTTGTGTCTTGCAGTTGGTGAACAAGAATGCAAAAATAAATCTTCAATTCTGAAGAAGGGTCATTGGGCTCAAAACATTAACTCTGTTTTCTCTCCACAGATGCTGCCAGACCTGTTAAGTTTTTTTGTTCACTTCAGGAAATAAGCTACTCAGCACAGAATTGCCAGGCTCTGACCTGCTCCCCCAGTTACCTTTCTGGTCAGTTGTAAGCTCTAGGATTTGGTGGTGGGGGATTCAGCAATGGTAACACAATTGGATGTCAAAAGCATGTCATATCCAGGAATTATATCATATTCCTGACTTTCAAGGTAAAGATTTTATGAAAAGTGGACTTCTGAAATTAATTTCTGAAATTTCTGCCTGTACAGCTGCCAAGGTTCAAGCGACTCTTTGTGATTTCTGCCTGAACAAAATTCAGATCTCTGGATTGTTCTTTATACATAAATTTCCATCCCCGAAGCACCCTCCCACCCAAGATGTGAAACCACATGCTAATTTACACGTCCTACTGACTGGCACTTGCAGAAACTCAAATCAATAAAGTCAGAAGTCACACACCACCAGGTTACAGTCCCACAGGTTTATTTGAAATCACAAGCCTTTGGACGCTTCTCCTTTGTCAGGGTCCTTCGTCACTCCACCTGATGAAGGAGCAACACTCTGAAAGCTTGTGGTTTCAAATAAACCTGTTGGACTACAACCTGGTGTTGTGAAATTTCTGACCTTGTCCACCCAATTCCAACATGGGCACCTCTGCATCAAAATCAATAATTCAGTGCCTGCAAATGGTATACTTAATAAAGAGGGGTATAGAGAAACCAATTTATCACCGTTTATACCCCATTGTATGGACAATCGAAGTTTTTGGACATGCAGCCTCATGACTGGAGCCGACTTTGGATAACAAATCTTATTACTTCAAAAATCAGCAAAAACAGGGCAGTCTACAAACTTGCAGGACCAGAGAGACAATTCCTCCAGCAAGAGGAACAGAAATCCTACCTGAATGACCAGTTAACACTGGCAGTGAGAAAGAGGTGGAAATTTCATCATCTGCAAAGATTCATCACTACAGAAACACAATTGTGACTTTGTCTGGAAACCTTACTTCATCCAAAAATCATGAAAAAGAACCCATCCAGGCCTGCAATACTGGCATCTTAAAGAACTAATTGGAAATGAGATTTTATTTCTTTAATTTCTGTTAATGATGCAAATGCGTGCTTTGTATTTAGAATCTATTTTTACCCATTTGAAATCAGTTTCTTTTAACTGACTATCTGTTTTACTTAGACACCACTTGTTAGGTGTTGTTTATCATTTTTATCTTTGTAGCTGTGTGGCTGGAAAGAATTTCTCATCACTTTCAAACAAAAAGGAAATGTAGTGTTTAAAAAGTTGCTTATAACCTTAAAGCTATTTAAACTAATACAGAAGATCAGAAAGAACCAATTTGAACAAATTGTGATACAGCGTATGCAAAAAAAGTGAAGAGTGATGTAAAATTAAAGGGTTGTGGTCAAGCGATCACCAGCCCAAAACAGAACATTCTAAATTGACTCACAACCAGAGAAATTGGGCTTGACATAAAAGTGGCCAAATTAAGTTAAACAGCAACCAGCAGCTATTGACTCAGAGAACATTGGAAACCAAGGCCAAAGAGTTTAAAAATGTTACAATCAGCCCAAGCATTGTGTATTAGATAAGTGTCAATCAGATGTTCTGGCATCTTGCCTACCTGAGGATGTGCACTTTACACCTCCTGGCATAGCAAGAATGAAGGATGTTGTCTTGAGCCCATTGGATGATTTGAACGCAGATCATGACCCCATTGGCCAAAGGCCACAGAACATTCTGGAAAGGTTGTGTATGAAGGGCATAAAAATGCACACACCTAACTGAAGAGGCAGTGAAGCCTCAGTGAAGGCTTGCAACAAAGACTTACAGCAAGACTTGTCACAGAAGATTAATCGGCAACTCAAGAAGAACCAGGAGAAGTTACGCCCTGATCTGCGAGACCCACCTTCCTGGAAGAGAGCCAACCCTACATCAGAGAGGAAGGAATTTCAACAGCCCAGCTCAAACACATGAATTATTGGGTGATTTCCTTTCTCAGATGGATAGAGCTAGACAGAGAGTAAATATTGTGCAAATTTCAGAAACTCCCCCCATAGTGTTTTAATCAGGATATTTTATTAATAAAATCAATTTGAACCTCAAACTGAATTCTATGTCCCATTGTCTGCATCACCAACAAGAGCACTTGATTAAACTGTTTTTAATACGTAAACTGGTTGAAGTGTCCAAAGTACAGACAACGCAATTATACAATTGCAAAGTTATTTCTAATACAAAAGTTACATTTAGTCATCTGTTTCACTTCTAAGACAAATTAAAACAATACTAGGGCAGTAGTATAGTTGTGACCACAATTTCTTGGTAAGGATTGCTAATGAACTAGGGAGATATAAACTCTGTTTTAGCTAACTTTGAAGTCTGAATGTTAAATGCAAATAAGAACCCTCGACCTCATAGCGATGTCTCTAAGATGTTAGTGTTTTGTCTTCACTCTCTTCCCACGATGCATTTCTTTGTCAAGTGAGGCCAAGCAAAGTCACATGATATTAAAATACTAAAATCTGCATTGGTTACAGTTAAGCAGAATAATACAATATTAGATTAATCAATGTAGACACTTTGTGTGATTTTAGCTAAATTAAATCAACAATCAAATGTTACTTCCCCTACTTACCCTACAATGGCCTGTGTTTTAAAAATGATCATTACCTTAAAGTCAGTGGAAGAAACAGTACAGACAAAGGGTTACTAGACCTGAAGCACTAACTCTACTTCCACCCCACAGAAGCTGCTAGACCTGCTAAGTTTCTCCAGCAATTTCTGGTTTTGCTGAAGAAATAGTACTGTTGGGTGTTCGTGCAGCAGGATATTGTTGTTCTGCAGCCAACACTCTTAGTATTCAAAACATGATCGAAATGTTGCTTCCTATTCCGGTATAGTTGGATGCAGATTGCAAAAAATAATCTAAAGGTAAAATTTGATTTTACTGCTGACCAAACAAAGAATGGAAATGAAGTCAACACAGTGTGGAGCTGGAAGAGCACAGCAGGTCAGGCAGCATCAGAGGAGCAGGAAAGTCGACGTTTCAGATCAGGACCTAGGAATGGAAATGAGGATGGCTTTAGCTTCCGGTTTCCTTTGGTTGTGCCTGTGAATATGTTGGTAGCTCATCCTGGACAATATAATGGGATGCAAGCCCTAAATCCTGGTGATCCTCAAGTCTTTCAGCTCAGGCATGCACTGCCTTTGCAATGTCAAGGGATATCACAAAACAAAATCCCCCGCGAAGAGCTTCCTGACATTAAGTGGAATGATGTACTGATGATCTGCGACTATTACACCATGATACTTCTATTACCTCCCATAATAAGGATGAGATATGGGCATCACTGTTCTGAATAATTCAATGAACTTTTATTACAGCTCCCGGTATTGACGTATGTATAGTACAATCTTAGGTAACTGCATGTCTGGGCTCAAGCAAATTTTCCTCCACTGCAAGAGAACAGAAGCACAGTAAGGTGGAGAGCGAGTGCTTTATAGCATTACGTTACAGGTCATGGTATGGAGGTGGAATCATGAGTTTGCCCCTTAAAGGCACAATAGACATCTGCTGCAAGACCTAGCGTAACATTTTCCACCAATGGTATTACACTAACTGCTGTCAGGAATTTAAAGATTCAGACTTGATCTCAATGGAATATCCTTTGATGTTCATGCAGTCAAGACAAATACAAAATGATATATCACTGCTACAGTTTACAGCTCAGTCACTGAATGGGTTTTGTCTTGGTTATCTTGTTATTTTAAAGCTAGTTGAATGGACCACCATTCACATTCTTTCACACAAGCTGCATGTTTGCTTGACTAGGAGGGTGTTTCTACAACCAATTTCACAATGCAGATGTTTTCATCTGGCTTTCTGTATCTGAGCATTCACAATTCTTCCTTCATGAATCAAAACGTTTTTCACTGTATAGAGACAACTGTTCAAGCATACGGTGTGCATTTTAGAATTTCTCAAATTACTGCATTGTCAAAGACAGAGTCTGATCTTCACAAAAACATATCGGTAAATCCATCAGTAAACCAATTGTTAGTAAACTAATGCATAATAATCTCATACAAGTTTCCAGTTTATTCTCTCCCATCATGATCAAGAGTCTTAAGTTGATAAGAAATTTAAATGATTAACTTGTTTTCTATCTTTGCTATTTTAAGAGAGACGTTAAGATTTTCACTTTACAAAGGATAATAGCTACTGATAAAACAACAGAGAAAAATTTGAGAGAATGTTAAATGTGTCAATACCATTGCATATTGCAATTTTCAGGTTATGGTATTTTATTAAATATTGAAGTCTTTAATACTGAGAACTGAAAGTGACCATTGTTAAGTGGGCGCCGAAATACTTACTTTCACTTTTCCTGACTACAGCTAAGGAATTCTTTAAGGCATACCTCAGTTTCTGCAAACCATATTGGGTGGGTGGGAACAGAAGCTCGTGGTCAGGAACAAATGCATCTTGGGCTCAAGGGGGTCAGGATCACAGTCTTCTGACCCAATTGATGGAGAGACATGAGGCACTTATGGCTCCACCTTGACTTTCAGCAACCAGGATAGAGCCACTGAGAACTTTGTGTGGACCCTTGTTGCTCAGCACATTAATTCATTTTGCTATATACCGCCCCATGTTTTTGACGCATCCCAGCCATTAAAGATATGGAAATTTCTCTGGTAGAGTTTTCGACATTAAAACCTGGACTGTTTTCACCACAAACTATTTCTTTACAAAACAAATCAAATGTCTGAGTTCACTTTCTATTACCGTTGATTGCATGTATGGGCAAATATGATATCAATGGATATGTGATGCATTTGCGATTTTTTTTTCTGGCTGTAGCAGAGAGCAAAATACAATTCTATCAAATAAACCCTCAGCGTTAGAAAGTAATCTTTGTGCACATCACTAGTGAGTCTCATCATTGATCTGTAATGATTTTGCTTAGGGCTGAGAGACTCCAGATCAATCGCGGGGTCAGTCCAAATAACCAGATTCTATTAAAATTTCTGAAATCACCCTGTAACCTGCCTAACTCGAACAAGTCGAAAGGTCAGTAGTGACTATAAATGACATGCCTATAAGATTGAAATTACAGGCGCAATGTCTCAAAACTAGCAACACTGGGACCAAGATCATGCCAGTTTTCAAAGGAAAAAAATCAAAATCTTTACTCAATTTTAGTAATTACAAAAGATTAGTTATTTTTAATAAAGATTGCAAAACAGAATACATAATAGTAAAGAAATAACATTTTGTAAAAATATAAACAAATAACAAGGTAATCAGGGCTGATTCCCAGGCTGCGCTGGATACAAAGTATGGGCGTTCTAAGCTGTGTCGGGTAGGGCCAAGGGTTATTCAAATCACTTGATGCATATGGAAAGGCTGGCACCATGCTCACTGCAACATGCCACCATGCCAATACAACACCTGGAAAAATTGCTCCACCAAATTATTTTTGTCATTTAACACCAATTCAAATTGAAGGATGGACCTTACAAAAATGCTTAGAAAACTCCACTTGTCAGACAAATTTGAGACACTTGCTTCAATTATTAAAAATGAGATTATCTTACATGAAAGAATGATTAGAGATTTTAAAAAATGTGTTTATTCATGAGACATGATGTCATCAGGAAAATCAGTATTTATTGTTTGATTCCATTTGTGATTTACTATATGGCATCCCACACAAAATATACCATACATACTTGTGTTTTCTTGAGTCAGAAATCTTGAAGTTTATTTTTACAACAATAACTACTGACGAGGCTACAATATCACATGCACACACATAGTCTGAGTTCTATGCTTACTGATGCTCATGTATAGTGCGCACACATAGCAGACTTTCTGAAGACTATACTAACTCCATTCTACAGACAGAGTAACTGAACATGGGCAGGTACCTTTATAGTGGAATATAACATCATGATACCATGGCACTGTCTTAAAGGTACAGGCCTGTCTGGTCTGAGAAGATGGTGATGAGCTGCCTTCTTGAATACAACTGGCCATTTCAAAAAACAATTAAGACTTAACCATATTACTGTGGTCTGGAGTCACTTGTAGGCCAGAGTATGTGAGAGTAGATTTTCTTACATAACAGACATTTGTGAACTAAATGGGCTTATACTAATCCAATAGGTTCATAGTCATCATTACCGACACTAGTTTTTATTCTGAAGTCATGTTTCCAATCATTAACTGAGGCCTCTGAACTATTCGTTCAGTAACATCATCACTAAGATACCATACACCTGCAAAGCTCTCTTCAACACCACAGTGGCCCCTTTCAATGGTATCATTTTAAAAGCTTGTTTATTCTCAAAGTCAACTATTGATCATCTTGATTATCGGATTAATTTATATGTCATCCTAACAAAGTACTACTGAATACCATCCATATAGGCGATATATTATGCCTCTTATTAGTCTCAATTACTGACAAAATGATGTACAGACAGGGTCAGTGCAGCTATGAGTCCCTTCAGGCTTCATTAAAACTGGAAACACAGAACATTTCTTCATTAGTAACAGTCTCTAAACTAACTAATAAGTTACTTGTTTGCCAAGGTTTGAAGTGGGAAAGAGATTAACTCGCATGAGGATCGATACTGCTTCTGCTGGCAAAGCTTCAATGTAATGCAGAGACACCTTTTCCAGTCTCAGTTTCGTACTTGGTCACAATTGAGACTCAGACTGATTGCTATTGTAACTGCAAGCTGTGAATATTTGAAACTTTCAAGCTACTGAGTTTTTACTAATTTTTTAAATGACTTTTCTTGCACAGTTAATTGCTGAAAATGTTAAGTCTGGATCAACCTTCATAATGCGATCAAGAACAATCAATAAATCTTTGTCCATTGAACTTATATATTCATTTATTGAAATACTTATTCAAATATACTACTTGAGTTATGCAATTGGCAATGGTTGCCTACTTTAGAATTCTGACCAAGATGAGACTTGTCTATTTGTATGGCCTTAAGGCATGCCTCCTCAAAGGTGGGATAGGGGTTCTGAATGGACAACCCAGAAGAAAGTTTTCTAATATTTTTACGCATCCAACAACTGACCTAATTAACCAACTGGCTGTCTGATAGACAGGAAAATCAACAAAGAAAATATAAGCAGAAAGGGAGAGAACATAAGCAGTGATGGGTGTAGGATAAGATCAGGTTTGAGTAATGGGAGATGATCGGTGAGGGGAAGGACCATGTAGAGCCATAAGCAAAGTGCCAGAGATTGTTGAAATCACATACAGAGAGTTTGAGGATGGTCAGTCGTAGAGTCATACACCACAGAAACAGACCCTTTGGTCCAACTGTCCATGCAGACCAAGCATTGTCTAAAATAAACTAGTCCCACTCGCCTGTATTTGGCCCATATCCCTCTAACCTTTTCCTATTCATCTAGCTGTCCAAGTGTCTTATAAATGTTGTAACTGTACCTGCATCCACCACTTCCTCTGGCAGTTTATTCCATGTACAAACCACCCTCTGTGTGAAAAAGTTGCCCCTCAGGTCCCTTTTAAATCTTTCTCTTCTCACCTTAAAAATGTACCCCCTAGTATTGAACTCCCCTACACTGGGGAAAAAAAACTTTGCTAGTCACCTTACCTATGCCCCACATGCTTTTATAAACCTCTATAAGATCACTCTTCAACATCCTACGCCCCCGTGAAAAAGTCCCAGTCTATCCAGCTTCACTCTTCAACTCAAACCCTCCAGTCCCACAAAATCCTGATAAATCTTTTCTGAACCCTGTCCAATTTAATGATATCCTTCCTATAACGGACAGACACAGAACTGTACACCGTACTCCAAAAGAGGCCTCACCAACATTTCCAGCATTTGTTTCCCATCCCAAATTTTCCTTTGAACTGAGTAGCTTGAGTTAACCACATTATTGTGGGTCTAGGATTGCCTGTCAGCTAGATCAGGCAAGGGTGGTAGTCTTCTTTCATGTAGGATATCCGTGAATAGAATAGTGTTTTTATGAATGTTGATGCTAGTTTCATGATCATGTTTACCAAGACTAGTCTTTATTTCCGGAATTATTAATTGAATTTAAATTCTACTAGCTCCCACTGTGGGATTCAAATCTTTGATCCCACAGCACTGACCTAGGCTTCTGGATTCTGAAGCTAGTGACATTACCACTACATCACAATCTCCCGGCCCCCCTATTCCACTACCCGTTGTGAGGAGAAGTGCTTCCTGGCAGTTGTAATTTTATGCTATGCCTTCTTGTTCTCAACTTCTCTACCAGAGAAAGTAGTTTGTCTTCATCTCCAACTTCATTCATCATCTTAAATGCATCAATTAAACCACCACTACAATTTGTCTGCTCGAGAGAATACAACCCTAGTTTAGGTAACCTGCCCTCATAATTAAATATTTAAGTTTGGCATTATTCTGGTGAATCTGTTCTCCATTCAAATGCTTACACATCCTTTTCTCAACTGCAGCGCCCAGAATTCAGATACTCATGAGCCAAAACTGTATACAACTACAGTGCAACTTCCATCCTTCTGGATTCCAAATGCTTCAAGATAAAACCAATGTTCAGTAGCCCTTGTTGATTATTGGGGTGCCTTAAAAACTGAATTTTCCACCTATTTACTGTGTAGCATGAGATTTCATTTAACAGTTATTACAGCAGAACTTACCTTTGCAAAATTCTAACGTTAAAATAAAGGGAAAAATTATGAAAAACACAGAGGTCATAACGCATTTTAAATAAGACCTATTTATCTGGTGCCACACGCACCCTACTATCAGTACCCAGTTTCAAAAGTAGGAATTATTTCTTCTTAGGAGTATGAGAACTAACCTTCAGATGAAGGTAGGCAAGGTGACGACCATCATCCACTGTCATTATGGAACTGAAAATGTGTAAGATTGTAGAGCTGACAAAAGTACTTGTTCTCCTTGTGTTTAATTCATTCATGGCATGTGACTATTGCTTGCAAGGCTAGCACTTGTTGCTCATCTCTAATTAGCCTTAATGGTAATCCACATTCTTTGAACCATTGCAGTCCATATGAAATAGATACAGACTCACGGTTGTTCAGGAGAGATTTCCAAGTTTTTCGACCCAGCGATAGTAAAGGAACAGCGATACATTTCCAAGTCAGGATGAAGGGAACTTACCATTGATGGGCATCCCAAGAATAAGCTTCCCTTGTCCTTCTGGATGGCAGAGATCAAGAGTTTGGATGGCACAACTGAGATTTGGTGAGTTGCAGCAGAGTATCTTGTCTACGGTACACACTGGTACTTCTGCACATTGGTCTTGGAGGCACTGAATATTTAAAGTAATGGTTCTTTGTCTTGTATGTTGTCAAGTTTCTTGAGTATTGTTGGAACCATATTCACCCAGGCAAATGGGGAGTATTCTATTACACTCCTGACTTATGCATTGTAGATAGTGGACAGGTTTTTGGACTCAAAAGAAGAATTACTTGCTGCAGAATTCTCGGACCTGATCTGTAGCTGCAGCAATAGTACGTATGGACCAAATAAATTTCTGGTCAATGGCTCATTCTGGGATGTTGACCAAGGAGATTTGCCAATAGCAATGAGATTGAACATCAAGGAGAGATGAACATTGCCTGATACTTGCATGGCACAAATGTTTCTTGCCATTTATCATCCCAAGCATGAATGATTTCCAAATCTTGCTGAATGCTAGCAGTACCCTTTTTAACATTTGAGGGACTGCAGTTGGTACTGACCACTGTGTAGTCATCAGAAAACATTTTCACTTCTGAGGTTACTTTAATGGGAAGGTCATTGATGAGGATGGTTAAACTTTAGACAGATATCTCACTGTCAGTATGTTAGTATACTTTTAAGAGATACAGTTTGTCAGTGTATCTTTGAGAGATTTGTTCAACATATCATCACTGTATCATAGCATGTGACCTGAGGGTATAAAGATCTTGGACTATCTTACCTAGAGTCATTTGAAGAATGACACACTGTTGAAAGAATGCTGCTCTCTCATAATCTATTAATTTAGTATTAGCCCAGGCACTAGGCAACTGAGAAATATCATGTTTGTACATAATAATAAATGTCTGTTGGATCCTTTGACACCACAATATCCATACTAAGTTTCGCAACAGGTACTACTTTGAGGAATAAAAACAAAATACTGAGGATGCTGGATATCTGAAATAAAACATAGAATGCTGGAGAAACTCAGCAGATCTGGCAACATTTATGGAGAGAGAAAGGAGTTAACATTTTGAATCCAGTATAACTCTTCTCCTACCTTGAAGAACACCTGCATTGATGTCTTGGGGCTGAAACGTTTAACCCCAACAAGCACAGCTGTCTTCCTTTTTGCCTGTGTTGAAAGCGTCGAGAGTTTTCACCTTGATGCACATTGTACTAAATTTTGTTAAGGCCCTTTGATGCCACACCCGGACGAATGTTGACTTGATCTCAAAGGGCAATCACTCGCACTTCACCCCCTGGAATTCTACTCATTTGTCCACACTTGGTCAGGAATTGATTCCAGGTTGCATTAGGAAACAGATTTTTATTTTATTTATGTCCTACAGCTCCACTTATTTGAAACTCATAGTAGAACCCAAACTGAGCACAGGTGAGTAGATTGGTGATGAATAAGTATCACTTGATGGTATTGTTGACAAAACCTTTCATCTGATGATTGAGGGGAGACTAAACAGAGCAACAGTTAACCATATTGGATTTATAGAGTCATAGTCATAGAGTCATACAGCACAGGAACCAGTCCATGTTGACCATAATCTCAAACTAAACTAGTCCCATCTGCCTGTACTTGTCCGGTATCCTTCAAACATGTCTTACTCATGTACATATCCAAATGTCTTTTAAACGTTGTAACAGTATCCACATCCGCCACTTCTTCCAGAAGTTATTCCACACACAAACCACTCTCTGTGTAAAACAATTGCTCCTCGTCTTTTTTTAAGTCTTTTTCCTCTCACCTTAAAAATGTGCCCTCTAGTCTTGAAATACAACACCTTAGAGAAAAGGCACCTTCAATTCACCTTATCTATACCCTTCATGATCTAATAAACCTCAACTTCCTGCACTCCAGAGAAAAATGTCCCAGCCTATCCAGCCTCTCCTTATAACTCAAAAACTTCATTTCCGGCAACATCCTAGTAAATCTCTTCTGAACCCTCTCCAACATAATCCTTCCTGTAACAGGGTGTGACCAGAACTAGACACAGTGCTCCAGAATAGGCCTCATCAACATCTTGTACAACCTCAACATAACATCGCAACTCCTATACTCAAAGGTCTGAGCAATGAAAGCAAACATGTTAAACTTCTTAACCACCCGGTCTATACGTGACACCAACTTCAAAGAATTATGTACCTGCTTTTTAGAACAGGCCATACCAGGGCCAACTTTCAAAATAGTAGGGTAGTTGGAAGTGTTGAAGCTGTCCTGAAACATTTTGACTTAGAAAGCAGTCCATCTGGAGTGTAAGTCTTTGGTAATATCGTTGGTATTTGTTCTCATTTCATTTTGTTATGTTTAATGCCTTCAGTAATTTCTTGGCCCTTAAGCAGTGCTACAAATGTTTCCTGAGGCCTGCAAAATATGACCAAAGTGGGATAATAGTATAAAGCCTGTAAAAATGGAAGTACATAGCCTCTTTAAATTATTTTACCTACTGACTTACTGCCTCCTGAAATGAGTTTGCTTGCTTACTACCACATCCCACCTGTATCAAAACTATAAATAGATGAGTTTGAAATTTTTCAAATTTTAACAGCTAACTTGACACAAACCCATTGTTCTTGGTGCAGGTTCGGGGGGCGTGGCATACTGATTATATTATCTGCTGATTGTCTTGAACTGTTTATGTTAAATTCAGTTTTATACAGTGATCCCTCACATTTATTCCATTGCACTGAAGCTAAATATTGTCTGGTTGGTATAACAAGTCAATTCAGGTGCAACACTGCAGCCTCTATTTCATCAAATTATTTTTCATTAGTACTTTGCAAGCTCATTTTTCATATCTGTTACCAATGATTATTTTTATTATAAAAGAGCCTTTGGCATGGTTCCACCCTCTTAACTCTTAGTCTAATTTTAGATGTTTTAAAATGAACATCTCATCAAATAGTCTGTCCATGGTTTGTAAGATTGTTTTATTTCCCAGGCCTCATGCAAATATGTTAGGCCTGATTCCTGCCTAAATCTAGTTTTAATGACTTGAGGCCAAAACGATGTCACAGGGAAAGAAAGAAAAGGAAAGCTACAACAGGGATTTGCATCACAGGATCCTGACTTCAATGTTTTAGTGTAATTCTCAATACATTGCAGTAAAGGTGTGTGTTCCCAGAGACCTGGGAGGTAAAATATCAACTGACATAAGTGTAATGCCAAGCCTGGACTCCATCTTTATTGGAGCCCTCTGCATGCCTCAATCTTGTCAACTGTAGGAGGTGAACATTGGCCCTAGTATTTCATTATTGAGATCATGCCAGATGAAGAACACATACCAGGCAAATCAGACCTTGGCACATTTACCAGTCAATGACCCAAAATAACAGCCTCAATTTGTAACAGGTCAGTAATGTAGATCATTATCATCTGCAGGAAAGACAGCTAATTTTCTGCCGAGAGTTGGTGTTGTCACTGGTTGGCAAGTTCACAACAGCACTTAATTGTTATACCCATTGGTTCAGTGTCCATCAGGACTACAATGCCAGGCAATTTTCTGCCCACATATAGAGAAAAGAAAATGGGAGTGAAACTTCTTTTTAAGGAGACATATATTTTCTGATGGAAAAATGATGGAAAAAAATAGTCACAATTTTTAACACCTTACTTTCATAAACACCTTGTCTTTTTGTCAAATCTGTAACATCAGGTTGCATTTGAAAACCATATTTCACCTTGGCACAGTGCAGTTTTAGCTTTGACACTAGGTTTCTGTGTAAATTTGGTCTTCAGGTCTCAGCTGACAAGCAAGATACGAGACCCCTATCCTCCGTGGGGTAGCAATCCACTTTGTTATTAGGTCAGGTTTTGATTTCAATTTCTGGGTATATTTATGTCATAAGAACTTCACAGAGAATTATAGTGATAGTGCTAATCCACCTTCAGAAGAGAAATTAATTAGATTCTTATTTAGTCAAAAGAGTCAATGACTGACAGTCAGTTTTATACTGTATTCCATTATTTTTTTGTTAACTTGAAGTGTTCCCAGTCCCTTAACTGCTGCTGAATGTCATAGGAGTTCCTCATCAATATCAAAGAAAATCTCAAAACTGTATTTTTGGTACAAAGCTATGAATATTTGATTTGGTTTATTTGTTGTCAACGTGTATCTTGTTGCAAAATACAGTGAAAAGTGTTACATAATGTTGCCACTCTCCAGCGCCATCTTAAAACACAGAAAAATAAACCAAAACATAGAATGTAAAGGCAGAAAATTGAATAAATAAAGAAAGTATCCAACTTTACAGTCCTCCTTGTTAAGTTCTCCATCATGGGCCATGGGCCTGGTGGCCAGGCATGAGTCCCCTTTGCTGTGCCACCACTGCTGGAACGTCACCACTCTTTGGTGTTATCTCGCCTCACCAACGTCCTCACCACTATGAGTCCTCCCTGCACCTCACCAATGCAGAAATCACCATTGTTGCCAGTTACCAAACCAGCCCAAACTCAATTCCGCTGCCACCATGAGTCTGCTTCAGGCCCACCTCACCAATACAGCCACTGCTGATGCTGCCTGGTCTCTTACTGGGCTTTATGCTGTCAGTTACATATGTACCCTAGAGTTGCCAACTCTGATTGAATACACTCCAGAATCTTTCATCCAATGACTTTCTGCCTCTGACTCTTAGTGCCCATTCTCCTACCATTTGCCATCTAACACATTTGTCATTGTGGTGCACTGCCGTGCCACACCAATTGCAAAGCAAAATACCTCTTCATTACCATTTGGATGATTCTTTGACTATCAGTCAGTTTCTTTACATTTCCTGACATCTTTTTTGTAACTAATAAACAGAAGGAATCACAGGACATTTAAAAATCAATGTTATTTTACCCTCCATGATTGCTTGCATCACTCTTCACAGCAGTGTCCTGGAAATTAATCTTTAATTCCCAGAGACTCCAGACCAATCCTAGAGTAGGGACGAACCTAATCATCCCCCATGAGCAAAGCTGTCAGCCTGTATCTCTCGTATTTACTACAGTTGCTAGGTTTACATTATATCAGGTTTACTTTCAGTTCTTATTAGTCTGAGAATTGCTTCTTTCTGCAGTACTCTATAGTACCTTCCAGAAACATGGAAACTTTGTAACACAGAAAAAAAGCCATTTAGCACATTGGGTCTTGGTGTTAGGTCAAAGGACATTGCCAATTTGCCTCCTCTTCACTTTTAACCCACATTATTATTGGCCTCTGTGTTTTCCGTGGACCTGTATTTGTGGCTCACTTGGTTATGATATACTACTGGTTGACCTTTCATGTAACAATACTAAAAGGAACTGGTGGAAGGTGGGTCTATTTAAAAATTGTATTCTACACATCGGAGCCACATAAGATCAGAGCATTCAGTTAATGTCTGAACTAAAATCAGAATCTCCCTATGGGAATTGAAATGTTGTGGTCATTGTGTGAAGCAGCAGTACAAATTTATTGTCAAATAATGATTAATAATAGTTATTATGATTTAAGTTACAAGTTCAACCAAAGGAAAGTTTCACCCATGTGTGAAATTGTGGGTAGAGGCTCACTGAGATATTTCTGCATTCCCAAAAGTGGCATTTATGGAAACCACATTTGAGACTTTGATCCTTTTCAAAAAGTTAGAGTTACAACCAGATCCCAGTCAGGTTCCCCGACTTATTACAGTTCCAGATGGGATACCTGAAACCATTCAGCTTTCAGGTGAGGAGAGAATGAATTGGCTCCCTTTGGTTGTTTACTCATCCCATCAAGTTGGTCTCAACAGGTTTAACAGTTAAATGAACCCTTCCTTTACGAATATCTTTCTCCCAGACCAAAAAAGGCTTAGGTTTTGAATGGAGCCAATTTAACCAGACGTTCTCCAACTAACAAAAAGAGTGAGTTTCTGAATTATTAAATACACAGGAAATACTAATATAGTGCACATATTCACTGCTGAGGAATTAGAGGTGAATCCAAAAATATGAAAGTTAAAAAATAGGTTTATGGATCAGTCTCTGAATTGTTTGCAAACAGTGAATAGTTGAACTTTGCAGAGATTGTTACCAGTAAATTTGATGCTGGTATTTGAACAGCCAGATTCAAGATTCCTGGCTTTGTAGAAAGTAAAAGGTCTTTTCTCCTGATTCCTTTTAGCACTGGTGACTGACAGCACTCAGAATGAGAGAGATTTACCCTTTCTTTTACCTGCAATGCGGATCTCTTCAAAGGCTGTTCTTGGAGCTATGACCATAACAGCACCCTCAGATGACAGACCACTAACACACGTAGCCCAAGAATGTAGCTCATTTTTTATTCCTGCCTCTGTGTATTTTTGAAATGGAAATGAAAAGCAAATATGTTTTCTCTTACTCAGACTGCTGACTTCATTTACCATCTTGTTCATAGTCTGAGATATTCCTAGGAAATTACAAATTCCGCTTATGGTGCATTTCTCCTTTCGAAGCTTCTTTATCCCCTTTTCAGGGATGTCATTCGGGAGCTTCTCTCTCCAGGAAGCTACTGTATTTATACCTACAGACAACTTTTGGTTGCACAATCTTTTTTTATAAAAACCCACATATAATAATTAAAGATCAAAAGGAGCATAGGTGACAGTTAGTGATATTATTTTAGCTTATGTTTCTGTGTGTCGGTTAATGATCCAACCAATTGTAATTTTTGTTTCTCTGCTGCAATCTCCAATCTAGCCCCCAACATTTGACCAGTACAAGAATACTGGTTCATTCTCTCCCCTTTTTGCTGCACTCTGTGCAGTACAGGTCGTTCTTCCCAAGCATTCCTGCATTTCTCGTTTGTCTGGAGATTGCATTCCTGTCATCTTTAGATCATTGGT
This sequence comes from Rhincodon typus, assembly GCF_021869965.1. Classification (NCBI taxonomy): domain Eukaryota; kingdom Metazoa; phylum Chordata; class Chondrichthyes; order Orectolobiformes; family Rhincodontidae; genus Rhincodon; species Rhincodon typus. The sequence continues at coordinate 39,291,804 of NC_063340.1, read as the reverse complement.
GTTTTACATGTTTTCCAGCATATGGTCTCCATGGTACACAGAAACTCACATTCACAAATACTGAAGCAAAGTGAAATTGAACTATCACAAACTCTAGGTTTCTCCATTGTATGATTTATTGATCTTCATTATGTTTATAATTGTTGGAGTTTTATTTTCTAGTTTTTTTTCATTCCATTATCTATTCCTTGTGTTTGGTTTAGTTTGTGGAAGTGATTTATCTAGCTTTAACTTTATTTCATTTTTTTTAACTTTCTGTCATTTGTAATTGAGCATTGATCAGCGTCTATCAAAGATAACACTCAAAACAATGACAAGGTCTGTACAACTGCTCAATGCTGCCTGATCAGAGCAAGCGGATTCCCCAAACTCTTACCACTCCAAAAAAGAACTGTCCAGTGATTGTTTCTCTGAAATGGTTCCAAATAATATCATGTATAGGCAATCCACAGATTGCGAACTAGTTTTGGGATTTTGTTCACAAGTCGATTTGTACACAAGTCCAGAACACAAGGCATGAAATATAAAACAGCCGTTCTTAAGTATGAGGAACCATTCGCTTGTCAGATCTTTAAAATTAATATTAATGCACCCCGGTATGGAATCTCCTTTGTAAGTACGAGTGTTTATAAATCCAATGTTCATAAACCAGTGACTGCCTGTATACTGAAAGAGAATCCTGGAGTATGAGGAGTGAATACCCTCAGACAGACTGCCTACAGTCAGCAGTAGAAATTAAGAAGGAGGTATGCCAGTTAACAAGTGATATCTTGCTGATTATAGAGAACAACACTAGCTGAATGCTGTCAGCAAAACAGCAGGACTTTCACTCACTAACTGGCAGTGTGGCTTGTCAGTACAGATACTGTACACTCTAACCATGCAAATAATCCTCAATGTCTAAAAAAAGACACTAACATGAACTGCTGACCATTAATATCAATATTTTGCATAAAAGGCAATTGAGACAATATTACCAATACTTATAAAAATGCACATGCAACAAGGGTCAATAAAGTGGCAACAAATAAGTAAGACACCAAGGCTTTTCACGTCAATTATCTTCAAAAATGTCACACACATTTGCTACTTCAGATGTATTAAATTTAATTAAACTTTGAACTTAGTGCAGTCATTTTCAAACTTGGTGTATATTAAGCATTGAGCTAAAATTAGCACCATGGCCTTTCCCATATAACCATTGCTTTGTAAATAAAACGAATTACAAATGTCGGAGTGTGATGATCACTGACAGTCAATGACAAGGTCGGCAGCGCTGTCAAATTCAAATGACATGTCACACTTGACTGGGGACGAGACGACTGCATGTTCTAACATTCCAGGTAAAGAAAATGAGAACTGGTTCCTTCGTTGCGTCTCGGCCTCCCCACTGTCTACATTTACGAGCTCCAGGCTGAACTCATCCTCTATCTGTTGTGTTCCTAAAACAACAGCATCAGCCCCAGACACTGGGCCACAACAAAGAAAGTTTTATCTAGTTTAGAAAATAGAATGGAGAGTCTCCTACATAGCAAACAATAGGGAATGCTGTGGTATCTGAAAGCATAAGGCACTCGAGAATCTTCCTTTTCAAACACTCAGCTATGGCTATTGATTTCTTATTGACCTAAAGTGTCTTAAGTGCAGCTGTGGTTTTCTCTCTTATAGTTTATAAAGAAATTTAAGGGCAGTACTGGTTTAACATTGATTTTTCAGTCCCTAAAAGGTGCAGTTACACAGGCAATCTTGGTTTAGAGTCACACTCACCCTATAAAAAGACACCACTATTAAATGCCTATAGCATCATTTAATGTGGAAGGCTCTGGGGTCCCTCTTTGTGATGAGACTCTCCAGTGACTGAAGCTGACTTTGCTACATGACCTTGTAAATGCCATTTTTTTAAACAAAAATGATTCTGGCAGATAAAAGTACGGCAAACCATACTGAGCACACAATTAAAAAAATACAGAGAGTAAATGCCCAGAATGTAGAATGTTGAAAAGAAATAGTCTGCTATTAGAACAGCAATCCTACTAAAGTGAAGGACAGAAGTCATGAAGTTATTCTTTTTAAACCTGAGATTTCATTTCTTTCGTAACATAAACAGAGAATGAAGGGTTAGGATAAGACATCAAATGTCAAATATTGATATTATTAGTTTACTTCACTAAATTCAACTTTAATTGGTGGACATCATCCAGGTCTTAGGAAGAAGTGAAGTTAAAGGGGAGCTAAACATTTCTGTCATAAACAAAAAGCCTTCTCAGCAGAGTCCAACATGGCAGTGTAGTGTTAGCCTGTCAGCATCTTTTCAACCTCAATATCTCTGAATAGTTCTGAAAAAGTGTAAAGCTAAGCAGTTTAAACTCTTCAGAAGTTATGGCATTGAACAAACTGTGTTGGAATTAGCATCAGCCTCCATCAGAGAGTACCCCTGCTATTGTTAGCAATCCAAGTTACTCTGAAGCTTTACAATGACTGCTGTTCTTAAACCTCTTAATCCTGTGGATTGTCATTGTCCTTAAATTTGACCTCTTCACCACAAATTGTTATAGAGATGAGCACTGGAATATTCTACTATGTGGAGGCTGCTGTTTTCATATGAATGTGCAGATCACTAACATTTTGGCACATGGTCTTGCACGTAATATGTTCTCAATCTAAACTGAATCTGTACTCTTGAGAGATAGCAGGAACTGCAGATGCTGGAGAATCTGAGATAACAAGGTGCAGAGCTGGATGAACACAGCAGGCCAAGCAGCATCAGAGGAG
>NC_063340.1:39254283-39288632 GCF_021869965.1 Rhincodon typus | reverse complement strand
GTGTTCGTCCAGCTCTACACCTTGTTATCTCTGTACTCTTGAGACTCCAGTTTTAATTAAAGTATGCAGATGATCTAGACAATTGGATACCATGCACGAATATTTGAGAAAGAATTTCAAACTAATGGATGTCAATGATCTCTAATACTTCAATGTCAAAGGTATATTGCGTTAGAAAATTAGAACTGGATGAGATAAAGTTCTTTCTCATCCATCAATCCCATCCATCACTGTGGGGTTAGTGGAGAGCCATACTATTCCAAAAGATGGACCTTGATAATTCGAATCAATGCATTGCTTCTTTTGAACTTTAGCTATACTATCAGGAAGGTGCTGAGAACAGGTCATGCGCCACAAGGAGGGAGTAATGCCATATAAGATCTCCCAATTGCTCTTGTCTACAACGTTACCATTGATCCACAAATACCTTTGGAATATGGTGGATATGGTGCATACGCAAAATGAAATGTTTTAAAATGGAAGGTTGTTTTGTTTGACAAGCTGTCACCTGAGCAAAAAAATTCACATGTTTCTCTAAGTTATTTCATCAGTCTGAGTTATTTGCCTCACTCCTTTCTTCCTTCTCTCATTGATTTGTATCTGTTTGATACTGTAATTGGAGCAATTGCTATTGACACTTTTTGCTACAGATTAACTTGTAAGGAAAGGGAGCTTGAGTAACAACTGCTATTTTGAAAAAGCAAAGCACAAACAATGAGAAATGCAACAAGAATCGCAAAGAATAACTTCCTATTTAGTTTTTGTATCATGATCTTCAAAACCTACAAAGAAAGATCTTAGTGCATCATTAAACAGCAATAACTGGGATCTAAATTGCCAAAAGTCATCAGCTATTACCCCAATACATTTGAAAATGAATTAATGAACTTACACAGTACACATAGCAATATATTTGTATGGAACCATTGTCAAAATATATTCTATTTGTAATTTTTGATTCACCACCACCACACAGGAAGCAAATCTTTTACTCCATGTTTATTCACGTCTCTGTCTTTGGGGGCAATCTTAATTTGGTTCATCAGAAAGGAAATCCACAATAAACTCCATTGTTTAAATTTGAATTTCACACTAACATTGCTTGAGAATAGAATTTCTCATGTAGACATTACAGTGGGATTTTAACTCACTGCCCTATTCAGCTGCTAAGGAGTACATGGGAGAAGTTAAAATGTCAGAATTCTAGCTCCCAGTCCAATCTCCCACATTGTCGTTTGTTGTAATATTAAAGACAGCGACCCGTAGCATCGATCGGGTTTCTTTAACTGGCAGGCAAGTACTGACTTAAGATTCAGAACTCATCCTCACTACTGCAATAAAATCTTAACTTAGATTTGGGATGGTTTCTGTGCTATCTGCAGTCCAGCAGCAGGGGGCACCAGCTGGTTAAAGGGAACCAAGGCAGGTATTAAAAGTTTTGTCAGAGGTCCTTGTGGGTGAGGAGGAACAGAAATACGCTCTCCAAACCCAGTACGAATCCTTGAGACTCCCCAAACCTCCATGTCCGCTCCTTATGGAGTCTGCCTTTCCCCCACAATCTCTTTCCCAAAGCTAATCAGTTTCGGCTGCTAATGACTACAAGGACAGTTTTGGTAGGTTCCCTCTTGTGGCCTCCTGTATCTACAGTCCTATTCCAGCCTGCTGGCCAGCTCGTGGTTCTTGCATGATTTCAGAAAATTTTATGTTCATAGGCCTTGCTCTGAAGCTTAACAGGGCCTCTCTGTCCAAGATTGCCCCCTGTCCTTGCCCATGTCGGGAAGGTGGTGAGAGGAGATATTGACGTAGTCGTAACTTCATTTGACAACTAATCCAGGGGCCCAGGCTGATATTTTAGGGAAATGGTTTCCCAATGGAATTTACTTTCAATTAATATGAATTGGATATGAAAGCAGGTTGCAACAATAATTGATGGATATAAAATTCTATATGGTTCACTAATATCTTTTAAGAAGGAAATCTGCCATCCTTTAAGGTTTTAGCAAAGACCTGTAGCTAGGGTTGTGGGTGAGCTTGTTGACTTGCTCGCCGAGCTGGCTTGTTTTCGTCCAGACATTTCGTCACCATGCTCGGTAACATCATCAGTGGAGCCTCCGATGAAGCGATGTTGTTCTACTTCGCTTGGAATTTATACTGTCTGGTCTGTTATGTGAGTTGTGTCCTTTCCGGTTTTGTTCTGAATGGGTTTGTATTTGGGGTCCAATTTTATATGTTTTGTTGATTGCATTATGGGTTGAGAACCGTGCCTCTAGGAATTCCCATGCGTGTCTATGTTTGTCTTGTGCCACTATGGTTAAGTTGTCCCAGTCAAACTGATGGCCTTCATTGTCCAAGTGAACTGATATTAAGGAGAGTTTGTTGTGTCATTTTGATGCTAGCTGATGTTCATGTATTCTGATGGCTAGTTTTCTTCCTGTCTGTTTGATGTAATGCTTGTGGCAGTTGTTGCATGGTATTTTGTAAACCACATTGGTTCTGCATGTTGTGGGAATGGGGTCTTTAATCCTTGTGAGTGTTTGATGTAGAGTGGCTGTGGGCCTGTGGGCCACCATGATTCCTAGTGGCCGTAGGAGTCTCATTGTCAGTTCTGATATGTACTTGATGTAGGGCAGTGTGGCCAGTGTGTTAGGGCATACTGTGTCCTCTTGCTGTTGTCTGTTTAGTAGGCACCTGTGGATGAAGTTGCGGGGATATCCGTTCATAGGGAAGATTTTGTATAGGTGCTCTTCCTCTTTCCTGCGTAGTTCTGGCATGTTGCAGTGAGTGGTGGCCCATTTAAATGGTGTCCTAACACAGCTTTGTTTATGGAAGTTGGGGTGGTTGCTGTAGAAGTTGAGGATTTGGTTGCTTTCCTGTATACCGAGGTTTGGAACTGCCTGTTGGGCATACGTTCAACTCTGACGTCCAGAAACGTCAAGAACATATCAGAACTGACAATGAGACTCCTACGACCACAAGGAATCATTGTAAGGCTTCAGACTCAATTGGGAAAATATGATGAAATAAGAAAAAATTGATTCCTAAGGTCAAGAAAAAGAAGTCCAATTTTGCATGCAAGATTTGAACAATGTGATTGAGTAGCAAGAGACCATTTCCTTGCATCTGCACTTCATTGTTACCATTCTTGCCTCACTTAAATGTAGTTTGCTTTTCTCCCACACAGCGGAGAGAAACTAGACAATTCCTGGCATGAAAGATTGAGATGGGGTACCTGGAAGTGTCAGATTACCACTTGCTCCTCTAGGCCTTCAACTTAGCCAGCATTTTCCAAAACCACAGGGCACACTCTGAGTATTTACCACTCTGTGCCTTTTGTCCATGGAGGTTGGCATCAGACATGCACCACCTCACCACATCATCATGGCATGTTTCTGACTGGCTTAGAATATACTTTTCCACTTCAATACTACACTTTGGAGCACATAAACATATTGCATTGTAATGCTACTGCCAGGCCACTCGCACAAAGGGACAGGCATCCATCTCAGACATTTGAGCAGGCTGCTTCGCAGGACTTTAAGCTTGCTTTCATACCACTGATTTATCTTCCTCATACTTGGGTGCTTACAGCATCTTTATTTTGCCTTAACTTGACTTTTTGTGCCTGGCCCACTCATTCATAGTTTGTAAGCTCACTGTACTTCTGTCTTGCCCCTTGCCTTTTAGCACAGACACATTCCAGGAAGCCTGTCATGATTTCCAGCAATGATCAGTCAAGGGGATGGATGGGTTGCTGTATAGCATTGTGATTCATCAATATCACACCTAACGCATGTGCCAGAAGCTTGCGTGGCAAACATACTTTAACAAATTGCTATGTTGCAGAGCCTAAAGGGAGATGTCATAGAATCCCTACAGTGGGGAAGCAGGCTTTTCAGCCCATCGAGTCCACATCAACCCTCCAAAGAGCATCCCAGCCAGACCCACCCCATCCCTCTAACCCTGCATTTCCCATGTCTAACCTATCTAGCACATCCCTGGACACTATGGGCAATTTAGCATAGTCAATCCACCTAGCCTGCACATCTTTGAACTGTGGGAGGAAACCCAAACAGACATGCAGAGAACGTGTAAACTCCACACAGTCACCTGAGGGTGGAATCGGACCCAGGTCCCTGGCACTGTGAGGCAGCAGCGCTAACCACTGAGCCACCATGCTGCCCTCTAGAATCATACAATCCCTCCAGTGTGGAAGCTGGCTATTCGGCCCATTGATGCCGCAACAACCCTCTGAAAAGCCTCCTACCCAGACCCACTCCCAAACCTATCTCTGCATTTCCCATGTCCAATCCACCTAACCCACACATCTTTGGCCTGTGGGAGGAAACCAAAGCATCCAGAGGAGACTCACGCAGACACAGAGAGAGAGTTCAAACTCCACACAGACAGTCACCCAAGGCTAGAATTGAACCTGGGTCCCTGGCACTACCAGGCAGCAGTGCTAACCACTGAGCCACAATGTCACCCTCTCTGAGCTACCATGCCACCCTCTGTCAAGTCAAGGGGAACTATTATCAGTCAGGGGGAACTGACACTGTAAGTCAAGGGCATCGCCCAGTTTCAGAGCAGATGCTTGGACATGGTCAGTCAGCTATTTGGGGAAATGAGGTCTGGCATCTCTATCATTACAGTTTGGGGAGTGAGTCATGGTCCTGCAGGTCCAGCTCAACCATGGAGTCATAGAGTTATACAGCACAGAAACAGACCAACCCATGCTGACCATAATCCCAAACTAAACCAATCCCATGTACCTGTTCTTGGCCCATATCTCTCAAAACAGTTCTTATTCATGTATTTATTCAAATATGTTTTAAACATTGTACCTATACCTGCATCCACCACTTCCTCTGGAAGTTCACTCCACACACAAACCACTACCTGTGTAAAACAATTGCTCCTCATGTCTTTTTAAAATCTTTCTCCTCTTGCCTTAAAAATATGCCCCCTTGTCTTGAAATCCCCCTCCCTAGGCAAAAAACACATTCCATTCACTTTATCTATACCCTTCATGATTTTATAAAGCTCTATAAGGTCAGCCCTCAATCTCCTACGCTCCAGTGAAAAAAGTCCCAGCATTCTCCCATTAACTCAAACCCTCAGTCCCGGCAACATCCTGGAAAATCTCTTCTGAACCCTTTCCAGCTCAATAATATCCTTTTTATATCAGGGCAACCAGAAGTGGACACAGTGCTCCAGAAGAGGCTTCACCAACATCCTGTATAACCATTTCAGGGATTAATAGTAAGTCCACTGGTGAGCTCCTCAGAGATCAATAAAAAAATCTGGTCAGTTCGCAATCAGAGCTGTCTTTCCAAATTGGTCAGTGGTTGAGGGTGTTGTTGGGGGTGGAGGCGAATGCCACTAGTAGAGGGTGCCACAGCAATGACAAGATGATATGTTACCCCACGCATGAGGGAAAGAGTAACAATCCCTTAGATAGAGTTCTACGATGATCTGGTGCTAAGGATGGACAGCCCATGTAGCTTGATTCTTGTCACTGCAGATACAATGATAGTCAATCAGACAAGTGATAATATAAAGTAGCAATAATTTATGAATATGACCTTCTATTTCCTATGTACTGTCACTCGTACTGCCTGTGTGTCCACAGAATGTTTTCTTTTTTGTTTCCCTCATACTGTTTGCAGCTGGCAGCGACGGCCCTGGTGCATAGCTGGGCTTTAAATATGGCATTGTGGTGGAAGCCCTGGCAGTGACAAATACTTCCACCACTCGTTAGTGTAAGATAGCATGGGATTGGCACTTCAGAGGCCTGGCATACACAAAATGAGGTGAACTGTGGAGAATTGTGTGAGAGCACTTACTGGAACAAATTGAGAGAAACCATCCATGAGACTCTCTAAAATTGACACTTTGCTGAATTTGGGTAAAATTCAATCTTATGCTGTCAGTAAAGAGGAATATACATCAGGAATTTAGGTGCATAGTGCCTAGTATTTGCAATCCATCATTTGTTCAAACTTTGTGAGATCAAAACCCTGAATTCTAAGTATGCATTTAAGCAGAACAAGAACAAAAACAGAAATTGCTAGAATGGCTCAGCTGGTCTGGCAGCATCTGTGGAGAGAAATCAGAGTTTATGTTTCAGGTGCAGTGACAAATGCTGTCAGCCCTATTGAGCCTTTCTAGCAATTTCTGTTTTTGTTTCCGATTTCCAACATCTGCAATTGTTTCGGTTTTTATTGAGCTGGAGTAAATTTGTAACAATTCATCAGCTCCTTTTAGAATATACTCGTTTGCTTTGCCATTATTTTTAATTCCCTAGTTTAAATCCAGCTGTTGATGTGCTATTTCACATGACTGACATGGGACAATTTCACTGCTAATGTATATTCCTGCACATATAGGATAATATATGCATATTATACCATATTTATATATATTCTATGTATTTATGTATGACTTAAGTTAACTAAATTTGTACCAATTTGTGCCCATTAAAATACATTTGACTGATTCTACATATCTGTGAATATGCAGTAAATGTTTTCTATTAGTAGATGCATGTACATGTTTTGTGTCCATTTATTACACAGTTTATAAAGTCTTATCCTTCAACCATTGCATACCAATTTGTTTGTTAATGTACACTATAAATGGAAATTGTGTCAATTTGCAAGGACAAAAACCCAGAAATTACAAATTATATATTCTTTACAGACACAAAATCCATATGAATTCTGTTTCAACTCTTTAATACTTTATAAATCTGTATCCTTTATGTTGAGAATTTAACTGATCTGAGGTGTAAATTCCACTGAAAATGTGTCGAATCCAAGCCTGTCTTCAATGTCCTCAAATTTTAGATAGAGACACTTAATTCAAAACCAATTTTCTTGATTGTCCAATCAGTTAATTAAGCCAGCAGATATGCTTTGAAAGAAAAAAGGAAGAAAATGGAACAGAATAATAAAAGAGAAGAGAATGGTCTTGAAATTATGCTGTAGAAATACTAACTTAAACTGCTCTTAATTCTTTCATGTAAAATTCTCTTATCTATTATTTTATTAGATATTAACCTATTTAAAGTAAAGACAAAGAAATGTTATACAACACATTAAATGTTTGAATGTTAATATTTCTATCACAGAGTTTCAGGGTCAAAGAGGCAAATTTGTAAGAAAAAGACAAAGGTAGGAAGTCATTGAATGAAGATGAACATTGTCTGAAGCTTTCTCCAGTTCTCTTCTCCACCATAAATAAGTACTTGGTGAAAGGAATGCAACATAATAGCCCAAGTCCCAGGTTTTATAATTGTTCTCTCCACAGGAAAATGTCCCTGTGTTACAATTTTAATCAATATGAAGTGCTCAGTATCATCAACAAAAACTGGCATTTATATAGCACTTTTAACAGAGTATAATGTCCTCAGATACTTCAGAGGAGTATTATTATACTGTGTAGTTTAATGGACTGTAGTGGTAGGGTCCCTACCTCTGAGTCAGGAGACCCAGGTTCAAGTCCCACCTATTCCAATGGGATGTAATAACATCTCTGACAAGTTAATTATAAAATATCTATAATTGACATGAAATCATGTCAGGTAATCTGACCTGAAACTTTGTTAAATACAGGTAGTTCTCCTATAATGTGATAGTTGCATTCTTGAGTGACCTTGCACTATAGAAAATCATGCTTTGGAAAATCTTTTATAGGGAAATTTCTATATCTGTACAGCAGAAAGTTTGCATTATCCTAATAGCGTCCACTATTCATGAATTATGTTACAGCCAATTTGCGTTAACAAAACACACATTATAGCAGAACTACCTGTAGGTAAGCTTTAAGGAACACTTCAAAAGGGAGAAGTAATGTTAAGGTTTAGGAAGAAATTGCAGAGCTTAGGACCTAGGCTACTATGGCAAGGTCTTTGATAGAGTGATGAATATCAGGCCAGAATTGGAGAAAGTCAGGAAACTCTATGGAATCATTTTCAATCACAAAGGGGAGATATTAGAGAGTTCTCTGTTAACTTACAAACAGTCACGTGGAAAAATAGTTGTCCATCTCTTTTTTAGTCATATTATTTATATTTCAGAACTTTCCTCCATTTGGACTTATGCTCGCTTTTGCCGCCTTGAGTTCAGAGTGTGAAGTAGTCAGCGAAATTCATTGCACAGGCAACTCCAGTCGCTAAAATTGAAACAGTCCATGATGATAAGCTACATCTTAAGGAGCGAGGTCCTGTTCTCAGGTTATTCCTCATTTTCACCAATTGTCCACTGCTGAATGCTGTAAACTAGAATTCAAAAACATTTCAGTCTAACACCAAAGTCTGTTGCTGTAAAATTTCAAGATGCGCACCACATTATAAATTTCTGTTACAACATTCTGTTTCAACAAACATTCTCAATATTTCAAATAGTCAATGTTACTGTGAGGTTAAGGACATTAATAAGGCATACTCTACTTGTAAAGTGCAAAATGGTTGGCTTCAAATATCATAATGCATAAGGCAGTAAAGATTCTGTTTCGTTGTGCTCTTAATTCGAAATTATCACATGTAGATGATCTAATCATGAAGATTTTAAAGCTAAAAGTTCAGGGGATGCCATAAACTATGGAAGGAGAATGGTTTGTAAACATTGCCTGAATGTCGAAATTATATTAATTGTTTGTTAAAGTTCTAGAGCATTTATAATCATTTATAACTTAAGCTGGCAGGCAATGATATCCGCATGGGATGATTAATGATTGCAACATGAGTATTGTATGATTTCACAAGATAAACCATCAAGTTCCAAAACAATTATGTGCGTATTCTTTTCTTTGTTACATTATGGGTTTTGTTTTCAAGGTTATGTTCTTAAAATTATTGTTGTATTTCAAGTGTTTCAAGATTTTTTCAAAGAAACATTTATTTTGTTTTCATTGAGGTGAGGGACTTTAGATCTCAGGAGGGATCATTTTGCACATCAGACATTCAGAGCCAATTTTCAATCACCCATGGACACAAAGTCCAGGTCAGGCAGCACACTTTGAAAATTGTGCTCTTGGGCTGTGTGTCAGTCTTTCAAAGGGAAGATGGGGTAGTGAGCTGCCAACATCCATGCTTCCAATTAACTTCCTATTAAGCCTGTTGAAGGACCTACTAGTAGGCTGAAGTAAGATAGAATCACATTTACATTTGAAGGGAAGTGTTCTGCAAATATAATGCCGAGTTTACCCCTGGATACTGAAATAACTCCAGACAGGACAGTATCCATCACCAAGTCACCCTTCACTTACAGATGAACAGACCTTGACTTTAGCACTGCCTCAATCAGAGTCAGGTATCAGAGTGTCAGTATCTCTGACACTAACCCTTTTTATTTGTCAGCCAGGGCTCCCTGAATGGACCAGATTAACAGCCCCAATCAGGGAACTCATATTCTATGACCAGACATTGGCTGAGTATCAATTTTGTAGCTTCATGAATGGTTTCTCTCCACAAGCTCTAATCAATTATCTTACACAGTTCTCTGCTGCTTACTTCACTTTAATTGTACCACACATCGATGGCACCATGATATTTGTGTGCTCACCATGCAGCGAAATTCGTTGGGTCTGTCTGATAGATATACCACCAGTGTCATGTTTAAAATCCAGGTGTGCACAAGGTCAAATGCTACCGGCCACATATAGCCCTGCACAGTACACCTAGTGGGATGGTACCAAAAGAAACAAACTTCAGAGGATACATAGGTAACATGGATGGCATGCATCGGAAAATGAGAATCTCACATTCATTAATATGCAGCCTCTTTACACCATCCCCTGTCTGATCATCTGTCATTGTAACTGCAATGACATGATTGAAACTACAGAGGGAACCTGCCCTTAGTGCCATACCTTGTTAAACCCTGTCTGAAGGAATGTTATTCTTGGCCTTAATACCCAGCATAACATTAGATTTTGACATTGCTCAATATGGGGAGGACTTCATGCTGTAAAACCTTCAAATTGTTATTAACTCTAACTTTCAGTGAATAGCATAAAAAACAATGACGCAACAAGCAAAAAGCCATATTTCCTTCTGGGGAGAAAAAAACAGGGCCGTTTGCCTTTCAAGCAACAATAAATTCACAGTCAATTACTGGTGACTTCACTCAACTCACATCTATTGCAACTTGTGCTTCCTGGCTTGTCGTACCCAACGCTGCATCGCTCTATTGTGTCAAAGTTGATGTTCCTCCTATTCAATGTCCACACCTTTTCCCTTGGCAGATTGTTACTGCTCTCTCAGCTCTTCATTGTCCATCACATCCCCTTTTTGACTGCTCCAGTTGTGCAGATGACAGTATGCTATCATTATGTAACACACTCTGCTGAAGTGTATTGCAAGGTCCTCCTGTCCCATTCCAAGCATCAGATCCTCAGGAGACCTATCATCTACTTTATGATCTACCCAGTTGGAAGAACAGCTGCATTATATTTACACCTGGCCTCAATCAGGAGTTTGTAGACTGGAGTCATCTGCCATGACCTCAAAGGGTAGCCCTTGCCTCTCAGTAACCTTTGTTGTAAGGCATCTGAGACTTTTCTATGGATGAAATCAGTGCCTTATGATACTTTCAGTGCTACATGCACTATTGGACCCTTTACCTGGAGATATGTTGACAAAGTCTGCAGCACTGACCTTGACATGGGGAAATGAAATGAGGCAGCATAAGCTGGTCCAAATTGCAATGGTAATAATTGTGATATCTTTGTGGGTTGAGGGCTGTGACATCCCATACAGGTCCCCACTTCGATCCTTGGAAGCAACCAGTTCCATTAAAATTGAGTGCGACTGTCACCTGGGAATAAGGTGTCCGTCCAGTTGTTCAGGTCGCAAATCCATCTTTGACAGTGTCCCAGGACATCCTCAGTCTGTCGCAGCAATGCAGCTCACTTGCTGGAGGTAATGACATTGAGGAGGATGGACTCTGGGCCTCTGAACAATCTCCACATCCTGAGGGGAGCTTCATTTGCAGCTTTTTCATGTGGAGACTGTTGCTGTTTCTGAGCTTGTTCGTCATAGTTGCAATGAACCTACCTAGGAAACATCAGAAACAGAAACAGAAACATTCCTTATTAATATGAACAGTCAGCATTCCCATCATTGACAAATTATGGTTTATTATACTCCTCCATACAGTGGGCTATGAATGCCCTTGTCAAAGAGAGCCACTGAGTGGCGTTATGTGGACCTTTTATATCGTAGACTTTATTCCAATGAACATAGCACAAGCCACGCCATGCAAATATAACAGAAAATTGTAAAGACCATGGCATTACTGAGACTTTCGTCCCCATCCCATTTCCACCCTCACATCACAAAAAAACATGTAGTCGCGCATATCGGAGCATGTTGATGAATAATTACATTTCAAGGTGAGAGGAAATCTGCTTTGCGTCCTTATGTGGCCGATTTTCTTTGTGAGTAGTGGTCCACAGGTGAGACTTTTAAGCTTGCCTGTGATTACTTCTGTTTCACAGAGATGGCTATTATCAATTTGTCATGACCAATGACTTGAAGATTGCTTTGGCCAGGATCTGTGTCCCATATGGTTGGTTGCTGCATGTGCTTCATTTGCAGGATTCTGTGGTTACACATATCTTTAGCCTGTTCTGTGTAACTGCCTGAATAATGCAATTGCCCCTTGAATGGCCTCAAATCACTCACAAATACAGCCCACACTTCAGACAGAAAAGAAAACACTGACACCATCCGTTGTTAGTGTGGTAGCAGCCACTATTTATTTTCATTGCGCATTTTTCGAATCAACCTGTTCAAAGATGTTATTACACACCTCTGGAGCAGGTGAAACTTCAACCTGGGCCCTCTTGTCCAGGTGTAGGGGCATTGCTACTGCACCACAAGTGGGCCAAAGCCCACAGGAGTCAATGCTTGGGCCTCAATTATATACAATCTATATTAAAGACACAAATGAAAGCATTAGCTGTAAAGCATCCAAATTTGCAGATGGCAGAGGATAAGTAGAAAAGTAAGTTGTAAGGAGGATACATATGTCCTGCAAAAGGATGTAAATACGTAAAGTGAATGGTCAAAAAAATTGTCAGATGGAGTATAATGTGAAAAAAATGAGGTTGTTCTCTTTGGCTGGAAGAATACAAAAGTATTATGTTATTTAATAGAGATGGAGAGACTATAGAATGCTATGGTACAGATGGATCTGGGTGATCTTGTATATGATTCACAAAATGTTAGAGTACAGGTTCATGAAGTAATTTAAAAAAAACAGAAGTATAATTGTCTCTTATTAAATATGGGATACACTGTAAAAGTAGGAAGTCTTGCTACAATTGTACATATCATGGCTGAGGCACCATTTGGAGTACTGAGTACAGTTGTAGTCTCCTTGCTTAAGAAAGGATATATTTGCATTCAAAACAGTTTATAAATGGCTCATAAGACTGATTCCTGGAATTAGCTTGCAAGGAAAGGCTGGGCAGTTTGGCTCAACACTCATCGGAGTTAAGAGAATGAGAGGCGATCTTGTTGAAAGATAGAATATTTGGAGGAGGCTCAACCTGATATATATCAACAGGATGATTCTTGTGGATGCATCTTGAGCTAAGGGAGCACAGTATAAAAATAAGGAATCTTCCATTTAGGACTGAGATAAGAAGGATTTTTTTTCCTTTCACAAAGTCAATAGTCCTTGAAATTTTCTTATTAGAGAACATTAGAGGCCAGGATTGAATATATTCAAGGCAGAGTTTGATGGATTTTTCATCTGTAAAGGAGTTAAGTGTTATAGGTAAGGGGGTGGGGTTGGGCAGGTAGGAAGGTGAGGTTAAGGCCACATTTAGATCAGCAACCTTTGACACTCCTGTTTATACCTGTCAGCCAGGGCTCCCTGATTGGGCCAGATTAACAGTCCCAAACAGGGAATTCATATTCAATGAGGTCCACCTGGCTGACCTCGCTACAATCAGTACAATCTCATTTGATCTGGTCCAGGATAATCAAACACAAATTAATTTAATGAAGCAATCCATTAAGCTATTTCTGAACCTGTATAAATCTGGCTGTCATTTTTTTTAGGTTTTGTTGACTTATTTTTGTGTTGATAAGGAAACTTTCAGTTTTAACTAATTTTCTCTCTTTTTTTGTTCAAAAGCCCTTTGTAGGCCTCAGGCACCATCTGCAGCCATGAAGACACTCTGGTGAAAGGATGATACTGAAACCCCACCCATGTTTTGTCAAACTAGTTCAAAGAGAGTGACTTGAGCAGTCTGGAAGAGTGACGTAACATCACGTGGAACTGACCTCTAGAAACCGCACTGGCTGACCTACCAACCATTCCTGCCAACAAGTCATCATGAAGCAATGTGTCCTGAAGGCCAGTTGAGCAGCAGGATTGTCTGCTGGAGTCATCCTGCAGATATCTCTTCATCAGGAATGGGGAGATTTAGTCCATAGCAAGGGAGGCCTAAATGTCGGTTGCACAAACTGGAGGACCATTCTTGCACAGAATCTTTTCACCTCTTATGATTCCAACCCTCTTCCTCACTTGTTGTTCTGCCAGGAAGTTCACTGAGGCTTCCTGTTTGGCCCACAGTGGTATAAGTGGTGAGATTTGTGCTTCTTGTAGGCCACTCAATCTCACTGGCCAAGAAAGGAATCAGTTCAAACCTTGGTGTATAGTTTGTGCTCATGCGGTTTTAATTTTAAATGTTTTTTATTGTTTCTTACAATTTCTATCTCTATTTTTCCCTTTCTCCTTTGTCCAATCTTTCCTTCCCTCTGTCCCTGTACTAGTAGCTAATATGACAACCTACTTCCGACTCTATTCTACCATTGTTTTTCCCCAATTCTTACACCTGATTCATTAATGAGGTTATTCACCAGGGTTAATCTTGGGACAATTTACAGGGCAAAATATTTTTGAGGAAAGAAATCTAACCAATGCAGCATGGCGCAAAATGCCTCAGTTCCCACAAAATCTGGACCAATTATTTATTAAATACTCTAATAATGTTTATTGGGAGCGCAACTGCACTTTCCCCATCTTTGTTTCATTGCATAGAATTATAGCCCATTCTGACTTGTTCCATTTGGAAAGTGGACATTGGACAGATTCAACATGAGCAATTCGATTTTCTTACATACAAAAGAGTCTCAGTTTTTTTTAAAAAAAAGGTTCATTTTTTAAACAATCTCTCCTAAACAATTTCATTTATGTTAGTAGCATCTCTGGCCTAGGATTTCCTCAACCCTGCTGTATGCCATCTATATGTATGCCCCATATATTATGGAAGTAAATCAGTATGTTGCTTTTGCAGATCATGCATTGTGAGGTGTCTTTAGTGATATGATCTCATGGCAGGCAATTGGTGCAAATTGATCCATATTAATCTTGAAAATTGTTCAAAATAAACCCGATGCTACAGACAGAGGAACATGTCCTTTTTAAGTTCACTCTCACATTTAGAGCATCAATGGCATGAAAACACAAATGGTTTTGTTTAAATTGTTCATTAATTCTTATTTCATCCAAACAAATAGCCTCCATTCTGTCAGACTTTTTTATTCCAGATATTATGCAATTTATGTCACCCTTAATATGGATTTAAACTGACCGGCAATTTTTCTTCTCTTACAAATTTATGGCAAGTGAACAGAGCATAAGTTAACCTGTGCAGTAAATAGTCTAACATTTGTAATTCACTTTTATTTCAAACTTCACTGAATCATGCCAACAGAACTGAGAGGCTCTTGCCTCCGAGCATTCTCAGTAGATGGAAGCCAGCAACGTTCTAAGGCAAGAAGGAGCTGTTGTCTGCCAGAAGCCTGCAGTTTGATCAGACTGGTTCACTTATTTAGCAGTTCACAGTGCACACTCTACATCAGTGGATAACAGAATTGAGTGATTATTTAAAAGTGGATTGAAGGTGTACCATGAGAAAGTATAATAGGGAAGGTTTTAACTGGGAGCAGGTTTTGAACAGTCAAAGAGCAGGGATTGTGCGGAGGGTGGTATGCAGAAGACAAACATCAAATCTGCCATCACCATCAGTTTGAGTCTTGGGCATTTTAACTGCCGGATCTAGCTTCTTTCTCACAGTTCCTGTTCTCTGCTTTCCCATGTATGTTACTAAACTCAGCAGCTGTGACAGGACACCAATCAGTATACTATTGAAATGTGATCAGGACAGTGAATCCTAAGTTGTGGGTTTAAGATTGGCTTCTGTTTCAAGCAAGAGGATGCATTCACTACCTACACAAACAGGTAAGAAACTGGGACAGGATGGTAAATATTTGCAGAGTTACAGCATCTGTGTGCCTTAACACTCCCAATATGGAAGGTGATATAGAATATATCCATTTTGTATTAACCATTATTTTGCTTGTGACAAAGTTTATAAATTTATAAAAAGCGGATCATTTGATAATGAAAACTATTATAGCTTTGCAACAGTGATAGTTGTTGAATAATAAAATATTGAACTGACAACAAAGAAATAACATTTTAAATTAAGAATTAAAAGGGAAAGTGTAACATGTGTTTGTGTTTATTAAACTGAGCCAATTTCTAAGTAAAAAATGACAAGGGACTGTCATAAAAATGCAGTAAGTGCTCAGATCCTAATGGTTACAAGTACTTGCTTTCAAAAATCAGATATCAAAGTTAATGAACTATTATTTACTATTTATGCACATTTCCCCGTATTTCTGTCTCCCAAAAAAGTCAGGCATGAGTGAGGCTGTCGGCAAAATTGAGGTTGCGGATCTATAAATTGCATTTTTTCCTTCAAAAAAAGGACCATCCAAAATAGTCAAGAGTTTCGAGTTTGGTTTAGTTTTCAATCTTGTGCATTTGGCCTGATCTCATGGTTGCCATTGAATGATCTGGAGGAAATTTATATTTCATATTCCAAAGTATTTTCTTCAGGATAGGTGCGCTTTGAAATTTTGGAAAATTAAGTTTCGGAACATTGCGCAACATTCTAAGAGCGAACATAATGTTCAATGTTTTAACAACTTCAAATCTCATTCTTAAAGGCTTTATTATAGGTTAGAAATGTTTTTACTACAATGATTGAGCATAGGGCTCTGTCATGCAGAGATAAGTTGACCTTTACATTGACTAACATCGTGTTAGCATTCAGACGTATGAAAGTATTTTTCCCATTGAAAAATGCACTAATATGCATTCAAAAAAGATTAAAGCACTGCTTAGTAATTCTCCTATGATGGTTTGAATAGTATTTTAGGTATCTAGAATGCTTTTACTTAAAAGTAATTTGAAATCTTCAAAGCGAAAAGCCAACCGGCCCATTACATTGACTGATTGCTTTGAAATGGATCAAAAGCCACCTGGTCTTTCAATTTCAGAAGTTTCTACTGTAAGGAGCTACAATAGTTTGTTTTGACAATGGATCAGATTTTGAATGCTAGGCTGAGCTTCAAAAGCTTAAAGAGTGCTCAATTCAGCAGAATGTTTGTTCAAAGACTTATTCAGGAGACTGAAAACATAGATTGTTTGACAATTTTAAGAGGCTGTAATGGGATTATCTGCTCTGATGTGGTTTTGAATACATGTTTGCTCTCAAAGCTTAGTGATGACTTAAGTGGATTTAAGTTTACTTCCATGGGACAGGCATTTTCTTTCTGACTGTATGTATGATTATATGTGGAATCATACAGGGGTCTGGGTAAAGTGGTCTATGATGAGATATGTGGCAGAGTTAGAAGAGAGGTTCACCCTAGCTGATCTGATGATCAGGAGTATCTTGCTCTGTCCTTTATGCTTTTGCCAAGCAGTGCAGTGAGCTTCTAGCTAATCAGGAGTGGGTGGCAAATAATGGGGATTTCTTTTTGTTCAACACATTCTTAATGGTTCAACTCACCTCATTAATAATCAGTTTCCCATCTACCAAATGTGCTGAACAAATCTGACATTGGGAATTCTCAGCATGGATATCAGAGCAGGTAACTCATGATTTCAACTCTCACTTACCTGCATGTTTGCAGTATCCATGCCATGTCTGGCCTCCCATGCCACACCAGTTAACGCTACCAGTAGTGCCTTATTGATACGCCCATTTGTGTAGACCTACAGCCAATTGTTTGTCAAACTTGTCAGTAGGAGTCTATCTGGGTAAAGGGTGAGGAACAGCTTGCTGCATGGCACATTGACACATTGATCTAACATCTACATCATGTGCCGCTCAGAGATATTAAGAACTGCAGATTCTGGAGTCAGAGACAGCACAGTGTGGAGCTGGAGGAACACAGCAGGCCAGGCAGCAACAGAGGAACAGGAAAGTTAATGTTTCGGGTGGGGACCCAAGACCCTTCCCGACCAGAAATGTCAGTTTTCCTGCTCCTCTGATGTTGCCTGGCCTGCTGTGTCCTTCCAGCTCCACACTCTGTTGTCTCTACATCATGTGCCAGCTGTCTGTACAACCAACCTACTGTACATGATTTCAACCAAGTGGCCATGTTGGACACAGAGTGGGGGCTCGTCCTAGTCCAGTCTGGGGGAGAGTGCTGTTGGTCAGGCAGCCCTGGTATCACCAGTCATGGGCACAGTCTGCACACAGTCCAGGGGCTTGGCCACAGTCAGTTATCAGTTTGGGGCAATCATCATCAGGAGATCTGTCCCCGAATAGTCCGGGGAGTGGGCAGTGGTCAGTCTAACAGGGCTAGGGGCAGTCAGGGGAATCACATTTCATCAGTCAGGGAGCTGCAAAGTCTGTGATCAGGGGTTAGGTCAGTCCTTTTTATAGGATGGTCGTCAAAGTCAATTGGAGTCTTGAAGATCTGTCTTTCAGTCAGTAAAGGAGATTGAAGGGAGGCATGTAGGGGCTGAGGAGAGATCATGCCCAAAAGTGGTGGGGGTGGCTTACACTGTTGGAGGGGAAAGCAGAGGCATTTGTGGAGGTGGGAAGGGTGGTGCTGAGGGAAATTTCAAGTTGTGTGGGGGTAAAAGGATAGCAGGAGGCATGGCAGGCTACAGGAGGGGGGGTTTTGACAGTGAACTCACTGCTTCCTTCACAGGGGCAGCATAGGGGAGCATTAAGGTGTAATGAACCTGGGGTTCAGGGGCCAAGGAGGAAGCTGGAGGCAGAGTTCAATTGATGGGTCCCAACATCGGGGCATGGCTGTTGGGAAAGTGCGAGGTAAAAGCGGACATGGAGAGTATGGGGAGGTACCTGGTGACCAGGCAGAGCTCAGTGCTGATGGTATCCAGCACAAAATGTCCTTCCTGCCATCACTTGCTGTTCTCTGGCTGCACAAATCAGCTGAACACTAGCTGGGATTGTGCCCAGGGTGGGCAGTGCCAGATTCAATTTGATGGGTGTGAGTGCAGGATCCATCTCTACTGGACCATAGGACAGTGAAGCGGCAAAAGCATGAACACAACGACATTTCATTTACAAATGTTTCTTCACATATTTACAATGCAAAGTGAATATGCTAATGCTTCAAATTTGATCAAAGGTAGATTGCACCACACCTTTGATGCTGGTTAAACTAACATTCATTGTCACCTCAGTGATGCAGAAGTTAGTGGCAATAACGTAAAAGGAGGATAACGCTAGGAAAGAGGAGTTTATCACTTGTGGAACTTTTCAAGGGTGTTGTGGGACGAGGAGAACATCGCTGCATCATATGTCATGTAAGTATGACGATGCAGTCTGACAAATGCAAAGGGAAGTGGAATGTTTGATATGAGTCTGTGATGGGAAGGGGGTTTGAGTGCAGCATTATAACTTCTGATGCATCAAATGTTGGTTCTGAGCCAGCATTAAATGGCTGAGTTCTGAAGAAGAGTCATCACATTCTCGAAATTTTAATTCTGTTTCTCCTCCAGACCTGCTGAGTTTGTCCAGCATGCTGTGTTTGTTTCAGATTTCTGGCATCTGCAGTATTTTGCCTTTATTCCAGTAGATGCTAACTGGATGCAGAAGGCCATCATTGATCACCAAGGTCAAGATGCCAACATTTGGATTACATTGTGGGGGCAAACTGCAGCTTGTATTCATTTAATTTGTGTTCCTTTTTGCTGGCTACCAATAAAGGCCTACATTTAGAATTGTTCAATTGCTTGCCTGTGTGCGATATTCCCCTACTGGACACTAACAAATGCAAGTCTACAGTGGACACTGGGGAAAGGGCATGGGAACTCAGGGAGGGCCTTCAGGCAGGATGTACCTAAGGTGAAACTTGAAAGGGTTCAGAAAAGAGTTACAAGGACTTTGCCATGGTTGGAGGGTTTGTGCTATAGGGAGAGGCTGAGTAGTTTGGAGCATTGCAGGCTGAGGGGTGACCTTATAGAGGTTTATAAAATCATGAGAGGCATGGATAGGGTAAATAGACAACGTCTTTTCCCCAGGGTGGGGGAGTCCAAAACTAGAGGGCATAGTTTTAAGGTGAGAGAGGAAAGATTTAAAAGGGACCTACGAGGCAACTTTTTCATGCAGAAGGTGGTGTGTGAATGAACTGAGCTGCCAGAGAAAGTGGTGAACGCTGGTACAATTATAACATTTAAAAGGCATCTGGATGTGTGTATGAATAGGAAGGGCTTAGAGTGATATGGACCAAATGCTGGCAAATGGGACCAGACTTATTTAGGACATCTGGCCGGCAAGGACAAGTTGGACGAAGAGTTGGTTTCCGTTCTGTACATTTCTATGACTCCATGACTCTATGACAAGTAAAGTGTATGGCATGATGGTTAAACATCTACTGGGGTGAGCGAATATTTTTGCATGTTCAAGGGAGAGTCAGGCTGCAACCCAAGAGGAACTGCAACAATAGTTTCCAAAAGTGACTGCAGGCTTTTCCCTAACAGGCCTTCAAACTCCTCTGAGCTACTTGGAAAAGTCCAACTCCACTCCCTTCTGACTGTAAAAATAATGGCAAAATAAGATCAAAAGCATGTAACCAGAAAGCGCCATGGTGATGTCTGTGAACACCACATTTTTAATTTTGGACAGTGGACTCAAAAAGGAAGGTACTTAAACCAAGGAGACTGTGCAGTATGTATACTGGAACACATTGTGAGTTGTATACAATGTTGCCCATTCCTGGAATATTGAGAGTGGAAGCAGATCGAGCAAAGTCGCTAAGTTCTAAACTGTGGAGCGATTGCTTGACAACAATACTTTGACTCATGACCAGATGACCATAACTTCCGTGGGGCCAGAAATATCTAGCTGCAAAGAGAAAGAATCAGAAATATCTGTCTCTGTCTCTTTCTCTCTCCTATGTGGAGATACCAGAAAGTCTGCAGTAACAGCCAATTGTCTCCCACTCACCTTTCTCTGGAAATCCCCTGTTGACAGAGGAACGAAGCATCTTCAGAAACATCAGCCAATGAATGAAGGACTGAACAGTGGTGCGCATAAGACTTTAAGTCAACATCAATGAATCAGAAGGAAGAGAAAGAAATAATCTCATCAAATCCTGTGGTACAGATCAGTGCTAATGAATTGTGTTCTCTGATTTTGTTTTCATTTTCCACCCTAAAATCCACATCTCTGTCTTTGAGCATCTGTCTGTATGGGAGGAGGGGAATTTGAGAAGGAGTGGAGTTTAACTTATAAAATGATTAATAGATGGTCGCTACATATTAATAATTGAATCTGTGGACTTGAAGTCCCAGCCTCAGTGTTGACTCAAACTCCTGGTCTCAGTGTGGTCTCGAACTCCTGCCCTCAGTGTGGACTTGAACTCCCAGCCTTAGCATGGACTCGATTTCTAGTTTTTAAAAATTTTTCTAGTTTATTGCTGGACCTTTTAATTTCTTCACTTTTCTAACCTTTTCCCTCAGATTTTGTACCTAAGAACTTGTACCCTAGGTACCTTGATACCTAAGATATTGCCATAAGTGGTGACTTATAAACTTTTCACTGTACTCATGTGAGTACATGTGACAATAAACCTAATTCTAATTCATATTTTCTTTTCATCTTCGGTCAAAGTCAACATATTCACAATAAACAGTTATTTCCTTGTTAAGTACAAGGTGTTTTCTTTTATCCCAAAATTGTCAGTCAGATAAATCGGGGAATTTGGATATTTCATAGAACCCCTGCATTGCAGGAGTAGGCCATTCAGCCCATCAAGTCCATATCAACCCTTTGAAGGGCATCCCATCCAGTCCCACCCTACTCTATCACCCTGCATTCCCCATGGCTAATCCACCTCACCTGCACATTCTTGGACACTATTAGCATGGTCAATCCACCTAACCTGCACATCTTTGGACTGTTGGAGGAAACCCACGCAGACACAAGGAGGATGTGCAGACTCCACAAAGACAGTTGCTCCAGGGTGGAATTGATCCCTGGTGTTGTGAGGCAACGATGCTAACCACTGTGCCACCGCGTCAATTTAGCTTGACTAAATCTTGTCACATTTTTGATTTCTGTGAGTAAACTAGGGCTTATTTTTCAGTGCATTACTCCAGTGGATCATCACATATCTTTAAAAAGCGCACTAGTGGTGCATCTCTTGGGCGTGTCCTACTGTGAGTGTTGAAAAGATGTTTCTTACAGGACCTGGAAGGTCCAAAATAGCAGGCTTGATTCCAAAACGGTACTTCCACAAACAGTACAGCAACAAAATCACTTCACCTTATCTGTAAGTCCCATGCTGATTCCTTTAAAGTACATACTGTGGGGTGGACAGACTACATTCTGATATAAAACAGAGGAAATGATAGGTTGAGCATGAAGTCAGTGTTAGACTTTGCTGAAGCCACGGGCTTCTGACTCTCCATGCTACAGCACAGGCACATCTGCACCAGCTCCATACATAGTGTTCTGCACGAGGTACATCAGAAATGGGTCAGCCACCATTTTCAGCACCTCTGCATTCCCATCCCACTGGCTCCAACAGTACTCAGGAGCCCAGTGTTGCGGGCTAAGTACTTCCTTTGACATGATGAGCAGAGGAGGACAGAGAAAGGCATTTGTCTTGATCGATGGCAAACATGGTATGTCATCAGGTCCCACAGCTACATCACAAAGTGGGTCTACTTTTACAACACACAGCAGTCTGGCAATGACAATGGAGATTTGCGAAAAAAACTTTTTGCAACTTCCTGTAGGATGCCTGCCTGTAAAATTGAACACTTATGCAGCACTTCCAGTTAAAATTATCTTGACTTTGAATGTTTCAACATTGGCTTTCTCTCAGGATAATACTCAGCATATCTACATGTCAGCCAGGTGCCTCACATTACTGGTAGAGATCTCCAGCGGTGCCTTTAAAGGATAGCTAGTTAAGCCATAAGTAGGCTTGGTTGTCCTGAGTGCTGCCAGTCTAATGCCAGCGATCAAGCGACCTTTCAGCACTCATACCCTACTCCCTACGTTAACTGCTTAGCCATCATTTTACACATTGTAATTTCAATTCTTATGGTTCTCTGGCTGATACTGCAGAGATCTCCATTAGATGAGTGCAAAGAAGCGCAGCCATAGAAATTGAGGGCTTTATTTTATTCAGCTTTATTTTGACTCTTTCAGTCCTGCAGTGAGTAGTTTGAGATTTTCTTGCAGCATTTCATACAGATGACTAATTGCTTCTGGTAAAACACAATCCTTGTACAAGCCATAACATACACAGATCCTCTGTCAGCTGTAGTAATGGGGTTACTTTAGCATAGACACTCTAAGGGAGATGTATTGAGAGGTTTGATGCAATCCCCAGTTATGGTGCTCCCTGCTTTTGCTTGTCCTCCTCCTTTTTCATCGACAGTAATTCAGAACATGTAAAAGCCAGATGGAAAGATAATTGCCTTCCTTTCACCTTCTGAATGCATTTAGAAGATTGAAGGCTCTGAAAAGAATTATTATCTTCAACCATTCACAGCACTTTGGGTAGCAGAACATTCCCACAACAGAGAAGCAGGGAAACAGAAAATTGGGATCGCTTGACATCATCCAGCATAAAGCAGCCCGCTTGTTTGGCACTGCACCCACAAATATTCACTCTGTCCACCACCAACACTCAGTAGCAGCAGTGTGTACCATCTACAAGATGCACTGCAGAAAATCATCAAGTCTTCTTAGACAGCACCTTAGAAACCCAGAGCCATTTTCATCTGGAACGACAAGGGTAGCTGTTAAGTGGGACTGCAAAATTCACTGGGAATTGAATTTCCAAGCTAGCCTCCTAAATTAATTGGATTATCACCATTCACAAGTTCCCCTCTAAGCCACTCACCACCCTGACTTGGAAATATATCACATTTACTTCCCTGTCATTGTGTCAAAATTCTGGAACCCCTCTGCCCAGTGGCAGTGTGGGTCTACCTACAGCAAATGGACTTCTGTCACTCAAGAAGGCAACTCACCATCACCTTCTTGAGGACAACTAGAGATGGGCAATAAATGTTGGCTCAGCCTATGACACACACCCCATGAAAGAATAATAACAAAAGTAGTGTTAGAGAAGTCTCCGCTAATAGGAAGAATGAGTTTTTGATATGTTGATAAATGCAACCAAGTGAGCTAAGACTTGAGGTGTGTTTAGAAATGTTGAGCAAGCTTCACCTTACTCAGATAATACACCTCAACTGTTTGGTGCCAAATACATGCAACGTATTATGCAATTTCTACTAGAGAAGGTGCTTTCTAGTTTAAAGGTGCTGTTGCACATATGCACCAGTGACAAGCTAACAGAAATTGCATGGTACTCCTCACTTCTTTCTTCCAGCAATCGAACTATTGACCATACGTAGCTGCCATTAATTTAGGAGGCTAGCCTTGGAAATTCAATCCACAGCTAATTTTGCAGTCTAAGTAGCTAAACTAATGGTTCAAATGATATCAGATTTAGAACACTGCATTTAATTAAAAGAACTACTCCTGGAGGAAGGATCAGATTTAATACAAATTTCAACTATTCCAATGCTGTAGGTGGCAGAAGTGAGGAAGAAACAATCCACAGAGATCCAAATGGGCAATCAGAGGGTGTAGTGACAGGATTTTATAGAAAAGTAATGACTAGATAAATGTGAGCAGGTAAGTTCAACGGAGTATGCACCATTAGACCTGTCTACATTAGAGACCTGAACACATGCCAGGTCCTGTACTTACAGAATGCAGAGCTGCCTCTGTTCTTCTGCGTGTTCATAACAGGCCAGGTGCCTGAAGATAAAATTACACATAAACAAAGATTTAACTAAACATTTTCTTCACTGTAGTGTGGCTAAAAGCCAGAATGAAACACAAAATTTTCATTCATAACACTAGTAAATCAAGGCTGCTGGGACACTGAAATTTACTTCATGCTGCCTGAGCAGCTAGATAGAGCAGCTGTGGTAATGAAAGTAGAACAAACCTCAGGGGTTAACAAATACATTTTGGTACCACTGACAGTAGCTTTCTTGTAATTGGACTATCAATGCTTTGTACTGGAATCAGAATATCATTATTGTGGATCAAGTTTAAATGATGGAGGATGCTTAATACAAGCTAATTCACATCTCATGGATTAATTGGGTGCAATTTTGACTTTGTGTAATCTTGTAAAATGGGTAATAGCAAATCATCAGTTTGCTTCACATCTTTCCTCAAGTCAATGGAAATAAACTTTGGAGAGGTCTAAAACTTGATAGCAATTCATTATCATCCATTTTATACTATTGAACAAAGTCAAATGATACCATATTGTCTGAGAAGTGGGTTAAGAACATGAAATTAAAATAGAAAATTTTCAAAATGCATAGTAGGTTTGTCAATAACTGTTGATTGGGGCAAAAACATTTGGGGTAAAAGCATTTCCTTTGATGCAAACCTGAAACATGAAAACCCATCCCTTTGCATTACACATGCTGAATATATTCATGATTGTCAGCATTTATTTCTGGTTTCTAATGATTGCAGCTTTTCCTTTTATTTTAACGCAGCGCCATATCTGATACACCATCATATCATTAAATTATTATTAACATATCGACTTTAGTGACATCGCCTACAGTATACCTGTTACTTACCATTCACAACTTTACTACAAATGATTTGATTAATGTTCTTCCACTGAGAGATGCTACCTTCTCCCTAAGCAAAGCTTCCCTATTTAATGATACTATTCACCAGATGTCCCATTCAAAGATCTGCATTGTGGTCTTTGTCACCAAGGAACATTTATGTGTTTCTCTTCTTGCCTGACATCTTATCCTCCTTCACTCAACCAGTCATACGTATCCCTCTTGCCTGTCCTTTCAAACTTACAATTATTTACTACCTCCTGAAGATCCACCTTGAGTCACTCTCACTGAGATATCCAGCCATAAGACAATAAGAGCGTAAGAAATAGAAACAGGAGTAGGCTGTTCAGCTCCTTGAACCTGCTTCTCCATTTAAAAGGATCATGGCTGAGCTGACATTCCTCCCATCCACTTTCCTGCTCTTTCCCCATAACCCTTACTCCCCTACTGATCAAGAATCTAACTATCTCAGCCTTAAATATACACAAAGACTTTGCCTCACAGTTCTCTGTGGCAAGGAGTTCCAAGAGTTTCAAGTCTCTGAGAGGAGAAAATATTTCTCATCCCAGTCTTAAAATGGCACCCTTTACTCTGAGATACACCCTCTAGTCCTAGACTCTCCCATGAGGAGTAACATCCCCTCAGTATTTACTCAAGCCCCTGAAGAATCCTTCATGTTTCAGTATGATCACTTCTCATTCTTCTGGACTTGAATCTCAACCTGTTTAGCCTTTGCTTATAAGACAATCCTTCCATACCAGAGATCATCCTAGTAAACCTTTTCTGAATTACCTTCAATTAAATGATATATAGTTTTTAAAAAGGGGATGCAAACTGCTTACTCTACTCCAGATGTGGTCACCAGCACCTTGTACAGTTACAGTAAGACTCCCCAGCTCTTATACTCCAAACCCCTTGAAATAAGGGACAACAGTCCATTGGCTTTCCTAATTACCTGTTGCACCTGCTAGCTTTCTGTGTTTTGTGCACAATTCTACTCCAAGTACATTTGTGTTGCAATTTTCAGCAGCTTTCCCCCCAATTAAATAATACTCTGCTCTTTTGTTCGCCTTTCCCAAATGAACAACTTCACATTTTCCCACATTACACTCCATTTGCCAACTGTTTTGCCCATTTACTTAATTTTCTATATTTCTATGTAAACTGTCTGCATCCCTCTCCCAAACTGCCTTTCCAGCTATTTTTGTGTTGTCTGCAAATTTAGCTCCAGTGTGTTCGCTTCCAACCTCCAAGTCATTAATATGTATTGTAAACAGTTGCAGTCCCAGTATTGATCCCTATGGAACCCCGCTGGTCACAGGTTGCCAACCTGAAAAAGAAACCCTTATCCCCACTCGCTGTTTCCTGCCCATATGCCATTTCTCTACCTTATGACTGAATTTTTTGTGAGGTACTTTATCGGACACCTTATGGAACATTTGGCCTCACTCACCCTCTGCAATGGCTCTTTATTCTCGATGATTTCAAACTCCATCTCTGTTATTTTGCATTCTCTGCACTGAATTCACTGATTCCTCGCCTAAATTAAACCTCTCTCTCCAGACAAACTTTATCACTTATTTTCACAGCAACCCCTCAACTTTACAGTACATCCCTAGACTCAATCACAGACAAGACTGTCCTTAACCATTTCATCTGTCATATCTCCCAACCCTTTCAAACCCACTCTGTGTCCCTTCCTGGAAAGAAGATCCTGCCCCAAGTCATGCCGTACTAGCCTTTAAGCTGCTGACTGCCTAGTCTTTGGCACTCCACTCATCACAATGCTTTATAACTGTTAATTGGTGAAACCACGCTCTTAACTCTATCTTTCATTTCCATTTCTCTGGAAAAGCTATCACAATTGTTTCCCCAATAGGACTCGCATTTGTCCATGAAATATGATGCACTTTTTAAAATCTATCTGCCAGACAAATGGCTTAGACATCTATCTACAGAAATGACTAGCCACACCAAGGTCTAATGGGTCTCACTCTCCTCTTCTGAGAGCTTATGCCTCTAATATTGAGTTCCAGGTGATGTCTGTAAGATTGTATTTTAAGGTAAGAATATCACTAGATTGTTGGATCTTTTAAAAAATTTTTTTATTAACTCCATGCAAACTACAACTCTACAATAATGCTACTTCACTAGAGTCTTCTCATCATCGTGCCTGTTAGCATGTGATTCTGTATAATCAGGAAATAATCAATGATATAGCTTCCTACGTACATATTCAGGAGTAAACCCCTTATTCGACACACCCCACACTCACAGCAATGAAAACATAGGCAACCCACAGTTTCACCACATTACTGCCTGTCTCTGTAAACCTTTCTCCTTACTCCACTTACTCTCACCTCCAACAACTAATTGAAGAGTCTTGAGGGCTTCCTGTTACTAAGACTGAGCATCTGGTGCTGTTCCTTCTCTTAAACACAAAAGCACTCCTCCCTGTTTGAGCCTAGCCCAAAAGACTTCTCCAAGTTTTCCCTTTTCAATACCTACTCCAAGTTCATGTTATCCAAGAGATCCATTTGCTATTCTGTTAAGCCAGTTTGCAGTGTACTGCTGACTGTCCAATTTCCTTCCTTAAACAAAATGGGAGAAAGGAATTGAGCAAGATGCCAAAAATCAAATTCCTGATGGTGGATTGAAATTATGGTATGACGTTTTGGGAAGTTTGGCAATGGCAAATATCAGCATGACGTTTGCATGTAATACCTACTCATGAGAAGAAAATCTTCATAGAATTAAGTTCAGCTGTCAAATTAAATTCTCCGTGAGTGAGAAATATGTGCCTTCAGATTCACAACTTGCGTATAAGTGGTGGGCAGCAAGCAAAACACTATACTTGCTGGAGTTGAAGTGAGTAACCAGTGTTTTTTCCTCTTTAAAGATTGTTGATCCCTGACAATCCATGATTGGGATTAAGTGGTGACAGAGAAATGTGCAAGTATAGGGGAATATCTGGCCTCAGCAACAGATCAAACTTGTAGACTGAATATGTGTAGCCACTTCATGCTGTCTTTAGTGTACTAATTACAGAATAGTGTAGGTGACATGCACTTGCTGGAGGCGGCTCAGGGGCTGTCATAAGCATTTATACTCATCAAGGATGCACCCATTGGGATGTCACTCAATCACACTGTCTGCTTGCAGGTGAAGAATGCTCATAATCACCAGGAATACAATGTGACAAGAAGTGGTGCCCCCGTTTTAGGATTTTCATCTACTTTGAAGAGAAGGCCATAGAAGCTGCCAGGGAACAAGGGGATCTGCACATCAAGAGACCATAGCAATCCAGTGAGGATACCACATGGTGTCTCAGTGGTTAGCACTGCTGCCTCATAGTGCCATGGACCGTGGTTCTATTCCAGCCTCAGGCGACTGTGCATATCGAGTTTGCACATTCTCCCCGCGTCTGCATTGGTTTCCTCTGGGTGCTCTGGTTTCTTCCCACAGTCGAAAGATGTGCAGATTAGGTGAATTGGCCATGCAAAATTACCCCCATAGAGTCCAGGGATGTGCAGGCTAGGTGGATTAGCCATGGGAAATGCAAGGTTACGGAGTTACAGGGGGAGTGGATCTGGGTCAGATGTTCTTTGGAGGGTCAATACATTATCGATGGGGTGAGTGCTTCCATATTGTAAGGATTCTATGATTGTAATCTGCCATTAATAAGACAATGCCTGAAACAGCACAGAGAAAAGGGACTGAGCATAACCATCAGCTAATTCTTTATGTTCTCCGCTGTGGGCGCCATTCCCCTCCCTGGCCACTTCCTGTGCTATGAAAATTATTTGATACCTCAGTGTTCTATCCAGCCTTAGTTATGCTGTGTCATTAAAGATCCTTTACCTTTTTCTCTGTCGAATTGCTTATCTATAGCTCTATCTCCTCTTGCCTGCTGCTGAAGCCCTCATCTATGCCTTTGACATCATGACCTTTCCATTGCCCTCCTGCTTGGTCTCCCATCCT
The DNA here is from genome assembly GCF_021869965.1 of Rhincodon typus. Lineage (NCBI taxonomy): Eukaryota > Metazoa > Chordata > Chondrichthyes > Orectolobiformes > Rhincodontidae > Rhincodon > Rhincodon typus. Next base: position 39,259,671 of record NC_063340.1, on the reverse strand, counting down.
CAACGGTCTATCACTTTCACCTGAAAGTAACATTTATTTGCACATTAAATCTTGTTCAGCTACTTTCTCAGTGGCTTAAACAGGTTATCAACTCTCAAATTTTAACTTCTTGTGCTCACTCTCCTGCAATGCCTCGTCTATCCTCAGTTCTGTAAACAACTCCAGCATTGCAACTCTCTCAGCTGAACATTTCATTCTTCTACGTCTAGTGTCTTATTCAATTGCTGCTGGTGATTCTGACTTCAGTGTCTAGACTCAATGTACTAGAAGCTTTCAACATCTATTTGCTCATTGCAGAGGTTGTGGAAACCCACCTCTGACCAGAAAATCGAAATGTGAAGATGCAACTGGTTCACCGTTCAGAACAGAAATTCTTTTCCTTGGCCTTACTGGTAGGGACAAGACAATGGTAGCAATGATCCCGTGTGTGATAAAGAAAGCTTAGTAGACTCTTTCTTTCTCTCCAGTTGACAACCTGATTTCTAGTCCAGTCTTTACCCAAAGGATATCTCAAACTGTTTAAAAACCAATTATATACTTTTGAAATACTGTTAATACTTTAATGACCAGACAATGTTTCAGTGATGTTAGTTGAAAGATAAATGTTGGCCAGTTCCAAGAAAAGCTGACAACTTTCTTCATACGTAGAGAGCACCGAGTCATAGAAGCCCTGAAGTGCAGGAAGAGCTTCCCACCTAGACCCAGCAGCCCCCATCCTATCCCTGTAACCTCCCCATTTCCCATGGCTATCCCACTAGCCTACACATGCCTGTACACTACAGACAACTTAATATGGCCAATCCACCTAACCTGCTCATCTTTAAACTATGGGAGGAAACCTACACAGACACAGTGAGAACGTGCAAACTCCATACAGGCAGTCAGCCAAGGCTGCAGTCGAACCCTGGTCCCTGGCACTGAGTCAGCAGTGCTAGCCACTGCGCCACCCCTGAAGTGTGTGGTCTAAGTATCACATCAGAAAGGTAGTGCACTCCATATTGTACTGAAATGTCAGTTTGGATTTTGCACTTAAATGTTTTGTGTGGGACCCGAGCACGTAACCTTTCCATCTGTAGGTGAGAGCGCTACCACCAAGCCACGAAAAACATTTAATGCTGCCTGCCGACTCTTCAGGCCATATCGTGGAAATCCCACTGCGGCAGTGCTTTGATTTAGCTGAGACCATTGGCATTTTGTTGCTTGCTGCTATGTATCTTGCCAGCAACCTACCATGAAGAATCTTAAATACTCCTGGAAAACTTGGGTCAGGGCTGGTTGGCAGGTTTAAATCCAATGCATTGAGTTTAGATGGGGTGCGATTAGGAAATCACCTCTGTAATATTTATAAATCTTTAAGTTATACATAATTACAAAAGAAAATATTAAATGCTCTTTGTATATTTTCTATTAATCATTCACAGGATGTGGGCATCGCTGCCTCAGCCAAAATGCATTGCCCATTCTTAATTGCCTTAGGGAAGGTTCTGGAAATTTGCTTTCTTGAACCACTGCAGTCCATTTGGTGTAGGTAGACCCAAAATATTCAGGAAGGAGTTATAGGATTTTGATTGACAGACAATGAAGGAATGGTGATATTCTTTCAAGTAAGAATTGTGTGACATAGAGACAAATTTGCAGGGCTGGTGTTCCCTATGCATCCATTGCCATTGTCCTTCTAGGGGGTATAAGTTGAGGGTTTGGAAGTTACTGTCAAAGGAGCCTTGGTGAATTATTGTACTGTATCTTATAGACGGTACAAACTGCTGCTACTGTGCATCAGTTACGGAGTGAGTGAATGTTGAGGGTATTAGATAGGGTGTCAATCAAGCTGACTGCTTTGTCTTGGATGATGTCAAGCTTCTTAAGAATTTTTGGAGCTCCTGCAGAGATGTCTTGGAGCTGAAAGGATTGACCTTCAAAATCACGACCACCTTCCTTGTGTTAGGTATGACTTCAGCCATCAGAAAATTCACCCCCAATTCCCATCGATTCCAGTTTTCCTCAGACTCTTTGATCTCGGATTTGGTGAAAGACTGCCTTGATGTCAAGGACAATAACTCTCTCTTGCCCTTTTCAATTCAACTCTTTGGGCCATGTTTGGACCAAGACTATAAAATGGGGTCAGGGGCTCAGAGAGCAGGGTATTGATTACAAAATTGCCACTCGATAGCACTGTTGACAACACCTTCCATCACTTTGATGCTGATTGAGAGTAGGCTGATGATAACTAATTGCATGGGCCAGATTTTATCTGAACAGAACATACCTGAGCAATTTTACATGTTGTCAGGTAGATGTTTGTGTTGTATTGTACTCGATTAGCTTAGCTAAGGGCACGGTTAGGTTTGGAGCACAAATCGTCTATACTATTGTTTTAATGTTGTCAGAGCCCATAGTCTTTGCAGTATCCAGTGCCTTGGGTCCCAAGGGAGTGAATGGAATTGGCTGAAGGCCATCTATGTTACTGGGCAGCTCAAGAAAATGGATCATCGATTTGATACTTTTGCCTGAAATTACTTGCGAGTATTTCAGCTTTACCTTTTGTATGATGTGCTGGGCCTCCCCATCACTGGCGACGGGGACGTTTGCGAAGACATTACCTCCAGTGAATTGTTTAATTGTCGACTACCATTCACAACTACATTTGCCAGAGTGCAGAGCTTAGATCTGATCCTATCGTTGTGGAATTGCTTAGCACTGTGTATTGCACGATACTTCAACTCTCTGATATGCAATGTCTGATATGTCCTGCATTGTAGCCTCTCCATGTTGACATGTCACTTTTCGGTTTGCCAGATGCTGCCCCTGGCATGCCCTCCTGCACTCTTCACTGAACCAGAGTTGATCCCATGGCTTGATAGTAATGATAAAGTGAAGAATATGCCAAGCCATGTAGTTTCAGTCAGTGGTTGAATACAGTTCTGCTGCTGTTGGTGGCCCACAGTGCCTCATGCATGCCCAGATTTGAATAGACAGATCTAATGGAAATTCATCCAGTTTAGCATGGTGGTAGTACCGCACAACAGGACAGAGGGAATCCTCAAATTTTGTGCCCACAAGGACTGTGCCATTGTCATTCTTGCTACCATGGACATTTGTGTCTGGTGCAGAGAGATTAGGATCAGGGTCAATTCCAGGATGTAAAACTTATCTGCAAAATAAGTGTCTACAAGGTCAATATTAATATGAAAGTGAACTAAAGCCTAGATTGTTAATCGGAAAATATGTTATGAAAGCTTGCTCTACAACAAATATGACACGAATACGAGTGCAGAATTTTCATCATAGACAATATGATACTATATGAGCAGTGTTTTCTAAACAAGCTGTGTGAAATTCCGATTCACATTTAAGTTAATTACGTTTTACTTAGATTATGCTCCAAAGGTCTCTACGGTACCAATAATAGCCCAGTCAGTTTTGAGGTGCATATACATGTGTGTAATATGGCAGACAAACATAAAATTACCACAGCGAGACACAACATTTAAGACAAGGCATACTTTATTTTTGTTGGGACCTGAACAGCTGCTTAAAATTAATCCAGTTTTGTACTTTTGCAAGGATCTTACAATAAGGAATTCTTTGCATGCCAGTGCCTGGAATTTTCTGTAGTTAATCAGTTTGTACTTTGTAAAGGTACGGATGTGTATTAAAGGTTCAACTTAAAGTTTTAAGTTACAATCATTCAAATTAGAAACGAAAGGATGTTATTAAACTCCTCTCCTCACTTGATTTGACAACTTAGATTGATTCTAGAATCCCTACGATGTGGAAGCAGACCATTTTGGCCCATTGAGTCCACACCGGCCTTCTGAAGAGCATCCTACCTAGATTCAACCCCTTATCCTATCCCTGTAATGGTGCATTTTCCCATGTCTAACCCACACATCCCTGGACACTATGGGCAATTTAGCATGGTCAATCCATCTAACCTGCACATCTTGGGACGGTGGGACAAAAACCGAGGAAACCCACACAAACAAAGGGAGAATGTGTAAACTCCACACAGTTGCCCGAAGATGGGATCGAACCCAGATCCCTGGCACTGTGAGGCATTAATTCTAACCACTGAGCCATACATTATCTTTTGAATTATACCCTGCTGATAAAATGATTCAAGGAAAATTGAAAGCTCAAATGAAACCTTTGTGAAATGTATGTTTCATGGTCACATTCTGCATTTTTGCCACAAGAAAGCAAGGTATGGCATAGAGGAATAATATTCCAATGTTTTTTTTCACGTGGTATTAATTTGTATTGACTGTGATGTTTTGAAAGTGTTCAAGTCTACTTGAACTATGCAGCAAAATTTATTGCAAAACAGTTATTTCTACTCTAAAGAATCAGTCAAAAGTCATTTCTTAAAGTGGTTTTCGTGGTTTGAACTTTCGTTGTGATAAACTGTCAGTGTTTATTTCAGCTCCCTTCATCTCATGGACCAGGTCTGATAGAAGAGATGATAACAAAAAGAAAAAAATGCATGGTTTCCACCATTGTTGCACCAAAAACAAGGGATGGATTTTAAGTCTCAGGAGTTTTCTATCAGATTTATTCCCTACCCAACTAACAGCAGCGTGAGGCTGTTATGGGGGAGGCCTATATTATACATGTGTGGCCTAGAGGACTGTTCTGCTTATTCTTACTCTACAAAGGATAGCAAAAAGAATGTTTTCGGGAATCTTCACATCCTGATCCTCTTCTGACCAGTTTCAGCCTTGGGGGGAAAGCCATAACGGCTTCTCCACTTAGACACAGGTAAAAAAATTGTAATCGAGATTCAAAGATGCAATTGGTTCACAATTGTGAGTTACAGAGAGACAGAGTGTGGATCATTAAGATTTGCTCAAAATAACAGGTAGAATCAGGATTACCACAAGCAAGCAAAAATTCAATGGATACGTTATCTATGGTGCATTTTAACAACACAAATACCAGCCAGGCAAGTAGGGTTATGTGTTAGCAACTGCTACAAAAAGTTTACTATATTCATGATAATTTCTGTTGATGTCAGTAACTGTTTAATAGTATTACTGAGCCATGCAGAGCTGTAAACTCCAGGTTTTATCTGTGACCCTGTACTGAGTTGCATTATATTATAAAAGGCAGAACAGAGGGTATGACAATTCACCTCTGACAAAATGTAGCCAGTGTTCCTGAAATTGATCACTGTCCAGCGACCCTTGTTGGAAAGTGGTCATGGGAGAACAGGACAGGAAGGTCAACCTTGCTGGTTTGTACTTGCTTGAATAGTGCATGAGGACTCAGTCACTGGGCATATGAAGGAAGAATGGTCACTTTGGTAGGTGCAAGGACACTGCTAGTAGCAGTGGCACCATAACCCAATACAATGCAGTGCTGTCCAGAAAACAGAGCAGAAATAAACTC
>NC_063340.1:39178479-39253883 GCF_021869965.1 Rhincodon typus | reverse complement strand
GATGCTGCTTGGCCGGCTGTGTTCATCCAGCCCTGCACCTTGTTGTCTCGGATTCTCCAGTATCTGCAGTTCCTACTATCTCAGAAATAAACTCAGAACAGCTTTTGGTTGATTAGAAAGAATTATGAATAAATATATTTCTTGATTATGAAACTAATACTAGAGTAAAACACATCCTCTTATATATTCTCTTTCTCACTATCTTTGATAGCCAGCGATGTCTGACCTGACTGGCCTTCAGAACTTCCTACACTGCAGTTGTTAGCTACGTGATCTGTGTAGGACCATGTTTAATTGTCTCCATCTTAGTGTTGTGTGCTCTCCTGGAAAAGGGAAAAGAGCTGACCTATGAATGATTATAATGGAAAGTGTTCACCCAATAGATGCATTGCTTTTGCTAATGGTGACATTGTGGGAGAGATATCAATTTACATCAAAATACAGATGGATGTCAATGATGGATGGATAGATGTGGCTGGGAAGAAGAGTGTAGAAGTAAAAGCGTGGATGCATTTATAAGATAACAGGCTGTAAATGATGTGATAGAATAGTCATGAGAAAGCAGAGTCAGGGGCTCTGTGATGTTGAGAACAGGATGTAGGTGAATGTGCAGCTACACTCACTTATCATGGACTGATTAGGCCATTAAAGCACTTCCTGCACTGAATCCAGAAGCATGGCAAAATGCCTTACTGTTAAGCTCCTGGGCCGCCTCTGGCCACGGCGCAGTTTCCTCCTTCCATTGCTGGTTAACGTTATCTCTCTCCAACTCCTCACAGCCTCCAGCAGTACAAAGAAGAAGGCTTTATTGAAGCCGGATATAGACTTGGAGCATCCTGAATCCATTGTCACACCTTGTCTTCTTCTCCTTCCAGCTCTGTTCTTCTGCTTCCAGCTCTGTTAAATTCTGTCTTTGGATTGACTCTTTAAATACTGGAGTCACTACACCCTTGCCGCACTGTTGGTGCTGAACCTGGGGAATGCCAGGTAGTCAGTGCAATAAAATGCTTTTGCATAAGTTTTGATTCTTCTGTTGAGAGCTCCAATGCCACTTTATTTTCTTTTCTAAATTTTTGTGAAGAATAATGTGCTTGGAATTAACCAGAACATGTCACCTTTACTCTAAATTAGTAATTTCGGATGGTATGTTGGATCGAGTCTACAGACCTCTTCTTACAATTGCATCAGCAATTTTGTATCTTTAACTTAAGGATTTCCTCTTCAGTCTTTCATGCTTTTAGATTTGATTCCTTTAACACAGTTAAAGGAATATTGTGCACATGCACTGCTGAAGGTAAAATGTTTGTGCGATTGTTTGACTTTGTCTATCAAGGCAATTCTTGAGCAGGCATGTTTTGATCTGTGGCAACTCTTATCAAGCAACTGTTCAGATTTTTTTTAGTGTTCTAGGCTGACATATATGATCTTCCTTAACGACTGGAGAAGCTGTGAACAGTTGACTGAAACAAATGAAAAGCTGAGGAAAAGGGAAGAGGCTATTTTATCCCCCACACAATGGTATGTTGGATACAGGTGTGGGTATTAAAATTGATAAATTCACAACAAAAGCCTTAACTACCCCAATGTGGCTATGCCCATAGCTAATAGAAGCACTTCTGGGGTTCTTGTTTCACAGCGTTGGAATCCCTACTACTGGGCCAGAAGATTCAAGCTCAGGTCCCAAATGTGCTGGAAACATCTTACAATGATTACAAACAGGATGATTCAAAATACTTAGATGCACTTCTGAGTGTTAGCAAGAAATTTATATTCTGAAGTAGAATTAGTTCATTTTTGTAGTCTGGCGAGTAGCAGTTAGTGCAATCGACAAACATAAAATTAAGTTTTCCAACAGTAATTTTAAAACTACTCCAAATGTAATGTCTTCTCTTTGTTGCACTTCACACCTTGTTACTGACTCAGCTTTTTTTCAGGCCTCCAAAGCCAATTTTCCAAAGATTCTTTGTGGTTTTAAGGCATATTTTTTCTTCAATTGGTGCTACTTACAGGAAAGCCAATAGATGTTACCTGTTGCTTACTGATCAACAAGTATACAGGAGGATGATATGCCTGACAGAAATGTAATCATTCTCAATGTTAATCACCGATCTATCAATAAAAGAACCAACTTAGACTGTGCTGTGTTTTAAGATCAATGTCATTCATTGTTTAATATGTAAGAAATGCAAACCTGCTTAGCTCACTGGTGTCAAAGGAATCAGGCCTCCAGAATGCTGTTCTGCCTACATTTCAGTCTAGCCTTGCTCCTACTGAAAGATTCAATTCTTCAGTTAAAATAAATGATCACTGTACATTTCATAAGGTATCTGTAACTCCCAAAGAGATAGTATCTCTTTTCAAAGTGAGTCTAATTAGTTTGAGTGACAGGCAACTGTTCAATTTTCTAGGAACTGAGTTTTCCCAGTCCATTGGTGAAAGGATGGAAATGTAAGAGACCACATATTTTTCTTTTTTAGCGTCATACAGCACGGAAACAGACCCTTTGGCCCAACCAGTCCATGCCAAGCATAACCTCAAACTAAACTAGTCCCACTTGCCTGATCTTGGCCCTTATCCCTCCAAATCTTTCCATTTTATGTACTTATCTAAGTGTCTTTTAAATGTGTAACTATGCCCGCATCCTCCACTTCCTCAGGAAGTTCATTCCTCACGCAAACTTTACACTCTGTGTAAAATAAATTGCCCTCATGTCTTTTTTATATCTCTGTCCTCTCACCTTAAAAATATGTCCACTATTCTTGAAGTCCCCTATTCTACCATTAACCGTATCTATACCCCTCATGATTTTATAAACCTCCATAAGTTCACCTCTCAACCTCTGATGCTCCAGTGTAAAAAGTCCCAGCCTATCCAGCCTTTCTTGATAATTCAAACTTTCAAAACCCTGCAACGTCCTGGTAAATCTCTTCTGAACCCTCTCCATCTTAATAATACCCTTCCTATAACAGGGTGACTGGAATAGGATACAGTACTTCAGGTAAAGAAATAGAGTTCACATACAGGTCTCACCAATGTCCTGCACAACTTCAACATGACTTCCTATACTCAAAGGGCTAAGCAATGAAGACAAGCATGCTAAATGCTTTTTCAACTGTCCTGTCTATATGTGACTCAAACTTGGACGTTGGACTGAAATACAAGGAGATGCTTGCAACTTTAAATTCAGATGCTACCTATTGGCTATGGCAGACAATGTTGCTTATTGAAGCAGTAAGTGAGATTGAGTGGCAACGAGAGCCTTTTGAGACAAGGAAATGCTGCCTAATGACAGCCCTCTGAAAGGTTGAACTGCACAGTTCTAAAAAGTTGTAAGTGCCAGAGGAGCAGAAAGGGGAAGCACTCAGAACATGCAAATTGAAAGAATCCATCATTCCCTCCCGCCTTTCACTCTCCATGTGGGAATAAGACTGAAAACTAAGAAAGCTTAACAGAAAGAACTCTAACAAGAAAATATTTAAATTCACATCATCAAGTTTTAAAGTGAAGAAAGTCCAACACATTAAAATGAAAGCTAAAAATCAAAAACCACTGTGTGAGACAATTTAACACAACCTTCAAATCTGGACCCTTGACCTTTGGAGTTTTGTTTATCTTGTATTTTTACTCATTTCCACCTATCGTTATTGTGTTAAATCATTTGTCTTTTGCTTGTCTTAATCATGATTGAGCACTTGTATATTTAGGGGTTTTGAAGAGATGCCGTTTACGTTGCATTGTAGTAGATAAGAAATCCTTTATTTTCTCTACCTTAGTTAAAATTAAGCATGTTACAAGAAATAGAGTTCTTCTGGTTATGTCGAGACCTGGTGTGAATTACTTTTGTCCTGAATAGCAGTCCACCAGGCAAACTGGTCACCTTGATAATCTCTTATATACATTTTGGAATGTGGATCAGGAGACAATGATTATCAACACTCTCTTCCTGGTTATGTCAAAACAGGAGGCAGGAGGTCATGCAAAATGGTGAGCAAAGATGTCATAAAAGCAGCTCAACTGCTTTCCATGTCATGCAGTGCCAGGGAAGGGAAACCTGGAAGGTTGGCAAACAACAGTAATTGACACACAAAGCAGTCAATTACTGATTTTTGAATATGTGCATTTTGCACGCAGCAGGGGGTCACTTGTAACAACCCCACTGCTGGTGTTACACAAAATTCCTCACTCCAATGGCTAGGGTGTGACCGACAGGACTTGGTTTTCTACAATCTACCAGAGCTCTCTTTAAAGGCACCTTGTCATGTCCTGTCACAGAAGTTGCAGCTTCAGTCATGACCACCATGGCCAGTGGTGCTATTGAGTTGTACGACCGCTGGTAGGGCCAACAGCATCTAGGACCAGGCCACCCTTCTTAGTTGGACAGCTACCGCTCAGGAGGAGAGCTTTTAGTTGGTCACTGCTGGCAATATATGGCCCCATCTCCAGGTGCCCACCAGAGTGTGTATTGTTGCCTAGTTTCAAGCCCAGCAGCAGGACCTCCAAAGTAGTGGCAAAAGCGTGCCAAGTGTAGCTGCCTCCTGGCTGCTAAAACACAGATTGCCAATTTGGCCAAACAGCTAGGGATGCTGGGTACATTGGCCAAGTGAAACTCTGAAATCACAAAACCCACACATCAGACACAGTGCAAACACAGCAGCCAGGTGCTAATGACATTACCATAATGTAAAAGGCAACAGTTATTTTGGACAGACGCCCCCAACAATTTATCCACGAAACAAAGGGCAGCCCAGACAGAAAGGCACTGGGACCTGCTACACAAAGAAACTTGACAGTAGTAAGCCATCCAAATGATTGACACTTGTTTCAAACTATTTAGTGTATCTCCCTGAATGGTCAGAACCACAGAAAGTTCCATAAAACCATCTAACAGATATAAAAACAGAGTTCACCTGCAGGCTGCTCTCTTGGAACCACTCTTGGAATCATCTGAGGCCTTCTGAGGAGACCAGAATGACAAGAGGCAGAGACCAGCTGAGCATCCAAAGAGAGGGAGAAAGCAACTTCGCAGACCCAGAGACAGAGTCACAGAGTCACAGAGAGAACGACTGTAAATTTACAAGAGACTCAGGAAGTATAGTAACTGTAAGCGGTCAAATAGGATTAGGGATAGTATGTTTAGTATTAAAAATTGTTGTAATTTTGTTCCTAATAAAGTGGTAATGTTTTGCTTTGGTACCAGCTTGTGTTCATATTGATTTGACCGCTTTGGTATTGTGGGACACCTGGGGAAATTCATTCTTAACATTCTGGTCAGATTTGTCTGCAACTTGTTTATGGAGGAACCAGATAACACGAGGAATCAAAGTCTCAATCATTTGTGCTGTTCCTATCTCATCATCTGTTTCTGCAAAGAAGATTTATTTCCATATTTATACTGATTTGTATTTGATGAAATTAAACTGTATATTTAATAATTATTTAATAGTAGAAGGCATAATGCACTATAGTGCTGAGGACATATTTTAGTTAATTTACAACCTCAAGCAGTGCCTTGCAGCAAGTGTTAAATACAGTAGAGGAGGCTCCCAAAGGAAGAAAATAAAACTTGGCAATGGGTGAGCCAGATTGGACTGCTTTTATTCATAATCTGGAAAATACTCAACCCTACAGAGCCATGTTATAAAGTGGGCGGAATAACCAAAGAATTTGGATTCAGTGTAGAACTAATGCGTGATTATGGTGAATGCTTTTAAAACTTGCAATACATTTCAAGAACAATTGATTTTACAAATTACAATCTTTTCTAGTGTCTACATTCAGGAGGGAGAACATTGCAGATTGTGGAATGGGATTGAAAGGAAGAGTAACTGTGGGGGCCAATTAATGTAAGACGTGAGAAAGAAAAATAGTATGGCATAGAATGGAGGAAAACCAGGTGGGCATCATTGATTGTGAATTGATTATAGTAATGGCTGTGTAGGCAACAATTTGGAACATTAGTGTTTTCTGTTGTTGGTGTAAGTGCCCAACTCATTCAGGTCAGAGGGTGAATGAAGAAAATCCATGCTGACATTAGTGTGGTAATGAGTTTGATATCAGCAGTGTCCAAGTTCATCAGTCACAACTCAAGAATAGCTCATAGCTTCTGACACATATGAGCTGAGAAAAATTAGCATTTAATATAGTTTTACAAATTATATACTTTATATTGTCAGTAATAGGCAGACTAGGATGCCTTCTGAGCACCAATCCTCCACTCGTGTACAAAACATAAGAAGATAATGCATTTTTAAAAATTAAAATCTCTTTTATATGTTTAATTCTCTTTTTAATGGAGAAAGCTTTCTAACGTTTTCTCCCCTTTTTCTCAGTTCTTCCTACTCTACACATGGACCCTCATAGAGAAAATAATGGTCTCAGAGAACCCTTCCAGTATGGAAGCAGGCCATTCAACCCATCGAGTCCACACCGACCCTCCGAAGAGCACTCCCTCCCAGTCCCTGCATTTTCCCTGTCTGTTGGCTCCTGCCATGGAGTGTACAACAGGAGATTTGGGCAGTTTTGTCAAAAGGGCAGTCCTGTAGAAAGGATGTTCCCTGCACTGCTGTAGTTGTAAGCGACTATTGACTGCATGAGAAATCAGAATCCAAATCTATGCCCCATTTTATGACACCACTGTGTACTGACAACCGGGGTTTTTGCCCTGGTTGTATTTTGATGCAATGTGTTATCATTCACTGTGCTGTAGGTACGTTAGGGATGATTTCAATTAAGAACTACTACGTAATTGCTTTAATTTGGGATGAATAGAAAAGTGAATGCCAAATTTGCTTTCTCACTTTGTGCATATAGACCGCCTGGCAGCATTTTAGAGTAGACCTTATTTTAGGCACCCAACATGCCCTTCCAAAACTAGCGAGCACTTTAACATATGCTAAATCAGGTCTTGTATCTGCTTCAGAACCAAACTGTCACTTTCCATTGAAATATTAAGGTAGAGTTTGGATCTTGGAGGTTGGGGGAAGTGATGGGGCAATGGGGGAGGAATCGATGTGATAAAGTGGCTATATCAAGAAACAAATTCGGGGACTAATAACTTACACCTTTGGGGTGTTTTCAAAAAGTCTTGCCCCATGAAAGGCACTTTGTAGGCATCCAAGTCAGCAACCTAAAATAAGCGCAGAAAATGCTGGAGAAACGGTGTGGCAGCATCTGTGGAGAGAGAAACAGAGTTAACATTTTGAATCTGATATGACTGTTCTTCAGAACTTGATTAATTTCAGATCTCCAGCATCCATAGCATTTTGCATTCATTTTGTATTTATTTTACCTAAGTAAGTGTTGGCCCCTTACAGATTATGTTGGGCAATGGCCTAGTGGCATGAACTCAGCTAATGTTCAGAGGATCTGGGTTCAAATCCTGCCACGGCAGATGGTGGAGTTTGAATTAAATTTTTAAAAATCTGAAATTAAGAATCTACTGATCACCATGAAATCATTGCCGATTGTCTGAAAAACCCATATGGTTCACTAATGTCCTTCAGGGAAAGAAACTGCCATCCTCACCTGGTCTGGCCTACATGTGACTCCAGACCCACAGCAATGTGGTTGACTTTCATTTGCCCTCTGAAATAGCCTAGCAAGCCACTCAGATGTACCAATTATTACAAAGTCTCAAAGAAATGAAACCGGACTGATCACCTGGCATTGCACTAGGCACCAGAAAAGACAATGGCAGAAACAGCCCTGTCGACCCTGCAAAGCCCTCCTCACTAACATCTGGGGGTTAATGCCAAAATTGGGACAGCTGTCTCACAAACTAGTTAAGCAATGGCCTGACACAGCCATACTCACGGAATCATACCTTACAGACAATATCCCAGACACCACCATCACTATCCCTGGGTATGTCCTTTCCCACTGGCAGGACAGACCCAGCAGAGGGGGCAGCACAGTGGTATACAGTCAGGAGTGAGCTGCTCTAGGAGTCCTCAACATTGACTCCAGACCCCATGAAGTCTCATGGCTTCAGGATAAACATGGTCAAGGAGATTTCCTGCTGATTACATACCATTCTCCCTCAGCTGATGAATCAGTACTCCTCCACGTTGAACAACACTTGGAATAAGCACTGAGGATGGCAAGGGCACAAAATGTACTCTGGGTGGGCAATTTCAATGTCCACCACCAAGAGTGGCTCAGCAGCAGTACTGCTAATTGAGCTGGTCAGGTCCAAAAGGACATAATTTCTAGACTGGATCTGCCGCAGGTGGTGAGGGAACCAACAAGAGGGAAAAAACATACCTGACCTCATCCTTACTAATCTGCCAGCTGCAGTTGCTTGACAGTATCGGTAAGAGTGACTACCACACAGTCCTTGTGGAGACAAAGTCCCACCTTCACATTGAGAATCAGCTCCATCGTGTTGTGTGGCACTATTACCGTACTAAATGGGACAGGCTTTGCACAGATTTAGTAACTCAGGACTGGGTATCCATGAGGTGCTGTGGACCATCAACAGCAGAACAACCTGTAACCTCATGGCCCTGTAACCTCATGGCCCAACATATACCCCACTCAATTATTACCATCAAGCCAGGGGATCAACCCTGGTTTATTAGGGATTTGCAGGAGGGTTATGCCAGGAGCAGCACCAGACATGCCTGAGATGAGATGTCAACCTGGTGAAGCCACCAAACAGGACTACTTGCACGCCAAACAGCATATGCAGCACGTGACAGACAGAGCTAAGTGATCCCACAACCAATGGATCAGATCTAAGCTCTGCAGTCCTGCCACATCCAGTTGTGAATGGTGGTGGACAATTAAACAAGTCACTGGAGGAGGAGGCTCCACAAATATCCCCATCCTCAATGATGGAAGAGCCCAGCACATCAGTGCAAAACATAAGGCTGAAGTATTCGCAGCAATCTTCAGTCAGAAGTGCTGGGTGGATGATCCATCTTGGCCTCCTCCAGTGGATCCCTAATATTATAGATACCAGTCTTCAGCCAATTTGATTCACTCCAAGTGATATCAACAAAAAAAATTGGAGACACTGGATATTGTAAAGGCTATGAGCCCTGATAACATTCCGGCTTGCCACTCCCCTAGCCTAGCTATTCCTTTGCAGTTACAACCCTGGTATCTACCCAACAATGTGGAAAAGTGCCCAATTATATCCTGTAATAAAAAGCAGGACAAATCCAACCTGGCCAATTACCACCCCATCAGGCTACCCTCAATCATCAGTAAAGTGATGGAAGATGTCATCAATAGTGCTATCAAGCAGCACCTGCTCAGCAATAACCTGCTCAGTGATGCCCAGTTTGGGTGCTGCCAGGGCCACTCAGCTCCTGATCTTATTACAGCCTTGGTTCAAACTTGGACAAAAGAGCTGAATTCCAGAGGTGAGGTGAGAGTGGCAGTCCTTGACATCAAGCCTGCTTTCGACCAGGTATAGCATCAAGGAGCCCCAGCAAAATGGAATCAATGTATCGGGGCAAACTCTCTGGTGGTTGGAGTCATATTTGACACATAAGAAGATGGTCATGGTTGTTAGAGGTCAATCATCTCAGCTCCAGGACATCTCTACAGGAATTTCTCAGGGTCCTTGGCCCAACCATCTTCAGCTGCTTCATCAATGACCTTCCCTCCATCACAAGGTTAGAAGTGGGATGTTCGCTGATGATTGAACAATATTCTCGACTCCTCAGATACTGAAACAGTCCATGTTCAAATGCAACAAGACCTGGACAATATCCAGGCTTGGGCTGACAAGTGGCAAGAGACATTTGCGCCACAAAAATGCCAGGCTATGACCATCACAAATAAGAGACAATCTAACCACTGCCCCTTGGCATTCAATGGTGTTACCATCACTGAATCCCCCACTGACATCCTGGGGGTTATCATTGACCAGAAACTCAACTGAACTCACCACATTAACACGGTGGCTACAAGACCAGGTCAGAAGCTAGGAATACTGCAGTAAGTAACTCACCTTCTGACTCCTCAAAGCCTGTCCACCACCTACAAGGCACAAGTCAGGAGTGTGATAGAATACTCCCCACTTGTCTGATGAGTGTAGCCCAACAACACTCAAGAAGCTTGACACCATTCAGGTCAAAGCAGCCTGCTTGACTGGCACTACATTCACAGGCATCCACTCCCTCTACCACCAACGCTCAGTAGCAGCAGTGTGCGTTATCTACAAGATGCACTGCAGAAATTCACCAAAGATCCTCAGACAACACCTTCCGAACCCATGACTACTTCCATCTAGAAGGATAAGGGCAGCAGATATGGGAACACCACCACCTCTAAGTTCTCCTCCAAGCCACTCACCATCCTGACTTGGTAATATATTGCCATTCCTTCATTGTCGCTGGGTCAAAATCCTGGAATACACTCCCTAAGGACACTATGGGTCAACCCACAGCAAGTGGACTGCAGCAGTTCAAGAAGGCAGCTCACCATCATATTCTCAAGGGCAACTAGGGACAGGCAATAAATGCTGGCCAGCCAGTGACACCCACATTGCACAAATGAATTTAAAAAAAATTAAATGAGGGGGCTGGTGCTTACCTTAAGATGTTTACTAAAGTTAAGCAACAGTGAGAGGAGTAAGCATTAGGCCTGTACAGCCCTAACACTCTCTTCTGTCCTCCTCCAACCCACCCACCACCTACACCATCAAACTGCTGATAGAAAGGCAACCAGTTTGATACTTATGCTTCTCAAATGCCGAATTTCCCTGTGGAAGTACAAGAGGTGCTGTCACAAGGGAAAACTTGCAAATGACACAAAGTCAGAATTAGAGTCACAGAAGTGCTACAGAGCATCATGCCTGCACAGGCTCACTAAATGAGCATCATTACCTGCTTTTTTCTCCATACCCTTGCAAATTAGCTTCATCCAAATAACCACACAACACCCCTTTGAATGGCCTCAATTGAAACTGCCTCCACCACACTTGCAGGCAGTGCATTCTATTTTCCATGTGGAACTAAAGTTCATTCAGTTCCAAGTATTACTGGTCCTTTACTGACCTACCCTCCGTTCAAGTACAAAATATATTGATGCCTAGATGTCCAATTATAGGATGGCTTTGGGCCTCTTTGTTGAGACACACTGGCATTTAAAAATACCCGTAGGCACTTCACAAAAATGCAACCAGACAAAACTCTAGATTGACCCAAATAAGGAGCTTCTAAGAGGGTATGTCAAATGCATTGTCAGCTGTGTTCTTTGCAAGGGACAGTATTGGAATAGTGTACCTCCCCTTTAAGAGGTACAGGTTGCCTTTAAAATGTGGTGGCCCCATTCAATTTCTCACCCTCCCCCAAGGGTTCGCTGCTAATAATAAGTGCTGTAGAGCTGGCAGCTCGCCATGAATACTGTAATGAGGCATGAACTCAATAATGGTTCGTGCCTTGTGACTGTATCATCAGACGGGCATAGCGGACACCTCCCTGATTTGGAAGGAAGTTGAAAATTGTGGCCTATTTGTGGTGAACAAAGGTTAATTAAAAATCTTTAAAACTTAAAACCAACAAGCTTCCTGGTTAAGAGATTTAAATGCATAAAGACAACGGAATATGTGAAATCGATATATTGTTATAAATAAGCTTCAATGTTTCTATTTTTACTGCGTAGTAAAATTGTACATTTTGAATGCATGAGCGAGACGTATTTTAGTTCTGAGAATATAACAAAATATTTACTCATTGGAAGCATTTGTCACACTGGTGATGCTTTGTGCATATGGCCCCCTTGACATTACTCGTGCTCTCCAAGTGGCTGCTGAGACAATATTGGTTAGCTTTCTGCTTTCCTCTGATGGTGGCTCTATTCATGTCTGCATTGGCGTCAGTTCATTTAAATTTACATTAGCTAGTAAATTAGAATAATCACTTAACAAACATTCTCTCTCAGTCCAGTTTTGCTTTCAGTCATGAGTTGTGAGAGAAGCTTGGTGCATTCAAGCAGAAAATATTGCTGTCTAGTTATTTGTCCTCAGGGTGATAAAGGAGGCATTGTCGTGGGACACACTCAGGTCTCGTAGCTGATAGTTGCTGTGCATCACAGCTGTGAAGTGTGCTTTGTTATGTGTCTGAGGATTAGGGTTCAGGACCTTGTTTTCTTGAAATACCAGACTGATCAGAGCCGCATATGTTCAGGGAAAGCAGAGGTCTGCAGTTCTCTGTCCACATTTTCACCAGATTATTCTTGGACAGGACTCCAAGAGAATACTCACAGCTCAGAGCATCTAGAGGCTTTCACATGTTACAGACTTACAATGAAGTTATCCATTGGATACTGTATAGGAATCTTAACATGAAATTGTAAAGCTTCACACCAACACGTTGTTAAAATTTGCTATTTCAGGAAGCATATATTACTGTATTAGATTTTATTGAGTATTATCTTAACAATAATACATGGATATTGTTTCCTCATCATTTTTACCAACTTTCGATTTTATTTTCTGCACTATTATTCGATTATCTATGTCTATTCCTGGTCAGCAGAGGTTCAGTCCCCTATCCCATCAAACTACCTAGTGAGTGGTTCATGTAAAGAATGCCAGTATCTCCCAAATGATTCCAACTAAGATTCAAATCACACCAGGGATAAAACCTATCATTCTAAGGAGCACCTCTCCCTCCTGTAGAGTGACGGGGTATTAGCCCATTGCAGCACAAAGTTTTCATTTTCTTCCAGGTATCAATTTTGGCCTTAAGTTTAAACTTTGTCCGTTTCCCAATGGTGCTTGAATGTGGAAGTGAAAATGAAGGGCAATACTGGTAAATTGTGTTTGAGGTTCTTCATGCTATTAAACACATTTGAGTCAGCATATACACGTGAAAGCAAACATGAGTTCTGGTGGTAGATGATCTGGTTGAATCAGTCTAACTTTCAACACCAGCAAAAATGAATGCATACTCCTCAAGCTAATGACCTGAATATAGGAATTACTTATAAATTAGGAGCAGAGGTAGATCATTCAGCCCATCAAGCCTGTTCTGTCATTCAGTAAGATCATGGCTTGTCTTCAGAAGGGCTTTAAACAGTTACTGAAGAAGGATCACTGGATCAAAAGGTTAACTCTGCTTTCATTCCACATATGCTGCCAAATCTGCTAAGTTTCTCCAGCTGTTTCTGTTTATGTTTCAGAGTTCCAGAATCCCCAGTTTTTTTGTTTTATTTAAGTGCTTTAATGACTTAGCAGGATCAGTGAATGTGGAGGCAATTTTTGGCTGTTGTGATCATCACACTTCACACCATCACCTTGCCTTGTCAAGCCTATTCTAACATACCACTCCTCACATGCACATAAAATATGAGCTCAGCCACTTCAATGCAATTCTTCCTCATCCATCAACTATCCCTGTCACTCTCATTGATCCGTTTCCAACTTGATGCGTCTCTTTGACACTCACCCTCATCAAGCCCAAAAATGAGCGTGAGACATTACAGTCATTGTCAGGTTGGTTTATTCTGTTCTTGCAAGCTAACACAGCATAGAATGCCAAGGAGAGGAAGGAAACCAGAGATAGTTTACACAAATTTTACAGCTATTATACAGCTGAAATATGACCATTTTCAGAAGAAAACATGTCTTATTAATTCATGGGATCTGGGTGTCACTGGTTGGGCCAGCATGTACCCCCAGTTACTAGGTGCTCATGAGAAGGTTCCTTCTTGAAATTCTTCAGTCATTTAGTGTAGATACTTGGTGTAGGTACTACCACAAGTCTGTGAGGAAGAGAGTTCCAGGATTTTGATGTAGCAACACTAAAAGAACAGTGAAATAGTGAGCAGATTGGTGGGGAACTTGCATATCGTGGTGCTCCCGTGTATTTGCTGCCTTTATCTTTCTTAATGGAAGTAGTCATTGGTTTAGAAGGTGGTGCCTAAGCAACCTTGGAGAATTTCTACAATGCATGTTGTAGATTATACACAGTGCTTCTATTGAGCATCAGTGATGGAGGGAGCGAATATTTACAGCTGCTATATCCTTAATTGGGTCAAATTTCTTGGATTTTGTTGGAGTTGCACTCATCAAGACATGTGGGGAGTGTTTTATCACACCCCTGACTGTACATTATAGATATTGGACTGGTTTTGGAGAGTCAGAAGGTGAATGTTGTGTGTAGTTTTGGTCTCCTTATCTGAGAAAGAATGTTCTTGCTATAGAGGGAGTGCAGTGTAGGTTTAGAAAGTTGATTCCTGAGATGGCAGGACTGATGCATGAGGAAACATTGAGTCAGTTCGGATTGTATTCACTGGAGTTGACAAGAGTGAGAGGGGTTGTCAGAGAAACCTACAAAATTCTAATGGGAAAGAAAAGCTTAGATGCAGAAAGATGTTCCTGATGGTGGCAAAGTCCAGAACCAGAAGTCATAGTTTAAGGATAAGGGGATAAAACTTTTAGGGCTGTGATGAGGAGACATTTCTCCACCCAGAGAGTGGTGAGCCTATGGAAGTCATGACCACAAAAAGTGGTTCAGGCCAAAACTTTAGTGTTTTCAAGAAGGAGGTAAAGAAGGAGGTGGTTAAAGAAGAAGGTGGCTAAAGGGATCAAAGGATATGGGGGCTGGATGGGATTAGGGTATTGAGTGCAATGATCCGCCATGGTCATAATGAAAGGCAGAGCAGGCTGTAAAGACCGAGTGACCTACTCCTGCTCCCATCTTCTATGTTTCTATATTATTCACTCAGAATCCTTAACGTCTCACCTGCTTTGTAGCAATGGTAATCCTATGGCCAGTCCAATCTGCTCCTATGATGCTGCTTGGCCTGCTGTGTTCATCCAGCCCTGCACCTTGTTGTCTCCAATTAAATTTCTGATCAGTTGTACCTACCAGGTTGTTGATAAGTGGGGGATTCAGTGAGGGTACTGCCATTGAATGTCAAGGAGAAGTGTTTAGATTGTTGGAAATGGTTATTGCATGGCACTTGTGTGGCACAAATTTTACTTACCACTTGTCAGTCCAAGCCTGAATATTGTCCAGGGTTTTCTGCATTTGGACTGCTTCAGTATCTACTGAGTCACAAAAGTGTTTTGAAGATTGTGCAATTATTGGCACACATCTGCATTTCTAACTTGAAGATAGGGGGAAGGTCATTGATGAAGCAGCTGAAGATGTTAGGGCCTAAGACACTACCCTGTGGAACTCCTGCAGAGATGTCTGGAGCTGAGATGATTGACCTTCAACAACTACAACCATCTTCCAGTATGCCAGACATAACTCCCAACCAGCGGAGAGTTTTCCCCTGATTCCCAATTATTCCAGTTTTGCTAGGACTTCTTGATGCCACACTCAGTTGAATGTGGCCTTGATGTCAAGGGCATTCTCATCTTACCTCTGGAATTCAGCTCTTTTGTCCATGTTTGAACCAAGGATCTAATGAGGTCAGGAGCTTGGCAGTACCCAAAGTGGACATTGGTGATCAGGTTATTTTTAAATAATTTGTTTGATACCACTGTTTCTATCACTTTACTAATGATGAATAGCGGACTGATGGGGTAGTAACTAGCCGGGTTCAGTGCCTCTGGTAGCTGTGGCAGCATTGTAAATGGAAATGTGAACATGTGATACGAGATGAGGGCCCCATCGTACATAGAAAGTAGCAGCAGGAGTATCCATTCAGCCCTTCAAAGCTGCTCTGCCGTTCAATATGATCATTTAACTTAGTCCGCTGTTCCCATTTTTGCCCCATACCCTTTGATCCATTTTGACCTAAACATGATATCTAACTCCTTCTTGCAAACATTCAATGGTTTGGTCTCACCGTCCTTCTGTGGCAGAGAGTTCCATAGGCATCATTCTTCTTCATCGTCCTCCTCTGCTTCCTCAGTGTTCTCTTCATCCAAAGATGATCAATGAAATCCTTCTCCCCTTGAAATCTTTAGGAGATGAAGGAAAGAAAGAGGAAAGTTTTATAGTCCAACAAGGTTTTGATAGCTGATTAAATAATATGTTGTTGAGTGTCTTGTTTTTTGTAGAATCACCTAAATTCCATAAGAATGAATCACCTTTTCTTTGTTGCTCATTGTTGATTTCTGGAGGGCAACCTGCCTTTTCAGTAATGGGAAGGCATTCATTGACATGGCCAAATAGAGGAGTCGGCAATGGATAGTTGCAGAACCTGTTTGTATCAGACAGATTGGCTGGAGAGAAAGGTAGTGAAAAATAGTGACTACTGGATCCGATTCTGACAAGGGTCTGGTGGTGGTAACTAAATAAACATTACAGCTACAATGGAATCCCTGGCATCCTGCAAACAAAGTCAGCAACTCTTGTTGCATTAGGGTTTCCATTGTTCCTGCTTTACTTGCTCCTTCTCTTCCTTTTCTCTTCCTGGGACATCCAGATGTGTCTCTGGTATTACCATGGAAGGATCCACAATGGACTTTCAAAGCCACTGATAATGCATGGCCACTATATCCAGTAGAGAGAAAGTATTCTTCCAGGATGCCACATGTATCTATTGCTATTTAACACAACACTTTCAGCCTGTGGAAGCACTACTAATTTAACAGGTCAGGGAAGCTGAACCTTTGCCTTTCCCGCTGTTCTGCAGGTAATACTCCTGTGAGCTGCACCATTCTGAAGTCTTTTGCTTCTCCTCTTGATCATTGGACTGCACGTGGGAAAACCTCCAAATTGTAGAAACTAACCTCTAAACAAAGTACTCTAAACAAACTGTTTCCTAGTGATAGAGAAGAAAGCAGCTGAGGGAACTGGGTGTTTATTGGAATATTTGTCTACCTGTTTTATGAGTCATGTGAATTGCCATTGTGCTTTCACCTTGTTTTCAGGTGGATTTTGTTAGAAATATCACTACAAAGGAGTAATTTGTATATTTAGTTTGGTAACCCAGCTCTCAAGTAGGTTGTTAATTCACAATGAGGCAAATGCACCCAAGTTAAAGCCGAAACTCTGTGCTACGGAACAGGCTTCTGGACATGATTGTGTTTCTTGGCGACTTAAACATCGTACGTGCACCTAAACCAATACTCCATTTCAAGTTCAAATTCCCATTATAAATCCAACACGTTATCAAGATCAGAACCCAATGTGCCATTTGCTAACAGAGAAAGCTGACTTATGGATGGGTAGGTTATTAGATAATTCAGCACCACAGAAGATTGTGGCCAAAGCTTTGTGAAAACCAGAAAGCCTGAGGACAAACGTATGAGCACAATTTTTTCATTCATTCACAGGATTTAGGCTGGGCCAGCATTTATTACCCAACCCTAATTGTTCAGACAACAGTTAAGAGTCAACCACATTGCTGTGGGCCTGGAGTCACATGTAGGCCAGACTAGTTAAGGACAGAATTACCTTCTCTAAGGCACATTAGTGAACCAAATGGGTTTGTTTTTTCCTGACAAGTGACAATGGTCATTATTGAACTCTTAATTCCAATGTTTTATTGAATTCAAATTCCACCTTCTGCTGTGGCAGGATTCAACCCGGGGCCCCAGGACATTACCTGGATCACTGGATTAATAGCTCAGTGGTAATACCATTGGGTCATTGCCTCCCCTTGTTAAATTGTTAAGTAACAAATAGTTCCTTAAGCTGTAGCATTATGAGGTATAACACAGATGTAAGGGAATCGTGCAGAAATTCTGTCTTCATAAAAGTTTCAAGATTGTTCAGGGGCGTCCATAGGTTTGCAAGCATTACAATGGATAATATAGTGGTAATGTGCCAAATACAGATTCACATCTGGAAACAGGGAGGATCTTGCACACAGGGATTGGATGAAATTTGAAACATAAAACTGATGACCATAGAGCCATTATGCTGTTGAAAATGGTGACCAATCCAGTTCTGGCGATTCCTCTGTGCCCATATGGATCATCCTACTTGGATAGGCTGGCATGTTGTATGTGCACCAGAATTTTGCACAGTGGCAAGACTGCAATCTCAATCAGCATCAAACACTGTTTTGGTGCCTGGTCTGCAATTTTTAACCTATGTTCTGTTAACAGCCTCTCCTAAACACTCACAGTGGAACACACATGAGGAATACTCCAATACAATGCTATTTCAAGGCTTCAGCATGGTACTGTTTAGTGAGATGCTTTTAATCTTCTTATGCTGCTTTAGACTGAGTGGAAGTATTGTGTTAACTATTGTCAGAGGTGTTCTTTAAAGAAGTGGTGTTGAACTCTTCCAAATAGTCCAGTGTAAATCTAAATAGTTTCCAACTTTTTCAAATAGTTCAGTGACAAGCCAATAGAAAACATGCTCTCACTAATAGAGACTATGGTGGCAGTCACTTTCGGCTGCAGCATGAGAAACATGCAACATTGGCAACAGAGTGAGAACGCTATCTACAGAAAGAGGAAGGGGCGAATTCTCAGTAGAATTGATAGCCAGCTCCTGTATTTGCAAAACATTGTTCCTGTCTTCACTTTTGCTAACAGTAGTGTCTGAGGAAGCTCCAATTCACCAATTAGGTGCTCACTAAATTGTGCCAACTCCACCAACCAGAGCTGGAGCCACATAACAGTGCTGACAATGGCTGTGAATATTACCATGGAAATTTCAGCTGGCAATATTGTCAACAATTTGTAGCTCTCCATGTGTTGCTGCATTGGTGAGGTCAAGGAAAAGTATCCCCCTTTGAGTGGAGAGAACCCATCAACTGTTGCATCACAGGTAGACAGAGTGGTTTAGAAGGTGTTTAGCAGATTTGCCTTCATTGCTTAGGCCATTGAGAATTGGAGTTGGAACGTCATGTCGAAGTTTGCAGGACATTGATGAGGCCACTTTTGGAGTACTGTGTACAGTTCTGGTTGCCCTGTTATAGGAAGGATATCATTAAATTGGAGTAGATTCAGAAAAGAGTTATCAGCATGTTGCCAGGAATAGAGTGTTGGATTTATAAGGAGAGGCTGGATAGGTTGGGACTTCTTTCACAGGAGTGTGGGAGGTCAAGGGGTGACCTTATAGAGGTTTATAAAATCATAGGGGGCTTGGATAAGGTGAATAGCAAAGGTGTTTTCCCTAAGGTTAGGGAGTTCAAAACTAATGCACATAGTTTTAAGGTGGGAGGAGAAAGATTTAAAAGGAACCGTGAAGCAACATTTTCTCACAGAGGGTGGTTTGTATGTGGAATGAACTGCCAGAAGAGGTGGTAGATGCAGGCACAGTTACTACATTTAAAAGACATTTGGACAGGTACATGAATAGGAAACAACAGGAAACAATCATTGGTTGCTCACTGTCCCTTTTCAGAAGTTTATCTTGTTGTTATGTTATGTCGCACTCATACAGGATCTCTGCTGCAAACGAGAATGTCTATCTTTCAAACCAATGAGTCATCCGTTACTACCTTTTCTTAATTTCAGAAATGTATTTTATTTATAAAAAAATCTTTATACACACACGTAGTCACTAGAAGAGTTCGATTCTATACACAGTCTTTACATATGTAAAACAAACGAATCCAAGACATTTCATACTTATAAAAGACTGTATTTACATACATTTGAGGCACTAGGAGGGTCCGATAGCTAAACAGACAACCATTTACTTCAGCAGAAAGACTTTATCACTCACTACTACCTTTATTTTCATTTCTTAGAGGGATTTGGGTAAAACGCAGTCAAATGGGACAAGTTGAGTTTGGCATGGTCGAGTTGGACCAAAGTGTCTGTTTCCATGCTGTATGACTCTTTATTCTACGACATGACTGCAGGATTGTGCATTTCAACAGCAAATGAAAGGACCATTACCCAGCATGGATGCTCCAAAGAAACTATAAGAAGAGACTTGTAAGAGGTGTCTCTAAATTTGAGGAGGTCTATTATGTTCTACACAACCTGGCATTCATGAGGGGACAGCTCAACACATCAGGCCTTCAATGAGCACTTCAGGATGAGGTGTTGGAAGAGGAGAAGAAGTAGAGGAGGAAAGAGGAAGATGAAGGAATAATGTGTCAGGGTCGCCATCATTCCAGACAATCCATTGGTGTATTTTGAATAAGACACTGTTTCCTTTGAAAACCTGTCCGCTTCCACGTTTATTCCATGTATTTTCATCTTTCCATTGTTTAGCTAGGAAACAGCACAGCATCTTATTGGCCAGAGTCCTGCACAGAACATGTCACAACAAGAAAAGTCCAGAACAATTTTATGCAAAATCACTGCAAATGATGCACAAAATACTGATCTATTCACTCTTGTGTTTTCCCTTAATGCCCTTGCCTGGCTTTGTGTTCCTTCACTGTGCAACCACACTGGCTACAATATAGCTGGTGGAAGGTTGTTGACATACAGTGAGGGAGATCGAGGATAACCTTACCTTGAGAAATTTTAGGCCTTGAGGACTTTGGTGACACTTCAGCAAGTGCAGCAGCAGTTTAGATTGCTGTGCATCACCATTCTGGACACAATGCATGTGCTCATGGAATCATCAAGCAGGAAGTAGGAGTAGTCCTAAAGAACTCATATGTTAACATGTTAAATACTTTTGTGTGTTGTCATCTTTTTAAACAGAAGGGAGGCCAATGGTCCAATGGTATTGTTTCTAGACTATTAACTTAGAGACCCAGGTAATGTTCTGGCAATCTCAGTTCAAATCAATTGATAGAACTTGAATCCAACAAAAACCTGAAAGGCTAACAATGACCATGAAACCATTTTCAATTGTCAGGGGAGGAAGAGGTTCACTAATGTCCTTCAGGGAAGGAAATTGCCACACCTACATGTGACTCCAGACCCACAGCAATGTGGTTGACTCTTAACTGCCCTCTGGGAAATTAGGGATGGGCAATAAATGCTGGCCCAGTGAGCAACACCCACATCTTGTGAATGAGAAAAAAGATTCCACCTAACCGACTGACAAATCTTCATTGCATGATTGGTGTGTTTCTGGTAAAATACCAGCTGACAGGTTTAAGCAGGGACGCTACTGGAATGGTGCCAGAGGAAATTTTATTGTCCTCCTGACAGAAGACAGCAGGTTCTTGCACCAAGGAGCCAATGCCATTTCCCTGGTGTGCCACCTCAACAATCCCAGTAATTTCTGGAGAAGAACATTGTGACAGCCTGCAAACCTCTTTGATCACTGGGATCCACAAACATGATGGCAACAGTGCGAGACTGCATAGCGACAAGCAAGGAGTTCATGACCTCAGCCTGACCTTCAGCTGAGACAACACAGTGAGATTGAAAAAATGAGATTCTCAATTTTGGGAAAACAAAGTCCAAGTTGGAAGCCAAGGTTTGAACAACAAGACGAGAATCTTACTAATGAATGGCAGGAGGCTGATGTGCATGCAATAACATCTCAATATTATCTAATCTCATTTATTTGCAATTTGCTATTCTCCCACATGGCAGAGAAACTAGACAGCATCAATACCTGACATGGGAATCAGAGCAAGCTCCTGGTGGCTCCAGCTCACTGCTTGTTCCTCTGGGACTTAATCTTGACCATGTGTCCCCAACATCACAGGGCATTCTCCATGGGCAGCAACTGCCTACATACCCCATTCTCAGAGATTGGCATTGGACATGTACCAGCCTCACCACACCATCATTGTACAACTCTGACAGATTGACAATACAGTTACCCACTTTAACACCACATTTCCGAGTATATTGATGCACTGCATTGTAACACTGCTGCCAGGTTGTTTTGTGTGCAGGCATAGACATCTATCTCATGCATCAGAGCAGGGTGCATCTTTCTTACTGCTCAATTATTCTGCTTCCAATTGGATGCTCACAGCATCCCTACTTTTGCCTTGACTTTTTGCGCATTGCTACAACATTCGGAACTTACAGGTTCACTGAACTTCTATCTTGCGCTGCTTCTTAGCACAGAATTAAAGCCAAGCAGGTTGTCATGTTTGCCAGCAGTGATTAGTCAAAGGGTGGACATGCTGCTTTGTGGCACCATGATATGTCAATGCCACACCTACACCATAAGCCAGGAGCTTTTGTGGTGAGTACACTGCATATGCTTCAATCAAATTGCCATGTCTGAAAGAATAAAGGGTGTAGTTTTCAGTCAGGTCAAGGAGAATTGTTACCAGTCAGAGACACCAGCACAGTGAGTTAAGGGCATTGCCTAATATCAATCCAGGGGCTCAAGCACAGTAAGATGAGTGCTTGGGCCAGTCAGAGATGGGCTTTCTGTATCATTACAGTCCAGGAAGCAGTTCGCAAATAGGCCCAGTGTTTACAGTCTGGGCGTTAGTGGTGAGTCAGTCAGGAATCTGTCACTCATCAGTCAAGGCTGTGCATCCAAGGTTGGGAATAGAGTGAGTATGGGGTGGGATGCTGGACTATAATCAATCCTGAACAATAGGAAGATGTTATGCTACACTGAGTGTGAGGGAGAGTAGCACTTCGTTAGATATCATTCAATTATGAAATGGCGCTAAGGACCTGTACCTTGTGCAG
The DNA here is from genome assembly GCF_021869965.1 of Rhincodon typus. Lineage (NCBI taxonomy): Eukaryota > Metazoa > Chordata > Chondrichthyes > Orectolobiformes > Rhincodontidae > Rhincodon > Rhincodon typus. Next base: position 39,231,484 of record NC_063340.1, on the reverse strand, counting down.
CTGCATTCTTGTTGCTACAGTTACAATGACAGTCAATCAGGCAAGTGATACTGTAAAGAGGCAATATTTTTATGAATGTGATCTTCTACTTGCTTTGAAGTGGCACCCATGTGCCCTCAGAAGCTGTTCTTTTTTATTTCCCTTTCTCTCTGTGTACTGTGAAGGGATATCTATGGCTGGCAGTGATTGACCTGGTGAACAGCTAAATTTTAAATATGGCATTGGTAGCAACAATCCTGAAAGGCCCCAGCTATGATGAATACTCCTGTGACTGGAAGTGCAAGATAGCATGAGAGCAGCACCACTGAGGCATGGTAAATACATATAGAGGTGAGCAGCAGAGAATTGCCTGAGATAACTCACTGGAAGTCACAGAGAGCAACCCTCTGTGACACACACCGAAATGGGCACTTTGCTGATTTTTGGTAATATTAAGCCTGAAGATTTTGGGTGGCTTCTTGTAGTGCTGCACTGGAGCTTAAATATAAGGCACTAAACATTACATCACAACTGGGTCTGCAGCTGCTGTCATGGAGTCAACTCTATCCCCATGCTTGGAAAAGGAACATAAGAACATAAGCAGTAAGAGAAGATAAACAGGCTATCAAGCCTGCTCTAACATTTAATACAATCATTTATGAAACTTGGCTTCAACTGCACATTCCTTTCCATGTCTCATGTCCCTGAGACAAATACATCTATCTCGGACATAAATATATTCAATGATGGAACATCCACAACTCTTTGGGGTAAAGAACTCCAAAGATTCAGAATCATTTGAGTAAGAAATGTCTTTAAGCTTCAGTTAGAAATAATTGGCCCCTTGTCCTGCGATTGTACTCCCACATTCTAGATTCCCCAGGCAGGGGAAACAACCTCTTAGTATCGAGCTACTTGTCATAACTCACTTGGATAATGAGCTAGGAATCAAGCCACACTATTCCTGAAGTCATCTCAGACGTGAAAATTCGATTGTACTGCCAAATTACCAAACTCAATCGAACTGTCAGATTCAGGTTAAAAAGTTATGCACACTAGATTTTCTCTATTAACAGGAAAGTAATTATTTATTGTAATCAAACACTATTCAAACAATAGTAAAAAATGGGCAAGTTGAATTATTAATCGTTAACTGTATAATTTAAACTTTAATCTCTTTAAAAATTTCCATTCACATATACAGACACACAAAGGCATGAATATTAGCAGACAAAATACAGAACTATGGGAGACACAGTTCAATAGTACCAGATCACACCACAAATATTGATTAGTTCTTTTCTTTCAGTTTCTATTGATTCCTTTTGAGCCCTTTTGACTGATGACCCAAAGCAATTCTCCTTCTTTTGTTTATTGGTTAAAAATTCGTCCTTTCCGTATCTCTGAAGGCGATTTTCCCTTTTCCCCTTCAATTTGCAGAGAGATCAGATCACAACAATGCCGAATATTCAAATCTGAGTCCTCAGTAAAAGAATTTGTCTCCACAACAGCTGGCAGATACTCTATCATAACCTTTGGATTCACCCCTGCCCATTCATGCATGATGACTCATTACATGCTGATCCAATCATTGCTATCCTCAAAAATCTGTGCTGTACAATACCTGAGCTGGTGTTAAAAAAGTCACTCAGAGATAGTAAGAACGGCCAATGCTGGAGTCAGAGATAACACAGTGTGGAGCTGGAGGAGCACAGCAGGCCAGGCAGCATCAGAGGAGAAGGAAAGTTGACGTTTTGGGTCTGGACTCTTCTTCAGAAATGGGGGAGGGGAAGGGGTCTCTGAAATAAATAGAGAGAGGGGAAGCTAGTGATAGAAGGTACTTAGTGGAGCAGACAGGTGGAGGGAGGACAGACAGGTCAAGGAGGTGGGAATGAAGCCAGTAAAGGTGAGTGTGGGTAGGGAGTTGGGATGGGGGTTGGTCAGTGAGAAGGGAGGGGCGGGTAGGTGGGAGGGAAGACGGACAGGTCAAGGAGGCGGGGATGAGAGGGAGGGTTGGACATGGGATGAGGCTGGGGGTGGGGAGATTTTGAAGCTGGTAAAGTCCACATTTAGGCCATTGGGTTGTAGGCTCCCAAGGCGGAATATGAGGTGCTGCTCCTTTAGTTTCCGAGTGGCATCATTATGACACTGGAGGAGGCCCAGGATGGACATCTCATCCAGGGAGTGGGAGGGGGAGTTGAAATGATTCGCGACTGGAAGGTGTTGTTGTTTGTTGCAAACAGAGCGCAGGTGCTCTACAAAGCTATCTCCGAGCCTCTGCTTGGTCTCACCAATGTAGAGGAGGCCACATCGGGAGCAGCGGCTGCAATAGACCACATTGACAGATGTGCAGGTGAATCTCTGTCTGATGTGAAAGGTTTGTTTTGTGCCTAGGACGGAGGTGAGGGGGGAGGTGTAGGGGCAGGTGTAGCACTTCCTGTGGTTGCAGGGAAAGGTGCTGGTGGTGGTGGAGCTAGTGGGGAGTGTGGAGCAGATGAGGGAGTCGCGGAGAGCGCGGTCCCTACGGAAGGCAGATAGTGGTGAGGAGGGAAATATATCTTTGGTTGTGGGGTCAGATTGCAGGTGGCAGAAGTGGCAGAGAATGATATGTTGAATACGGAGGTTAGTGGGGTGATATGTGAGGACAAGGGGGATTCTGTCTTTGTTTTTGTTGGGGGTGAGGGGACGTGAGGGCAGAGGTGCGGGAAACCCAAGAGATGAGGTCGAGAGCATTTTCGACCACTGAAGGGAGAAGTTGTTGTCCTTGAAATAAGAGGACATCTGGGATGTTCGGAATATTACCATCATTTGATGCTTGTACTTCATGCCAGGTTGAAGGATTAGGGTAAAGTAACATTTCAGAGTAAAATAGGAACATACCATGTCCTGAACATTCTCAGTGATGAAGCCTAAGGCAAAGACCTATGTTTTTATTTATCTTTATTCATTCATGGAATATAGCATTCCTGACTAGACAACATTTTCTGACAATTCCTAATTGTTCTTGAAAAGGTTGTGATGATCTGACTTCTTGAATTGCTGCAATCAATGTGCTGTAGGTACACCAACAGCACTGTTAGGAAAAGTGTTCCAAGGTTTTAATTTCCAGTGCCTTTTTGAATAGTCTTAAGAATAAGAAAAACAGAGAGAAAGATATAGCTTAGAGTCCATCAGCCCTGAGCCAGCCCATCATTAGTGATGCCTGTGCCACCATCCTTCCTTCATTGCCTTGCCACCAGACCCAATTAATGTTGAAGTTGTTGCTCTTCAGGTGCCATCTTTTGCCACTGGGCCAATTCGCCTTGATGCCACCTGTGCACGGACCCACCAATGTCAGAGTTGCATCTCTTGCCGCTGGGTCTACCTTGTCGGTGTCACTGTGATGCCTTTCTGCTACTGCCTCACTAGTGTCGGAACCAACCAACGATGAAGTTGTCAGTCCTTAAGCCCCATCTTTCACCGTCGGTTCAACCTCGCCGACATCACCTCCACAGATGTAGCAGCTAGCGATTCCGATGCGAGATATCGTGCTTGTCCCGGAAAAATAAGTAGGAGCCCACTCGCCACCACCACAACATCAGTGTTGGGCCGACTCGAGTCCATGCTGAGTCCAGTCTTGCCCATGCTCTGGATCTGCCCAAGAGAAGCCATCCTGCTCCTTTTGCCTCTTTAGGATGCTGGCTTAGGGTTTCAACATATAAAAAAGTTACCATTGTTGGTCGTTGCTGCTTGGATCATAGCAGCTGCTTATTGCTAGGGCAATACACCTGCCAAGATCAGTTCTGTGGGAGCACGGTGGCTCAGTGGTTAGCACTACTACCTCACAGTGCCAGGATCCTGGGCTCGATTCCACCCTTGGGTGACTGCATGCAGTTTGCACATTTTCCCGATGGGTTTCCTCCCATTGTCCAAAGATGTGCAGGTCAGGTGGATAGGCCATGCTAAAATAAATTGCCTGTAGTGTCCAGGGATGTGTAGGATTAGCTATGGAAAATGCAGGGTTATAGGGATAGGGTGAAGTGTTAGATCTGGGTGGGATTCTTTTCGGAGGGTCGTTTTCTGGATCAATGGGCCAAATGGCCTGCTTCCACACTGTGGGGATTCTAAGTCTATGTTTTATGTGAGGGAGCTTGGTGGTGTTCAGTCCCGCATTCATACATCACCTAGACACACCCAAGGCATGATCAATTTTGCAGCAGAAACTTAAATATTCCCTGGGTACCTGATAATGGCCCCCTTCATGAAATTATAAAATAGGACAATGAGGGTGAATGAGATAGTAGGAACTGCAGATGCTGGAGAATCTGAGATAACAAGGTGTAGAGCTGGATGAACACAGCAGGCCAAGCAGCATCAGAGGAGCAGAAAGGCTGACGTTTCCGGCCTAGACCTTTCTTCAGAAATCAGATTTCTTCTTCAGATTTCTGAAGAAGGGTCTAGGCCCGAAACGCTCCTTCCTGCTCCTCTGATTCTGCTTGGCCTGTTGTGTTCATCCAGCTCTACACCTTGTTATCTCACAATGAGGGTGAATAATTTGATTCCAATACACTTGGTCAAAAAAGTGGAATTCACATTCAGAATTCCTCCCTAATTGCTATTCCATGATGTCTGACTGAATGTAAAAGTCTAAGGCTGGGAATCAGGAGTGTAGGGGCCAAAGCAGTCTGAAACCCTGAGTTTAAGGCATGTACCACTGATCCAGTTTCCAAGTGGCAGTCAGTGGGAGTAAACACCAACAGGCAGAAGGGGTAAGTGAAACAGAAAATGGACTCCACGATCCTGGAGTTGAAGCCTGAGTTTGGAAGTCCACAGGTTCCTTGTAGCTCTCTGAGAGACAGTTCTGCTCCTCCTAACCTACAGGTACCTCACAGAAATTAACTAAATAATTGTTCATTTGTTCTCCTCTGGGCACTCTGCTGCCTCCCATCAGGTTTAAACAATAGCTCCGGTTCTTTCCAAAGTTAAAATCAATTGAAAGCAGCAAAGGCATTATTGGACAATAACCTCAGCATGTGATTTATATGGCCAGGCCTCCCACATTTAAGTTTGTCTGATTAAAATAGTGGGGAGGCTGCAGTGGCCTGGGGGTGTTATAGCTTTGCTTAGGGTATGGGCACAGAGAGCATCTGTGATTTTCTGATGTGCTTTCCTGGCCGATAAGGCTGCAGTCAGATACAGTGATCAGAAAATCATTCCTTAAACTGACTGAAAATGAAGAACCTTTCTAGACATCAGATGTTATCACTTGCCTTTACTTGCAGCGCATGAATTGCTTTAATCAAAATAAGCCAGATGAATTATTTCCTTGTAAGCATTTGCAAGTCTATGAGTGGAACTTAAATTGCAGAAACATATGTTAATTCTCTATTGTATGCATCTACGGTTTTCAAAAGTAATGAGGTACCTGTGAATGCGATGCGATTTAATTTCTTTGTTGCACTAGATTTTCTTCAGTTGACTCTATGGTTTACTTCCCAAGTGTGTTGCTGAGGATAAGAAAGTAAATGGACTGATGATGTATTGATATCACACGCATAGCATAACACACTATCAGTAATGGGTTTCAAGGGTGCGAGTGTGATGTATGCAATAAGTCAGGTACAGAAGGCTTGTAAGTGTATCACAGATCAGGCCTCAAGATCCTGCTCGTGGCTATTTTGAAGGGTTGACAGGAATAGTGGAAAGCCTATTTTAAAAGGAGAAAGATACCAAAGAAAGAAAAGAGGATAATATTGAATATAAACTGCAGATTGAATTGAGAATCTGAGCCAGGAAGATAGTGCATAGCAAACAGAACCTTGAAAAAGTGAAAAAAAAAACATGATGGCAGGAACTAGACAGTAAAACGATTTTAGGCAATGTAAGAAAAGTGAATGAAGGTGATCCAGAGCCAAGACAGCAGTGAGGACATTGATTTAAGAAAGACATAGCTGGGAGGACAGTGTGAAAAAGAATAAGAAATATTAGAAAGCCACAAGTCTAGAGATGGAACAGCTGAGATAATAACAGGAGGAGAGAGGAGTTTGAGAGGTAGGGGAGGAAAGGTATGGCAGGATAATAGAGAGTATAGGGATAGGCAAAAAGAAAAAAAAATAGAAATGGAATATGTTTCACTTAATTCAACCTTTAGATGACATTTAACACCTTTAACTACTTCTGATGTGGCTTCCTGACATGAAACCATCACTGAGTTGAATGGTGTCAGGCGACGGTTTGAAAGTCTGTCTGCAGTGTGTTCAATACTTAATTGAAATTTCAGATGTCAATGTCAGCTTGACTCAGTTGGCAACATTCTCACCTCTGCATCAGAAAGTTGTGGGTTTAAGCCCCCTACAGACATGTACATATAATCCAGGCTGTCCCTGCAGTTCAGTGCTAAGGAAGGTATCTATTCTCAAACGAACCATTAAACTAAGGCCTGAACTGCAAACCTCAAATGATGAAAAAGATCCCAAAGTGCTATTCAAAGGAAAGTAGGGAGCTTTTGAGTTGTCCTGGACAAAATTTCTCCCTCAACCAAACAGATTATCTGTACATTTGTTTATTCAGTTGATGTTTGTGTGACCTCATTGTTTACTAGTTGGCATGTTATGTTTGATTTCAAAGTAATAGGAGTATACTTCAATAATGCTTCAAAATCCAAAGTCCCAAGGCTGCAAAGACACTTCAGAAAGCAATTTCTTCCTTTTTTGGAATTTCAGACATTTTTACATTTGAAAATGAAAACTCCGCTCCACTATCTTATTCATCAATACTGTTTACAGTTGGGCATATTTTCGGGCTTGTTAATTTTACATTTTTTTGCCATAATAGTGTAAACTCTTTTTTTAAAACCCTAAATTCCAATGGAATTCATTGAAATGCAGTCATGACCAGGGCCACTGTGGATTTTTCTCCTCTCTAGCATTGTCAATGTGAATTTCATTTGTCACATGTCTAAGATTCTGTACTTAACTGACTGGAAGTGAAAAAATATCTCAAAAAGAAAACGCTACACAAAACATTCTCTGCACTTATTTCTTTTCCAAAGGGAGCAATTAATAGATACATTTATTTTGTTGGGTTTTAACCTGATCAAGAGAAACAATACTACTGTCAGCTCTCACTTTGGCAGTTTCTGGAACCAGACAATACCAGGTGATACTGTACTTGGTCCTCCTCAGAGTGAAGCTCAGGCATCCCATTATTCATCACTAAAAGAAGCCATACACCCACTGGACAGTTACCCACACAGAGTTCCAATCTTCACGTACCTGGGCAGGATTTGCTGTCTAAAACTCAACATGCTACAAAATTTCTCAATATAACCTACTTATAATATCAGAGGATATTGATGTAAGCACTAATCGGTTCCATATTTTATAACTGATTATGATACCAACAAATTCTAGATGTTCAGTATCATCTTTGCCTATGCTATCTCAGAGGTGTGAATACAATACTACCTACAAGATACACTGCAGAAATTCATGAAGGCACCTCAGACAGTACCTTCCAAACCCTCAACCACTACCATCTAGAAGGACTAGAACAGTGGATAACATGTAAATACAATCTGCATGATCCCCTCCAATCCAATCACCACCCTGACTTCCCATCCCTTCAGAGTCAAAATTTTGGAACTCCCTTTCAAATAGCATTGTGGATCTAGCTGAAGCACATAGACTGCATTGGTTCAAGAAGGCAGCTCACCATCACTTTGTCAAGGGCAACTAGGGACAGACAATAAAGGCTGGGCCAGTCAGTGACACCCATCCACATGCCGTGCATGCACAAATAAAAACCATCCGGTTAAAGTCTCCCTCCTATGGGCTTATCAACATTAAAAAAAAATTGTGATTCTTAATTTCTAGAAGAGAGAACGTTTTACTTTACATACCATTCATTGAAAGAAATCTATTGCATTCACCCCTTTCCATGCAATCCTGAAAATCCTGCTTTACCGCTCCTGATTTTTCCAGTTAGAGTACAGATTATGGCCAGTGAATTGGGGCAGCATGAAGGAAGGCCTGTTACACTCAACTACTTTTTCAAACATCCTACGACTGGCACAACTTGCATTTTTAGGGCATTTGACATTTGAAACTCATGTTATCATTTCAAGGGTCAAAAAATAGTAACTTCCTCCTTAGCAATATTGATAAAATACCATCAACTGTTGCTCTGTTCATTAAAAAAAAAGATTTCTACAATTAAGTTTGCCAGAGTTGAGCTAAAGATATGTAAATGTGGTTAATAACAGACAAGTGAACTGCAGATAGAATGACCTACCCAACAAGAGGTTAATAAATCATAGGTTTCTCCCCCTCAAATAATAAACAAGGTGGTCTGCTAATGGTTCATAGCGAGGTCTAACTGCTTGCTGGACCAATAATGTTGTTATGTCATTATTGCTGTTGATTGACAATGCTATATATGTTATACACATGACTGTGTGGCACAGGCAGACACTTTCTCAATTACTGACCATTGTCTGATGAAACTGGACAAGTTCTGCCATCAGTTAAATATCACACCGAGACAGAGACCCTGTGTTTAGTGTGAGGAATTTTTAAAAAGCAAATCATTGTATTTGGCAAACATTGTTTTAACAAACAGAAGCTTCCATTTTATTTCACTCATTGATTTGATTTATAAAGGTTTAACTGTATGGGCACATTCACTGTGTATGTTCATGTTGTATGTTGAGCAAATATTAATATAGTGGCTGAGCAATAAGACAATGCAATATTTGATGGAATCTAATATTTAAACAAGCTAATATTTCAACATAAGGCATGTTACAATGCCTCGATATAACTTAACTCTAAGCATACTCTACAAACAATTCAACGTTCTGTAAATGTTCACATACAATATTACCAGTATTAGAAGATATTGGTATAAGTGCTGATGAATTTGATTATTTCATAACTCATCATGACTTTGGCATACTCTAGACATTCAATGCACACTTTATTAGCTTTGACAAATATTTTGTCATTTTTTTTGACAGAACAGAAATTTCACATTACACAAATGAAAATATCTAAATTGCCTTATTTTAATAAAGTCAGCAGCAAAGTAATCTCTAGTACCACACCAACTTTTGTATCATAAAGAGATATCCTAACCTTTCTTTAAATGCCCCATTCATAAACATACAGAAAACAAGAATGCTACCAGAATAAAATGAACACTATCATCCAAATTTACATTAGTATCTTATGAGATCCAGCATACACCCAAGCATTTTGAATTGTCAAGTTGGGAGAACACACTTACTGCTTCCACATTCCTGAACTAGGTTTTCATTATAGCTTCATCTATTAAGAAGATTAGAATGACATATTCATGATGTGTTATGATTTTTAAAAATCATAAAAATTTATCTTGAATTTTAAAATGAGCTGAATTTTTAAAATTTATTCTCAGGTTGTAAACACCACGTGCAAGGCCAGCATATATTGCTCACCCCTAATTGTCCTGATCTGGACTTTTTTCAGGAACAACCAAGAGGATTGATCGACCACGTATGAGTCAACTACCTTGGAGAGTGTCTGGAGTTATGTATAAGTCAGAGCAGGTAAGGAACGCAAACTTCCATCCCAAAAGTTTATTAAATAATTATTTTTTTCTCTCTCAAAACTGCAGTAGTCTCGCAGTCATGTTTACCAAAACTAGTTTACTTACACAGATAATTTTAAAACCTGAATTCAAATTCTCTTAATACAATGATAGAATTATACTCATGTTTTCTGGATGACTAGTTAGAACCTATAGATTACTAGTCTACCACCATAAAGCTGTAGTGTGCAAATGAAATTTAATTATTTGTTTCTTTGAACCTAACACTTAGCAGACATTATATTTTATGTTGTGCCTGACTAGGTCACTTAGGATTGGATCCAGAAATAAAACTTCAAACTCAACTTATCACTCACAAATGAGCAAAGGAAGATATAGTATTGGGGTTAGGTTGCAAAGGTAAATGACAGGCAATATAAATGCTTTGTATCTTCATATCAAATGTGATTTTCAAACGAGATAATTGATTGTGACAACAACACTTTCCCATTAATCATTCATGTTAATAATGATCAAGTGTTCAATTTTAGCAAAGAGTATAGTCACACGAACACCTCTGGATTTGTGCTATATTTATCAAAATGAACTGCCTTTAATGGGGCAAGTGATTCTAATTACACAGGTTTGTTTAAGACTATTTAGGTTATTATTAGAGGCCATTTTCTAATATTAAAACTCTGTGCTTATTACTATTAATTGTTTAAAGACACCAATTCCAAAAAGAGCATGATCTCAATCTAGAGAAGGTGGCATTCCCAGTTGCCCCACCTAACACTGTTAATTGTGTACTCTTAACCCTCTTATGAGGCTAATTTAGATATAGATTGAATAGAAGCAGCTCTGTCCTCTGCTTTTCTAGCAATCAAGATTCCAATTTTACTCTGTTTCCATCAGCAGGCATTAATGAATCTGAAACTAATATCATTGTTTGATTAAGTAGACCTGCCTTACCATTTACTTAACCTTTTGTCTTATGTACCAGACTGAATCAGACCAAATCCTGCTCTTAATTAATATCCTTTCTTTAGCACACTACAGCTGTTTATTGAAATGTACGATGCTATTCTTCTCTGCTTAAAATAAAAAGCAGGGCATTGCATCAAAGAAGATATCTACTTTGTTGTGAAATATTTGCTCAGCTCATTTCACATAATGTTTATAAAAATTATTTCACGGTTTAATTCTGATGAAGCCACTCTATGTATTGAGTTTGACCATATGTCTGCCCTTAGTTTAGTACCAGCAGATGATCTTTCTTCAGAACATGTGACTTATGAGCTGGAGTAGGACATTTGGCCCTTCAAATCCACTCCACTATTTAGTTAAATCCTGTCTGATCCGATTGTGGTCTCAGTGCCATATTTCCCCTTATATCCCCAGTAAACTCTGACTCTGTTAGACAAAATACATTTCTATATATCTCTTATATTTGTTATCTGGTTAACGTAAAGTAATTGTCTAAATTTCCTCTATTGTCAGATTAATTTTAAATAGACTAATAATAAACTTATTAAATAATAACATTTAAATAATAAATTAGTTGCACAATCTGTGAGCTTACAAATACAGGGTGAAAAGGGTTTTCCAGCAGGGCATTTTAATTGTTGCGGCATTGCTTACATTGACCTTCATAAGATTAAAAAAATGATGTGAATAACATGATATTGAAGAAACCAACAAATATTTATCACAGCTCGTCAATATATAAAAAGTTACATTCAGAGGTACATCAGTGTCTGGGCTCACATTCATCACCAAGGTTACACAAAGCACCATTGATTCTATTAGTGTAGCACTCTTCAAATGCAGCTGTATGCAGAATTCTTATTTTGAGTTTGTGCAAGTTCTGTAACTTTGATACATTAATTGAAAAATATGAATTCCTCCCATATAGGAATTGCCCCAAAAGATAGTATGACACCCGCATCAAACTGGCACCACAAATGAAATCATCAATTGGACCAGACAATTTTCAACAAATCTTTCCTGTGTCAATATCTAGTTATATTGAGAACCAGCATTGTCTCTCAAGTGCACACTTTTATATTAATGCTATATATTAATGATTTTATTAATGAATATATACTAATAATTTAGACTTGGGTATGGGAGGCATGTTTGGGAAATTTTCAGATGACAAAAATACTGACTGCGTAATTGATAGTGAAGAGAATGGCTATCAACTACTGCAGGATGACAACAATGTTAAGGTTGAATGGGCAGAAAAGTGGGAATGGAATTTATCCAGAGAAATGAAAGACTATGCATTAGGCGAACGCAAACAAAGCAAAAAAGTACACAATAAACAGGAAATATTGAGAGGAATAGAGAAATTGAGAGCCTGGGAGTGCATGATCCAGTTCCCTGAAGGTGGCAGAACAGGAAGATTAGGCAGTAAAGAAGTCTATGCGATGCTTTGGTTCAATGGATGAGACATTAAATACATAAGTAGGGGTGTAAAGTTTGAGCTATATGAGACAGGTTAGATCACAGCTGGAAGTTTCTGCACAGTTCTGGTCCCCACATTACAGGAAGGACATAATTTCTCTAGAGACAGTACAGAAGAGTTTTTCAAAAATGTTGCTAGATCTTGAAAATAGTATGAGGAAAGGTTGAAGAGGTTAAGGCTGGGGCAGACGAAGTTGAGAGGTCACTTAATGAAAGAATAAAAAATAATGAGGGGCTTGGATAGAGTAGACTGGGAAGACCTGTTTCACCTCATAGATGGATTAGTTACCAGGTAACAGATTATGGGTAATAAAGAACTGTGGATGCTGGGAATCAGAAACAAAAAAATTGTTGGAGAAGTCAACAGGTCCGGTAACACAGAAGTTGTGGTCGCTGGACCCGAAATGTTAACTCTGCTTTATTTCTGCAGAAGCTGCCAGACCTGCTAAGTTTCTCCAGCAATTTCTCTTTTTGTGACAGATTTAAGGTGATTGGTCAAAGGATTGGACAGAACATAAGAACAAATTACTTTTCATTCAGAGGATAGTGAGTGTCTGGAATTTACTACCATGTTTAGTGGTTGAGGCAGAAATCCTCAATTCATTTTAAAGGAACTTAGAACTGGACCTGCACCAGCAAGGCTATGGACTAGATGCTGAGAAGTGGATTTGAATGGGTGCCCAATCGTTTTCATCCAGCGCAGACACAATAAGACGAATGACATCTTTCATTGCCATAACTTGTCTATGATTTCTATTTTTCTTGTCATGCTCAGTTCTGACATAATGCAGTCCAAATGATGAATCCAACTTTTTTCAAATGTATGTTTGCTTTTAGTATTACCAATGGATTGTTACTAATCTATCCTATTATATTACCATTCACTAAGGTAATACAAGCAGCCAATATAGTGTGTTCAAGGTAGTCTTCTATGGCTTTCTTAGCCTCTGATAAGAGTTCTTCCAAACCCAGTTGTAATTAAAATAATCGAATCAGAGATAGTAGGAACTGCAGATGCTGGAGAATCCGAGACAACAAGGTGCAGGGCTGGCTACTTTTTTCTGATGAAGGGTCTAGGCCCGAAACGTCAGCCTCTCTGCTCCTATGATGCTGCTTGGCCTGCTGTGTTCATCCAGCCCTGCACCTTGTTGTCTTGTAATTAAAATAATGCTGTTTTTGGACTCAATGCCAAAATAAGCTTGTAATTTTAAGGGAAAAGAGACTTTGCATTGTACGGCTAATCTAGCTATCAGAGATTGACCTTAACCACACAACGTGTTGTTCATTTTGCTGCTAACAACACCTAGGATTCTTGGAAGTACTGTTTCACAGGCCTTTCTAGAAAAATATAAATTAAGTTTTGAAGTGCTTAAATGTAAAGAGAAAATAACGTAGTGACAGGGATCATTGAACTATTAAACTTTTGTAAGTCTTCCCTAGTCTGATGATTAGTAAATTAAGCAAAGTAAGGTGGGAACTTCACAGATCCATGCTATTTCATAGAATGTTAAAAAAATTTAAGTTCCAAATTTTGGATTAAAACCTACTTCTTTGAAGTGTGGCAGCTGGTAGAATCCCTATCACAATAAACCAACACTTAATGTTTTCATTCTATGCTTTTCAAAGTTGAATATCACATCATTGTTACATGACTTTGAATGCTTTATTAACTCTTGCCCTTCAGAAATTTCAAACATGACCATTATGTTTAATGGGAATTGAATGATTCTGTCTACATTGCTACCTTAGGTGAATAGAATGCACACAGCCAGAACAGAGCTAAATATATGATTTCTCCACATCTCTGAAAATTTATTCTTTTATCCTTTCCTATCTTAATTTTAGTGTCAGAGTCCAGTCAGCATCTATCTAAAATAACAATTTTGAAAAAGGAGAAATCCATCTGTATTTATGTCCATATCATACTAAACTGTTTTGAGTTAGTTCTAGGTACATTCTTTGAGAATATCCTGCAAGTTTATAATCTACATTGACATGAGTATTGGTCTACAGCCTACTTCATTAGTGAGCAGTTGGCTTTAGTTTATAACGATAAGTTGCAAATCATGATTCATTATAGAATGTGAGCATTGCTGACAGGACGAGCATTTATTTTTCATTCTTAATGGTCCCTTGGAAAAATAATGGTGTGCTACGTTATTGAATGTCTGCAGTCCATGTGGTGTAGGTACACCCACAGTGCAGTTAGAATGTTCCTGGATTTTGAACCAATAGTGAAGAAGCAACATTATAGTTTGGATGCTGTGCAGCTTGGATGGAAATGTCAAAATGATAGTTTTTCTGTATGTCCGCTTCCTTTGGCTTTTGAGGGGATGGAGCCTGTGGCTTTGGAAGATGCTGTTGAAGGAACTTTGGTGAATTGCTGCGGTGAACCTTCAAATGATACACACTATTGTCATGGGTGCATCAGTCTTAGAGAGAGAGAATGAATGTTCAAGATGTTGGATGGTCAGCTTTGTTTTAGATGGCATTGAGTTTCTTGATTGTTTTTGGAGCTGTACTCATCCAGGAAAGTGAAGAGCATTCTATCAGATGCCTGACTTGTGCTTTGCAGATGGTAAACAGGCTTCAAGAAGTCATGGGGTGAGATACTGCAAAATTCACAGCCTCTGACCTGCTCTTGTAACCGCAATAATAATGATTGGTCTTGTTACATTGTCTGCCATTGTGAATGCCAGGGCATTGATGATCATGGAACTCAAACTATTCATTGTTCCTATGAAGTGTAATAAATGGGACAGATGATACCTTTTTAATTATTTAACCAGTGGTCAGCTAATACTGAAAGTTGTTTAAAATCTTTAATAGTGTTTTGATAAGTTTTTTGTTCTACATGAACCAGTAAAGAGGGTTCGTCCTAGCTACGAGTGCATTTTATCAGGCTTCAGCTGGACTAGCTTATCCACATAGCCCTATTGCAAATATAGTTTTTACATTTACATCAGTTGACTCTTGATACACAGAAGCAAATTTCTGTTTTCTTTTTAATTAAGAAAACAGTTCATTGTTATCACAGATGAAAAGGAAACATCAATTCATTCAGCTCAGTCATGTTCTACTACAGAAATCTTTTGATAATTATTTTTTAATTGAATCCTTTGAACAGAAAGACCAAGTGCATATGCCTGCATTCCTTCAATCCCATGTCACTAACAACACCAGAGGAAATAGGTACTCTTTAACGTACAGTCAGTACATGCAGTTTAAAAAAAGAAAATGAAAACTAAGGATGAGAGTCCTCATTTGAAATATTTAATGAAATTGTGTGACATGATAATAATAACATTCATATGGAATTCCATGGCTCACTGTTTTAATGAAATCAATCGCCCATTTAAAATAAATGGATTAGTAGCTTTTACAAAATAATGGACTAAGAAATTTCATGCCAGTACATTAATGTGCTTGTTATTCATAACACACTGTGTAATTTCACCCCCTTATCCTATAATATGTATAGGATGAGTACCAAGAATAAAGTGGTAGTAGTTTTGTTTGCAAGAATATATTGCTCTGTTTCTCTCACAGTACTGACATACAATTGGGTACAGCTCCAGGAATGGTTAAGCCCTCTGATACCTCATTTTATTTGCCTTGAATAGTGACTTTTGCTCGACTAATCTCCAATGGAATTTGGTACAAACCCCATAGAGACTGATAACTTTTTAAAAAGATGTTCGAATTTCCAGTAACTGAAAATATCATATGAAAAGATTTCAAATTTGAATACCTTTAACAACAGGAAGCAAACTAAATTCATTTTTATCTCAATACTGTTCAGCAGGCAACTTTTTACTCGAAATTACATAAATTAAAATCTCCACTTAGTTTTCAATGCAACCAAAAATCTCCTGCTGTGTTTAAGATTTACTTCCCTTAAGTGGACATTTTGGTGTGCATTACCACCTTAGAGGTGGATAACTTGAGTCAGGAAATTTACTAGCTTAGCATATCCACCTGAGATGCCCCAAACACGCAGTTCTTGTTGTGGGGGCTATGGGATGAAAGTGGACGCGCTGATCCCAGAAACATTTCAGAGAGAGATCCCAGCCTGAATGAGGAGGCAGGCATTTCACTTCTCAGACCCAATATAAAAGACCACCTTGGCCAGCATTTCTCATGACATTCTAGAAGATGTAGCAGTTGTAAGACTGTATGGGTGGAGATGGCAGAATGAGTACAACCTGAGAATGTTAGCCAGCTTGTGGCCAACTGCATCCCTGATACAAATATCATGCAGTCCAGGCATCTTTTTCTGAGGCAAACATGCCAAACTGAGAAATTTCCTGACTCCAGTTCTCCATTTCTAAGTTGACAATCTAGGCTAAGGTGTCCACTTAAGCTAAATGGGGAATTTATTTCCATCAGTTTCCTGCTGAATAGTGTTTAGACATTATTGGTTTTAGTTCATATTCTGTTGATGTTATGGCCTATCATGGACTTTCCACAGTGAAGTGCAATTTGTGAAGTCTAACTATTGCACGTGTAAGCAGTGACAAACAATAATTAATTGGTTTTGGCAAAGGTTAAGCACACTCAGCCACATAGATCGTTACATCTTAGCAGTTTCAGCAGCTAAACGCAGCTCTGCAGCAAGTCATATCTGTATTATGCCCTTATGGGCTACTCTCAGAACCCTGCATACAGATTTTTAGTTTTGCCACATAATCTTTCACCTCTCACACTTTCAAGGGTGGGCACCCAGAAATGCTTTGCCCATAACCCTTTCAACAGCTCACTCATTGAAAGCACGTGTAACTATAAGATCATAAGACAATAAGACATAGGACCAGAAGTCAGCCGTTCGGCTTATTGAGTATAGTCTACCATTTGCTGAGACCATGCCTTATCTGATCATCCTCAACTCTAATTTCCTGCTTTTCCCCCATAATCTTTGATTCCATTACTGATTAAAAATCTGTCTATCTCAGCCTTGAGTATGCTTAATGACCCAGCCTCCGTAGCCAAATGCGGTAAAGAATTCCATCGATTTACTACCGTCTTGAGAGAAGAAATTTCTCTTCATTCCTGTTTTCAATGTGAGACCCATTATTCAGAGATTGTGCCCTCTGAGTCTAGACTCTCCCACAGGGGAAATGCCCCTTTTCTAAGAATCTTACATGTTTCAATAAGGTCACCTCTCATTCTTCTATGTTCCAATGAGTATGCACCTAACCTAGTATCAGCCAAGTGAACATTTTCTGTACTGCATCTGATGCTAGTTCCTTCAATTCCTTAGATCAGGCAAAAAGCGCCTTTTAAGCTCGAGAACATCCTTTTGGGGTGTTCAGATTCAATCAGATGTGATAATGGAGGTTGCTTTAATACCATACAAAGTAAGGAACTTTTTTGCCCTTGCGCTTTATTCACTGTTGTGCTAAAATGTCACAGTAACATCGTCAAGGGCTAGGAAGGCATAGCACCCAGGGTCTGTGACCAGGATTTGGAATTCCTACTCCAGGGGTTTGAAGACTCAGAGTGCTTCATTCTGAGGATGAAAGGGTCATGGAGATTGCCAGGATGCGCTCTGAGGCTAGTATTGGGGATGGCAAATCACCCAAAGCAGGATGCCTCAGGCAGATCTATAGTAATCCAGGAGCCTGGCTTCACTGGCAGAAGGGTGGGCAGTATGATACTGCTCCTCTAGGCATTGAGTTAGGGCCTCAGGTGCCACCTCTGGAGCAAAGTGCTTGCAGTAGAAGATGGGTGGATAACCGGCAATGATCCCTGAGGGAACCTGAGCTCATTGGCTGCGAGGGGAGGAGTCGGTCATGTTGATGAAGTTGAGCTTGTCTTAGTGACTTGAATACATGAGCTTCATCTATGAGAGAATGGCCAATCTCATAGAGATTATCATGCAACATCATTCAGAATGCATGCAAGAACAGTGCAGTGACCTGCTATAGTGCATGCCTCACTCAACAGCTTGGAGAATGTACGAGCCCTGACTTATGTCAAAGACATCAGGAGCTGCAGAGCATGCAGGTGGCACTAAGGTGCTAGAAATAACGTTTGCTGTGTCCCAGCAGCCTATCCAATCCTACCATCTGCCAAGCAGTCCAGGACTCAGGAGATTAGAAAGAAGCATGAGCATTCAAATCCACATCTGCCACTGCTTCCTCTGCCCCTCCACTGAAGCCTTCATTCTATGGTACCTGTTTCAGTGACTGCAGCTGTCCCTACTGAATAGCAAACCTCACAGTCTCACGTAGATGGCGAATGGGACCTTGTATATTGACATCATCCACCATCCTCCTCAGTGCCTTTAACAGAGAGGTGAGCACCTGCCTCCACCTCCTCTGAGGCAACGCAGGAGTGCTATGAAGGAGCGGGTGCCATGTCACCTCAATCACTCAATCATTGGTGTAATATCTCATGTTGTAGGTAAGTACATTTTCATGCCATAATTTTAAAAATGGGTGTTTGGCTCTATAATTGCCGAATGGTGCATGCAATTATCAGATAAAACTGCATGCTATTTCCAGTGGCAATAAAGATGTCATAAACTTTACCGGTAAACTCCTAGAGGCAGCTGTGTGTATAGCATTTAAGGCCATGGTGACTTTGACTGTAACTGGAAGTTCATGGGCACGAGTTGCCTGAAGTCCAAGGTTTGCACCCGGCATAGCATAAATGTTTCTGACCATGTCTCTCTTGATATTCAGATCCATCACCTACATGGCCTTTCCAACATGTCAAAGAAATTTACCATGTCATAATACACCTTTCTCTCAGGAAGATGTATCACCATCATCTTTCTTGCTGCTCTCATTGGTGCCTCAGTCACTTCATGCCCCAATACCCTGGCTGTCCATGCAGGCAGCTAACACTGCCTTTCCTCTATAGCCACATATGGGAAGATCCGCACTCATTTCTTTAATCTTCCGTCCTGCGCAACATATATCTCACCCGGTGTTACTGGCAGCCTGCCTCATCACTGTCTCATTTTGTCATGCAAGGAAGGATGATGAGGTCCCCACATAATGTATCCTTCCTTTTCTCCAGCCACTTTACTTTCCCCTCCCTTGAGGACCCATAGAAAAGTGTGTGCTGGAAATGAGCAACTTTTGAATCAGGATCCCGACTTCAATTTCTTAGCATCCTATGACTCTCTCCAACTGTGAAAATCTGGTCCTTTCATAAATCTGGTCACAGCGCCAGGGACCCGGGTTCGATTCCACCCTTGGGCAACTGTCTGTGTGGAGTTTTCACATTCTCCTCGTGTCTGCTCCGGTTTCCTTCCACAGTCCAAAGATGTGCAAGCTAGGTGGATTGGCCAAGCTAAATTGCCTGTAGTGTTCAGGGATGTGTAGATTAGGTGGGTTATAGGGGGATGGGTCTGGGTGGGATGCTCTGAGGGTTGGTGTGGACTTGTTGGACTGAAGAGCCTGTTTCCACACTGTAGGGATTCTATGATCTTCTATGGTCAATTCCAGGTATCAGTTCCCAAGTTACTCCCAATTCCCAAGGGCTTGCCTTTCACAGCTGGTCAACTTCTAATCTCAGAATTGACTTTCACTGTGACAGTTACATTGAGATATGTTCCCTCTAGCCCAAACTAGGATAATATTACAGCTCCCATTAAATCCACATGAACTTGGTTTTTTCAATCTGAAGTTGAGTTTTTCGTCATAATCTGCCTGGTAAATAAGTTTTCTCAGCTTCAGCTGCAAGAGTGGCCAGGCTCTATTTCCTACTCATTGTCTGCTAGGTAGCTGCAGGCTGACTGACTTGCATTTGTGAGGTTCAGTGATATCTGGGAAACCTTGTAACCCAATACTACAATCGTTTTCTGTGGACTTTTCCATTCCCAAAGCCAATCTCCATGACAACATGAATTAGATGGGTCTTGTGTACAGATAGAAAGGCTAATTTGCTGTCTCCTGAACAGTTAAATCCACTCTATCTTAAAATTAAACAGCTAGTTTGAAATAAAACTGATTATAAAACAGGGCATGAAGCAATCCAAGTGATGGCAGTGGAAGCAGCAGCATAAACTGCCCAAGCAAATGATCTAATTCAATTTTCAGGTCACTACTGCCAATTTGCTCATGGTGGAGTGTGTTCATATTTACCCCTTTGTCAGAACTTATGAAAGACATTTTCAAAGTGCACAGTAGTGATCCTTCAGAACAATCAAAATAAAGTATGATTAAATATGCGCAAAAATATAATTCATAACCTTCAACATTTGTTATAGTCTCTACATATTGTGTTCCATTGTTACATGAGCTGTGAATCTCTGAAATTCTGAACCTATCTGTAAGCTCCATGATCTGCTTCTCACTTCAACAAAGGTAATAACATTTCAAAAAATATGTATTTTCACGCATGTGACATGGGGTGTGTTTTAAAGGGCAGATCAACACGGGAAGTGCATTGAATATTCAACATGAGAAAATGCACACCAGCGACAAAAATGATTTTTCTAAGTAAATCTCTCATCTTAAGTGAAATGCATGAATTGGAAAGGGGCGGTGAATCAAGGAACATATATCAGCAATTTTCAGAAGACCCTAAATTAAATAATCACGGTGTCTATTTGTGTGATATGACTCTGAAGTCTTTATAAGGTTAATTTCATTGCTGAGTTCCCTTTCTTATACATTTAACAGGCTTGTAATCATTGTTTCTCTCCCATATACTAATTTTTCTGTCTTTTGCGCTGTTCCCTTACTATGCTGAAAGTATGTCTGCAGGTAAAAGTGTATCAACTCATTAGTTGTAAGGGTAATAATTACTGGCATTACAGTTGTTATCAAGACATACTCTCAGAGTTAGAATCTGGACATAATTGAAGAGTTCATTACAAAGATCAGTAGCTGCCAGATCACAATGGCAAGGTGAAAAATATCTCCACACAAAGCAAATGCCAAACCTTGTGAGAACTCTTATACTTCCTTCTTTTTTCATTAGAGCCCCGACAAGCTTGTCAGCAAAATTAAAGGTATGTCATTCGCATCCCGCATACATTGCAAAAGACTATAAACCTGCCAGAACCTTTGATGAAATAAAAGGGTTTTATTCATGATTCATGTACAGATACAAGGTTATTTTTATTCCGTCAGTACAATAATAATCAGATGAGGGCTCGGAAAATGAGAAGCTAGGCTGACAGGAAAGGTTCTGACGGAGGGGACCCCTCTGGGGTATATTGCCCCTTCGTAATCTCCTCTTTTTAGTGAGTAGACAAGATATGTGAGTGCTGTGCATGTTAAGATCCTACATAGCCCTGGTTTTGGTTCATAGCAAAATACAGAGGAATCAATATAGCAGTCAGAGTATTATGCAGGCTCTTGGCTTCCAGATATCAATCACCGCACAAAGAAACATCCATCTCTGTTACTGTAAAAAATGCTAATGATTCATTGCTTAAACGTTAAGAAAAATGTTACATTAGCCATGTTTTTTCATGTGGGTTTTGATTAAATTTTCTACTTTTAATCTATACACTGTATATGTATAAAAAAAAGGAATTGAGGATTAAAGCAAAAAGGAGCAGGGGAATGTACTGATTAAATGTATTGCTCACATGCCATATAGACAATCCCTGTATTAAAAATTAAAGGATATTTCAATTTCAATCTATTGAAGGATCCACCAGCATCCAGATTTGGTCATCAGTGCTAAAGGGCAGCCAGTCCTATCAGAGATTATGATGATATGTTCCATCATTAAGATGGGCATTAGCTTTTAATTAGCCAAATGCCTAGCTTTCTCCACTCACTCTGAACTGCCGACCTGTGCCCACTAGGGACACCTTCTTCCATTCTACTACCAGTGCAGAAAGAAATATAGTCCTTCTCCACATCACCTCAGTCATAACTCTTGCCTCTGATTCTTTTTTTTTTGCTGCTTCCTCACTTTCCTGTCCTTAGAAAATGTGGCACCAATTTTTTTTGAACAATTTAAAAATCTTACCTTCACCCCTGAACACCTAGAGCAAGTATATTATCTTTGAGTTTCTATTCTACAGTGAAGTAGGATACGTACATTCTCAACAGTCACGGTGACTTCTAGATACAAGTCAAGTGCTCTTCCTTTGAAAGAAACCATTATCTACTGTTCTTTTTTAATTCTCCAGGGTAATAACTTTAATATCCAGCAGTGAATTTTATCCTCTGTGCATTTTGTTTTATGATTTTTTTTTTCTTTTTACTTCCCACAATTCCTGTCATTTTTTAACATATCTTACAGCTCATCACCGCAGTCCTTGCAATGTATGTCCAGATATAAAAGAGTCTGTTTCTTCAAGGGCAAGTGCACTTTTTAATATTCATCGCACTGAAGGTTGACAGGATTGGAAGAAATTATTTCTTTTTCCTTTTATTTCTCTGACTACACTGTCATGACATTACATCTTGACTTGAGGTGCATCCCTTTTTCGCTCTCTGACCCTGCTGCCCAAAGTGAATCTGTGTTATACTATAGTCTATATGTTTGGCCTGCTCAAAGTCACAGGTGTAGCATTTTTATGCTTTTGACTCATTCAGACTGAGGCTTATTTGCATTGTGAACCGTTATAGATGAGGTTTACCATTGAATGGACATGCAGCTCTTTGTTCGAGTTTCTTTAAAACCTTCCTCTGTAATCAAGCTTGTGTGGTTTTGTAGCAAATTCTGTTCACTAATGCTCTTGCAAAGAATCTGGGATATTTTACTACATTAAAGGTTCTTTGTAAATGCAAGTTTTAGTCAGTTTGAGTATAAAACTCACAGACAGACAAACTTATAAACGCAGTATTTTATGTAACCTTACATTGCCTAATGCAATTGGCAATTAGCACAGTGCTAAGTGTGACATTGTAGGTGACAACTTCTGTCAGGTATTTTTAAAGGAATGACCTAAAAGAAATCAAAATGTCCTTCTACAAGATGAAATAAAACTAACTTTAAATAGCAAATAGAACAAAAAAAAATTGCTCAATTAATTGACTCAACTCCTTCCAGTGAGCCAATGCAAAATGCCATGGCTCCCTTCACTTATTTAATTTTCTGATGGAAGCAAATAACCAAAGAAAATTCCCTAAGGAGAAAACAATCTGACATTTCCCCCTGACCACAATGACAGTTGATAGAAATGGCAGGATATGAATGAAATATTATAATAACCTTCACCAGTTACATTCCCTAAATGATATTCTGCGCTCTTATTAGGAATTATGTCATAATGCACTACTGAGAATGTAGCCTCATAGTCTTCAATTTCCTTCCTGACCAAATATTGATAATGCATATTAAGCTGAAGATCTTTAATTACGCATATTGCTTATGGTAGCCACAAAAAAACCTTCTAATCTGTAATTTTGAGAAGTTTTTTTAAATCGCTGATCATATTTAAAATATTATTGTCATCTGTCCTTTTTCTTATTTTAAGGACTTAGACCATGTGCCTAATTGCACTGGCCTACTTTGATTAACCTTGTACCTTAGTAAAAGAATTTGGTCAGGAACAGAATTAAAGGGTGTAGGGCTAAGTTCACATGCCTATTGAGACAGAGTGCCATTTATGAAATTCAACTGATCGAATTTATTCTAGTTCTTCATTGATACCCTGCAGTTTCCATTCAATTGTCATTTGCCTCAAAATAGAAGATAAGGTAGTCAAAAATGTAAAAATGAGGAAAATGTCTGGAACGGGGATTATATGAGAATGGGCTATGAATTGCATGGGAGAATTCCATTTTCTGCTTCTTCACTTTATTAATGAAGTGTGTGATCTTCCATCAGTCTTTAAGTTGGGCTGAAGTGATTTTCTGGAAAACATTCCAGTCCTTTATTTAAATACATGCAAATAAGGCATAGAATGATTTTCTGCCCTCTGAAGCTGTGTTCTGGGCTACTGACAATGCTGGCAGTTATCCTTTCAAACTTACAATGACAAGAAAAGAACAAACCTTCAAGCAGAGTTGGTAATGAAGGACATAAACCAAGAATGTCCTCGAAGCCTCTTTCGCTCTGTCACAGTACATTCATCAGAACGCCCTTTTTCTTTGAATGTAAGATATTTTTATTCAGGTATCCTGAGAGTGGCAGGGTGGGACAAATCTTGAGAAACGTTATTTGCATTCTGTAGATGAGCATGCGTTTGCATTGACCTGCAGCAAAATTATTGCTAAGGAGTCAAAGCTCAAGAGCAAAATGGAGCTAAGCTTGAACCAGAGGAAGGCCGTCATTTTACTCTTTCATATTCCTTCCATATCAAGAATGACCTCTAAAAGGTAGTCAACATTTGTAATTTCTGCCCCCATTTCTAATTTTATGGTATTATGCCCTCACCTATGTTCAGGGAGAAATGTGCTATGTTTATGACTTGGTGTAAGCTGCAAAAGCACGGTTGCTCATCCATAATTGCCCTTGAGAAGGTGGCAAGACACTTTAGACTGTGAAATCCAAGATTTGGGAGCAGAAGTAGGCCATTTAGTCCATCAAGTCTGCTCTACCATTCAATAAAATCATGGCTGATCTGATAATCCCCAACTCCACTTTGCTGTCTTTTCTCCAAAACTCATGATTCCCATACTGATTAAAAATCTGTCCATCTCAGCCCTACCTGTACTTAGCAACAGCCTGTACAGTGCCTTGTGCTAAAAAATTCCACAGATCCACTACCCTTTAAGAGAAGAAATACTTCCTCATTTCCATTTTAAACGTATGGCCCCTTATTCAGAAATTATGCCCTCTGGTCCTGGACTCTCTCACAAGGGGAAGCAACTTTTTCACATTTATCATGTCAAGTCCTTTAAGAATCTTGTATGTTTCAATAAGGTCACTTCACATCCTTGTAAATTCCAATTAGTACAAACCAACCCAGTCAACCTCTCATCATAAGACAGTCCCTCCATATCCAGAACAATCTAGTCAACCTTCTCTGGACAGTCTCCAATGCCAATACTTCTTTTCTTAGATAAGGGAACAAAACTGATCAGAATATTTCATTAGTGATCAAACTCGTTGTATAGTTTTAGCAAGACTTCCCTATTTTTGTATTCTTTTCCCTTTGAAATAAAAGCTTAACATTAAATTGCCTTCCCTATTACCCACTGAACCTGTATGCTTGATTTTTGTGATTAATGCATGATGACTCTCAAAACCTTTTGTCCTGTAGATTTTTTGAAGTCTTTCTTAATTTAAATAGTATTTAACTCCTGTATTCTTCCTGCCAAAATGCATAACCACATATTTTCCCACATGATGTTCTATCCCTTATGTTTCTGTCCACTTTCCTAACCTGTCTATATCCATCTGCAGGTTCTGTGACATTCTCATCACTTGCCTTCTCACCTTAATTTGTATCATCTGCAATCTTGGCAAAAGTACTTTCACATTGCTCATCCAAGTCACGAATATATGTGATAAATAATTATGACCACAGCACTGATCTTGTGGCTCTGTATTAGTTACAGGTGGTTATTTTGAAAATACCCTCCTTATCCCTACTCTTGAATAGGCTTCTTGGCATTTCTATCTATCTGGTGTAGGTCGGCCTACATTGCTGCTAGGGAAAGAGTTTTGGGGTACTGACCTCTGTAAAAGAGCATAAGTATGGTTTCAAGTAGTTGAATCGGTTAAGATTATATTCACTGAAACTCAGAAGAATGATAGGTGAGCTCATGGAAACCTATAAAATTCTAACAGGATTAGACAGGGTAGATGTACAAAGGATGTTCCAGATGGTGAGGGAGTCTAGAACGAGGGGTCACAGTCTAAGGATATGGAGTAAACCCTTTAGGACAGAGATAAGGAGAAGTTCCTTCAAACAGAGAGTGGTAAACCTGCGGAATTCATTACTATAGAAAACAGCCTGAGCCAAAACATTATATGAATTCAAGGAGTTGGACATAGCACTTGGAGGAAAAGCAGGGGCAGGCTATTCAGTTGGATGATCAGCTATGATTGTGCTGAATGGCTTCCTCCTGCTCCTATCTTCAATGTTTTTATGTAAGTCAGGACGGTGTGTGCCATGTAGGGGAGTTTGCAGATGGTGCTTACTGGTCTTGTCTTTTCAGATGATAGAGGTCATGAATTTGGAATGTTCTGTCAAAGAAGGCTTGATGAATTACTGCAGTCCACCTTGTAGACTGCACTCTATAGCCCCTGTGTGCTGGGGGTGGAACAAATGAATGGGGAAATCAAGTGGTTTGCTTTGTCCCCTTCCTCAATATAATATCATGGGATCTTTTACATCTACTTGAGAAATCATCTGGAGCTTTGGTTTAGCATTTCATCGAAAAAGGCAGTACAGCCTTAGTACTGCGCTAAAACCTCTGCCTTGATTTTCAAGCTTTTAGAGAGGGACTGAACCTGTAACCTTCTGACTTAGTCGGGGAGGGGGTGATAGTGGAATGTTATCCCAATGTACCATGACTGAAAATGGCTGGATCTATTACATATATGTATTTACAGAATAGCTTGTGGAGGTAGAAGGAGCAGGAATGTTATCCTCAGTGACTGCTTATTTGCTTATACTTCCATATTTGCCAACTGCTCTTCCCTATTTCCCAGGCTGTCTGCCCTAACCTTCGTGTACCCTCATCCTTTCTGGCCACAAATATCTCTCTCGAACATACCCGAACCACAGTCTTCCACTCTCCCTCCCCGTCCTCTACTCCTCAGCTATGGCATGGTTTTGCAGGAATTTCTGCTCATCAAGCTGGCAACCTATCAATCTCGTTGGTTATACAGGCAGAAAAAAATGTTTTTTTAAAACCAACCCTTGATGTTAATATCTGAAAAATCTGTACCCCCATCTAGAACCCCTTCTCGCACCACTGCTTCTTCATCGCCTCCCCGTAAATACCAGTGCCAACATCTCAATGATAGTTAGCATCTCAAGAATAAGGAGTAAAAATTATAATATACATTACATAAATATTTTTTTCACTCCCTTTGTCAGTGAACACCTATCCATCGTATCATATATCATGCACCAAAGTGCCTTACAGTACATTTGTATGCATTAAGTGCCATCTGCTATTTCTTCACCTCAATTACATTGTTCCAGATCTTTTTTGTGCATTATCTATCACCTCTACCCTGGTCACCATCCCTTGGTGCCGTCTTTAACTATGATAATCGAGCTAATTCCATACTCCTGTGCTCCTGGCCGGATAACTCTGCAGCTACAATTCTAATCCCACAGTCCCTTAGAGCCCACTGCTCCCTGCTGGGAATGTGGAATTGAAGAATTAGCCTCAGTATTACTAGATCATGTCCATGACTCAGATTTGATGAAAATGGCACTAATTTATGAACTGTCACTTGTATATTTGTCATCAACTAATATTTTCAACGTGAGTTGCTGTTTTCTGAAAGTGTGCATTATGTCGCCAGTTCTGTACAAACTACACTATTAATCTCCCTACATTTTTTTATGTTTGCAAATAAATCATATTTCTTTCATGGTGTTTCAAAGGAAAGCTTCGTATTGACATAATGAAAGTCATACATGAAGTGCTGGTCCAGCAATCCTTGAAAAGATAAGAAAATACCTTCAAATTGTACCCATTTGCTCTGCACTATCACCCACCCCACAGCACCCACCTTCCACTGCCCACCCAGTTCTAGCTATAATAATTACCAGAAGCATGTAAATCTCCAGGGAAAATGCAGGAATAAATCAAGGCAGATGATAGCTTTAACAGAGAAAAACAATAGTACCACTAAAGTAGTTTGAATGAAAATTCTTATTTATTTTCACTGTTATGTTTGTCACTGCTATCAACATAGCAAAACAAAAACAAAATCATTCGAACCAAATCATGGCATTAACAAAATCAGCTAAAAAACAGCACTGTTGATGGACATCACTATTCAACACTTGTAAATGGAAGGAGAATTGGGACAAAATTCCATTTTCAGCAAGACAACAGACAGAAGGTTACTGAAGCACAGAGCCTTCACTTTCACACACAGACTTTCTTCAACTGCAGTAAGGAAAGTCTCCGTGTGTGGAGCAGATTTGAATACCTTATATGTCTTTCTTTTATTTCTTTCCGTGCTCAGCTAGAATATTTTAAACAAAGTTAAGGAGATGACAGGAGTGCTGCAGAAATCAATTGCCATCTTTATTTACGGGCTCACAAAAGGCACTTTGTACCATTCTAATGGAATTTTCTGAGAAAATATGTGGAAATTCTTTGACGAAAGGTGCATTAATTTAAAGAAAATGTATGTGCTAAATCTTTTGGCTTTAAATTGCAGGCTCATTGGCTCTTAAAAGGACTGTCAAATGTGAAGGGAAGTGGGTTGTAAGTGCACTTTAATTTAAGGCATCTATGCAGCTCTCATATATATAAGACAAGTGTTTTTTTTGCACAGTAAATGGATTAATGCAAACCCAGTGTGCAACCTGGGAGACAAGTGAGAATTCACTGATCAAACAATATGAAGGAAACTGTGATACTGGGTCAACCTGCCCTGCTTGTAAAAAAGAAAGCCCAGTATTGTTGTGGTTGTACATGTGCTTGTTTGTATGGTGGGAGTTAACATTACAACATGCAAATGACATGACCAAATTTAGTAGCATTTTTTGGCATCCCTAATTTAATTTGCTTTGTGCAATCTATCAAATGTCTGATTTCTGTTAGTAGGAATTAGTTTCATTAGTAGCCACTGCCTTGTGCATGTGTGAAATTCAACCAACTGCACAGAAAGTCATTAGTGCTGAAGAATGCTCCCCTGGAAGGTGAAAGCAGTAAAGCACTGTGCTGGGCAACAGGGGCCAGCAGCTAGCATGTCATAAATGTCTCTCTGTTTGATAATTGCCAAGTATTGAATAAAGATTCAAACAATACTCATAAGTGATAGCAGTTAAATTTATCATCGATGATTCATAAAAAACTTACATTCAGTCACTGTGAAGTATTTGTCGACTATTGATCACAATGTTTCACAGTTTATAGTGTGGCCAGTGCATGGCACAATCTGTATTAGTGCTATTGTATTAATTCAGGCTTTGCGCCAATGCAAATCCCACAAAATGGTTTGGATATAAAGTCTCTTGATACAAAGGAAATGTAACAAGAGATTTCCAAGGAACTCAAATGGATGGTGTAGGAACCTTTTAAGTGAAGATTCCAAACTTTTCATGCTGGAAAAAGCTGACAAGAAAATAGCTTTATTGTAAAAATGGATTTGACCTAACTTAAGGTGTTCTGCAATTAAGGTCCAAACTCGAACTGACCTTCCATCTTCATGAACTGAGAATGACATGCAGCTAGCATTATACCTGAGGTTTATCAAACAGTATTAACACTTCAAAATATTGTCTTTGGTGTGAAATCCTCTTGGCTTATCAATAAGCCTTCTGAAATTGGGATCAACAGTCTATAAGTAACTCAGAGTGAATCAATAACTACAATTATATAACAGAGGAAAAATAATAAAATCTTATTACTAACAACACCAGACTGGAAGTTAGAAGGATTTTGTGCACTGTTGATATTGTTTGCTTCTTCATCTGCAATTAAAACACAAGCAGTACGAAAGAAATCCAGATACCTCCAGAAGTGTCCATAACAATATGAATGGAGCGGGGGGATTTGCATTTTTGTTACTTGGGCAGTAATTTTCTGAGATCCTTCATTTCATTCCATTGAGAGCACCTAAGTTAGTTCAAATCTACTTTTACAATGATGCTATTGCGCTGTCAGCTTTTTCTAGCATGACAAATGATACAAGGATCATTTGGATCTATAAAGGGTACAGAATTAGTCTGCTAGGAGGACAGGGTGAAATCCACCCCTAGAACAATATGGCAGGACAGATGTGCTGATATTCAGAATGAACGCAAAATCATGAGTGTCTCAAATCAGGCAAGTATGGTCTGGGTACCTGCTGAGGGAAAAGGAAAAGGAGTCAGACAAAATTTGGCTTGTTTTCCAGTTAAGTTATAATGGTATCTTGCTTTAAAAATCTGTCAATTTATAAACAGAGTTGCAAATGTCATTTTACAGGAAGATACAAGTAAGCATACAGTTGTATTTTCAACACCCGTTCTTACCATAGCTAAAGTCAGGAGGTCATGAGGAAATGCCCTTAGACTTGGTAGGTCAACTAATTTTTGTTGTCCTGCAGATACCACCTGACCTGCTGAGCAATTCCAACATTTTGTGTTTTTGCTTTCAGATTTACAGTATTGAACTTCATGTGTTGTCTGTTTAATGAATTTCTGATTGTTTAAGTCCATCCCATGTAAATATCTCAGCATTTTAACCCTTGGACTACTGAAGGAACTTTATTTTCAAAATGCTCAAATTTCAAGCCTGTGACAATTGTCTAATATGCATAGGGATTATTTTCTCTGAGTGTGTTGTGATCATTCTAATGAATCAGAACCACTGATGTGGAAAAGCCAGACTTTAAAAATATATTGCTTTTGATTTTAGCGCTGCTATAAAATATAGGGGTTAATTGTGCAAGTTGGTGCTTCTGTCTTCACCTCGGGAATGTTAAATAGCAAAGACAACAAAGCTTGTTGCTCCTGTGAATTTTCATTTCATTCCTTCCAAGCTCAAATTATTGTGCCTTTCAAACACACCTCACACTGCGATAAAAATATGCTTTCATTGTATTCCCAATTGGTTGCTAAATCTCAAAAGTATGGAACTCTTACCTTCTTTGGTTCCTCAATATTTCCAATGGATAGAGTGAGTATTTGTGATCGTTTCTTGTTCCAGTCCTTTCCTATGTATGAGTTTAATGCTGCATAGAAAAGAGAAGATAGATCACAAATAACCTTTTTAATGCAAAGTAACTCAGTTTGTTCTCTTGTTGGTTCAGTAAATGTATCCAGTGAGGAGCCATACACACAAGGTCCCATCCAGGTTAAATCCAGTTCAGTGCTGAGTTACTTATCTCAGATAAACCTTGGGTGAAATGTTCAAGTTGACTTCAGCACCTCTGCATTTAATGTAACTAAAGTTTGTAGTAGGTTATTGATGGAGCCACTGTAGTGGAGGTGTCCTGTGTACAACCACCTCCAGCTACTTCAGCAATGACCTTCTCTCCATTATAAACCCAGAAAAGTGATGATGAAGCTCACTGATGCTTTAAATTCAGCAACATTATCATTATTGAATTTCCCTCTATAAACATGCTGGGTGGTACCACTGGTCAGAAACTTGTCTGGAATAGCAACATAAACGTGATGGTGACAAGGCAGGATAACGGCTGGGAATTTTGACTTTGACATTGTAAAGCTTGTCCACCATTTACAAGCTTCACATCAGGACCGTGGTGAAATATTCTCCATTTGCTTGGATGTCTGTGGCTCCAGCAATCCTCAACCCAGGTCAAGGTAACATCATCTTAAACATCCACTCCACCTACATGTACCATCTACAAAATGCAACTCACCAAGGATCCTTTGATACCAGCTTCCAAATCTATGACCTCTATTACCTCGAAGACCAAGGATACAGATGCATGGGATCACCACTGCCAGCACATTCTCCTGTAAGCCAGATGTGACCCTGACTTAAAACTATTTGCAGTTTCTCCAATGTTGCTGGGTCAATATATTAAAACTTCCTTCCTAACAGCACTGCAGTACCAACATCGAATGAACAGCAACAATTAAAGAACGAGCTCTCTGTCGTTTTCTCAAGGGCAATTAGAGATGCGCAATAAATGTTGGTCTTATCAGTGCCACCCACAGCTCATAGAAGAATAAAAGAACAGTTACAACTTATTGTTCTTTACCAAATGAGCCTGGCTGGAAGGACTGGTGTTAATTGTGAGGCCTCCATGGAGAAGTAGCATCTCGTATTCATTTTAAGGTTTAGGCTCACCACTTGGATAAGATGCTGGAGAGTGTCCGTTGCCTAGTTCAGCTGCACTTCAGGAAGGTGCTAGGGCTATAAAATTAGATTTTTCCTTTTTTGGGCTCAAAGAGGATGATTGACAACATGCAAACTTCATGGTCCAGTTTTTGCAGAGGCAAAAAGACAGCAGTCACTTAAAAATTTTTACATCTGTTCTGGGACTGATGCCTCAATTCCTTTTGTCTCAGTTTTTACTAGTACAAAATAAAGTTGTGGCTAGTGAGCCTGCGCCTAATACTCCTTCTCCATTTCACTCCTATCCACCTGTCAGTGGAGGTGAAAGTGGCAGGCATCTCCTCACTTCTTCAATTTAAGTGGTGTTCCAGCAGTTCTTGGCCATTTCTTGACAGTTTTTGAGAGATTGGCCAACTCCCAGGGATCTATAGGCCTTTTGAACACAATCTTCTCGACAGTTTACAGTCCCAAAGGGTTCATTACCACCCTCCGATGAAAGCAGACCTGGCAACCCCTGGCACCCACCCTCAGTGTATACTGGGACTTGGAGGGGAAAATGCAGATTGTGGTGTTCCTATTTACCTCCTAGCCATGTCCTTCAAGATGGAAACGGTCATGGCTTTGGAGGGTGATATCTAAGGAAGCCTAGTGAATTTCTGCAGTGCATTTGATGGATAGTACACATAGCTGCTACTGAGCGTCGGTGACAAAGGGAGAGAATATTTCTGGATGTGGTGTCAATCAAGCGGCTGCTTTGTCCTGAATGATGTTAAGCTTCTTGAGCGTTGTTGATGTCCCAATCATCCAGGCAAATGGGGAGTTTTCCATCAGACAAATGAATTATGCTTTGTAGCTGGTGGACAGGCTTTGGTGAGTCAGGAGGTGAATTACTTGCTGCAGGATTCCAAACCTCTAACCAGCTCTCGTAGCCACTGTGTTTATATGGCAAGTCCAGTTCAACTTCTGGTCAATACTAAGCCGCATGATATTGATAGTGAGCAACTCAGTGACAGTAACATCATTGAATGACAAGTGGCAATGGTTAAATTGTCTCTTATTGGTGATGGTCATTGCCTGGCATTTGTGTGGTGTGAGTGCTACTTGCCACTTGTCAGCCCAAGCCTGGATACTGTGCAGATCTGGTTGCATTTGAACATGGGCTGCTTCAGTATCTGAGGAGTTGTGAATGCTGCTGAACATTTTGTGCAATCATCGGCGAACATCCCCACTTCTGACCTTATTATGGAGGGAAGGTCATTGATGAAGCAGTTGAAGATGGTTAGGCCGAGGACTCTACCCTGAGGATCTCCTGCAGAGACGGTTTGGAGCAGAGCTGACTGACCTTCAACAACCACCAATCAACTTCCCTCGTGCCAACTATGACTCCAACCAGTGGACAGTTTACTCCCTGATTTCCTTTGACTCCTAGGTTTGCTAAAGTTCCTTGATGCCTACTCTCTCAAATATGTTCTTGATAGCAAGGGCAGTCACTCTCACAGCTACTCTGGAATTCTTCTCCGTTCTCAATGTTTGGCCAATGCTGAAATGAGGTCGGAAGTCAAGTAACCCTGGCGAACACAAACTGGACGTCAGTGTGCTGGTGCTGCCTGATTGTACAGATGATGTCACCTTCTTTTACTTTAGACTGATGAAATGAAAATTGGTCAGGTTGAATTTGTCCTGTGTTTTTTATGTACGGGTCATACCTGGACAATTTTCTGCATTGTTCAGTAGATACCCGTGTTGTAGCTATATTAGCACAGCTTGGCAAGGGTTGTGGCAAGTTCTGGAGCACAAATGTTCAGTACTACTGTCAGAATTTAGTCAGGGCCCAAAGCCTTTGCAGTTTCCAGTGCCTCTAGCCATTCTTGATATCCCGAAGAGTGAATCAAATTGTCTGAAGACCGGTATCTTTGATCTGGGGACCTCTGGAGGAGACCGAGATGGATCATCCACTCAGCTCTTCTGGCTGAAAATTATTGTGAAGTCTTCTGCCTTATCTTTTTGAAAATCAATTCTCTGTGAATAATTATTTATAGGGGTCAAAAATGCATGCTTATTTCTTTATTTGGCTGCAAAGTCTTCTTCCGAATAAGTGAGAAACTTTATTCACCAAATAGCTGAGAAGAGGAGAGGATGCTTCCCAGTAACTGTTTTGTTGCAGTTTTGTATTTGTCACTTAGTTTAAAACCACCATTCTTGTCCTTTAGACAAAGTATTTGTTAACTTTAGGTCAAGTCAATCAATTCAAAATACATTATATTGGCCAACGACTTCAGTCTCTCTCATTCTCAGTATCAGATTACTTGAGTTAAATATAAGGTTCAAAAAAAGATGACTTATTAAAACAATATTTTGCATATGGAAAAGAAATTGAGAGGGGATGGAGAGGGCCAACTTTTGTGAAGCCCTTATTTCTCTGTTGGCTTGTTATGAATACATTTTTCAATGTAGCTGGGAGTTGTATGATTCTAACACTTATCTTGTGATCTTCCAGTTGCCATAAGTGAAGCTCGAATCAAAAATGTGAATCCATATGAAATTGCTAATGCGTTATGAATTTTTAAAGATTCTGAAAATTTCAGTCAAGAGACCAACAAACACACTCTCAATTTAAATCTGGTGTATTTTTACAAACCTAGGATGCAGCAGGATTTCAAGAAATTTCTGAATCTCAGTTTAATATGCATTCTGATTTTTGCCAAAAAAGCAGTCCTTTAACTTCACTGAAAACAGAACAAATTTCAAAAGAACAACTATAAACTATTAATGTTCAAGGACCAAATAGTAACATTAAATCTTCTTCTCTTCGAAAAAGCTGACATTTGCATTCTGAAAGACCTATTGCATTTCTTAGTTACGCCTGTCAAAGGTTGAAAGGGCAGGTAATTACAATTAATGAATACATTTTTGACACATTGAGCTCTGTAAATGGGAATTTTATGCACTCAGGCAGTCTATTGTCAGGAAACACAATTAACTCAAGTTTTTGCATGTTTCAATCCTTGTACAGTTTTGTTCCGTTCGTAATAGGTCACAGATGTGCTGAAAGTATTTAACTGATGGAACCCCTCATCCTTCTACTTACGTGTAACAAAATAAAATCATAACTTTGTATTTTTAACTCCATAGTTACTAAATAAAATTTGAAGCTGGCAGCAGTTAAATGCTTCCCATTGCATGACATATCTAACAGATGTAGCTGAATAATGTAGTGGTAGAATAAAAATAATGTCAAGGACGGTGATAATTTCTTTTATTACAACAGAATCTCATTACCATACTCAGCCTGACTGTCAGATTTGGGAAATCAAAAAAACTGGTAAAAATTCATTTAAAATCTATATATGTATCTATAAGTCATCATTTGAAAAAATGGCATTAAAAAAATAACTTTTATCTGTTTTAAGAAGGATTTTTTCAGAGCAACATACAGGTGTTCTGTTAAGTATGGAGTCTGCCACATTATTAGCCCAGGTCACTTCATCAAAGTATGTTACATCAAGTTCACCACTTTTGTCACTGAACTACTTACAGCAATGAACAAGTCTGCCTACCTACTACATACGCATTCCTTCAACGGGGGACCCAGGTAATGTTTTGGGGATCAGGGTTTGACCAGATAGTGGAAGTTAAATTCAATATAAGTCTGGCTTTAAGAGTCTAATGTTGACCATGAAACAGTTGTTGATTGTTCTAAAGCCCATTTGTTTCACTAATGCCCTTTAGGGAAAGTACCAGTCATCATTACCTGGCCTGGCCTACAAGTGACTCCAGATCCACAGCAATGTGATTCACTCTTAACTGCCCTCTGGGCGATTGAGGTGGTCAATAAATATTGGCTTTGCCAGCAATAAATTAATTTTTACAACTAAGTAGATCCTGATAACAACAAATATCTCCTTCATGTGTATAATCCCTTGTAACAGCATGTGTTGAAATTTATTATGTTCCTACATTAAAGAGTCTGTAATCACTTGTAGCTGTCAACTAAACTCTA
Source organism: Rhincodon typus (assembly GCF_021869965.1). Taxonomy (NCBI): domain Eukaryota; kingdom Metazoa; phylum Chordata; class Chondrichthyes; order Orectolobiformes; family Rhincodontidae; genus Rhincodon; species Rhincodon typus. The sequence continues at coordinate 39,195,688 of NC_063340.1, read as the reverse complement.
AAATAGTGGTGCCCTATTGTGATAATGGATGGTCGTGACAGGTTTCATGCAGCAGTAGTTCAATAATGAAAATCCTCAGTCTTGACCCAACGAATGAAGTAGGACTTTTTCTTAATACTCTAGAGAGTTATTGTTTCCAAAGGTTTAAATGACAGGACCTTTAAATGCCTTCTGTGGAAGGGTCACCAGACGGAAATGTTAACACTGAATTTTCCTTCATAGGTGCTGCTGGACCCACTGAGCTTTTCCAGCAACTTCTGTTTCTGTTCCTGATTTGCAGCATCCGTAGTTCTTTCGGTTTTTAGTTCCTTTAAATGTCATTGCCAAATTTATTACTCCTGTTGATCAGTGTTTTTGATAGATCTTTTTGATACTTTAGACAGCTTCCTTGACAGATCATTTTGACAGCTACCTTTGACAGCTATGACAATGGATTTTGACAGATCTGTGGACAGATTTACAGTAATGAGTTTTTGTATTTTTCATGCATGTTTGTGTCCAGTTTGAACAATTCAAAAGGGCACTTTTTCTCTCCAAAAAGGCACATGACCTATGCCAAACAGCACATTTCTCCACCAAAGAGCATGTTACTTATCCAAGGATCAGTTCCAAAGGGCTATCTAAATGGTTCAAAAAGTTCAAACCAGTTCCGACCAGGTTTAATCTGTATTCTTCAGGTTTCACACTCCTGAGCTATCAAAATCTCATTTGAGACAAATGATAATATCAATAGCACACTGCCTCTGTGAACTGCGCATTTTCAAATCTTAACCCGGGTGTATGTTCACCCCTGCGGAAATGGAAACTACCATGATCAGTGGCAGGATTTACAATTTTCAGTCACTTCTGCCATTATAGCCACAACAGACAGGCCCATTGCTGTGGTGACAATCCAGGCCATGACAAGCTGCTTGATCAATGTAGATAGCACTGATCAAGATACAGTATGAGCACTTGTAACAAAGCATGGAAGAAAGATTAATTATATTCTAGAACTGGGAATATTTATTTGAACAAAGCTTTTTTTTCTGGTAACGTTCTTACGCCCATTTAGGTCCCAACCATTGGTATACACTGCCTTCTTCTTGACTTCAGTTTTTGGTTAACGGTGGTGAAAGGTGATGTGTTTTTGGACGCCTTATAATCATGTACTGATGAATGGAGATACAAAGTTTGAGTTCTTCTTTTTCAAAGACTCATAATACTAAACGTAAATTACAGGAGAGCCTTACAAGTACATCTTCCTCGAGAATCAACTCAGTTCCCACAAACTGAATGATATTGCTTTCTGTATTGGTGATCACACTCATTATTGGCATCTTGCAGTAAAAAAAATCACAAAAAAGATTTGTATTATATATTGAATTAGAACATGTAATGATTATTGTCTTGGGTGTTTAGTTAGCAATATATTGGTAACTGTGTTTTAACGTGATGGGTTGGCATAGAAATTTGATGATGTTGTGCAGATGCTGCAATCTGTCGAGACCTGATGCTTCTTCACTTTGAGAGACAAAAGGTCCAGAGATGGAATAACTTGAAAAGAATTCATGGAAAAATTGCAAGACCCAAACACCGTTTGATTGGAATTGTATAATATCTTTAAATAAGGCAAATAAAAGGGTACCTCTTTAAAATGTTGCAAGTTTAATGAAGTATCGGAAAAAAGAAAGAAATGCATTTATAGAGCTCCTCTTCTGACCTCAGGATTGCCTCGAACTGTTTCACAACAAATGAAGAAAGTTTGAAGTGCAGGCACTTTGAAATATAAGAAATGCATCAGCCAATTTGCATACAGGAAGTCACAGAAACAGTAAAGTGATAATGACCAGATCATCAGTTTCTGTGATAATGATTGAGGAATAAATATTGGCTCAAATATTGCAGGTAACTTAGGTGAATGGGAAATCAGGTTGAAGGATGGGAGTTGTTGATTTAGGGTGTAAAGGTTACTCAGGATGAGAGTTTTGGATTTTAGGACAAAGGGTATGGATAGTCAAGGTTGGGGATCAGATAGTTGGGTCCTGCTTTACTGCAGGAGTGCATTGGCTAGCCAGATCAGAGAGAGGGTGGGAGGCGAATAATGATGTTGAGGAATGGGGGTGTGATCTCGTGAGGAATGGGGGTGTGATCTAGTGAGGAATGGGGGTGTGATCTAGTGACTGGTTGCAAGTTTCACCATGGATTAAACAGAATAATAGTTCTAGATGAAATATGCAGGTAAATTGCTATATCTAAATACCAGCCCTGAAACTGACATCAGTGAAAGAGAAATTCACAAAGGGACCTAAACAATCAGAAATAAGCCTGTTGAACCTCCATAACAAATTTAGCTCATTTGTGTGTCCTGGACACCTGCAAAGTCCCAAAATGCATCAATAGCAGAAATTCAGTGCCCCATCACTGCTCCCAATGCCACATGATCTAACCCATTATTTCATTGCTGTTGCCTTGTCCACATTAGTAATGTGCACACCTCCCAGATAACTGAACATTTGTTACAACAGTATTATTTCTGGTCAAATCTTATACAGATGATCCTTAAATCACACAGATCTCACCCAAATCAAACAGTATTTTTAGTCAGTCATAAAATTGGGAGCAATTCTGTGGGATTTACTTTGTGTGAATTTTGACAATTAGGTAAAAGATCTCATAGGAAGATGTTAAAAATGCCAATGAGAAGGTTTTGAATGTGCAAATGAGATACTCCTTAATGTCTCAGTGGGCAAATAGTATGTTACAGAGTCAGCAGATGAGATTGTGAGGTCACTTGCTCAACTGGTATTGAGCAGTAAAAACCGAAAGAACGGCGGATGCTGTAAATCAGGAATGAAAACAATGTTGCTGGAAAAGCTCAGCAGGATTGGCAGCATCTGTGAAGGAAAAAACAGAGTTAACATTTTGGATCCGATGACCCTTCCTCAGAAGGTATTAAGCAGTGTTCTAGTCATAGAGTCATTGAGCTGTACGGCACGGAAACAGACCCTTCGGTCCAACTCATCCATGCCAACCAGATATCCTAAACTGATCTAGTCCCATTTGCCAGCATTTGGCCCATATCCCTCTGAATGCTTCTTATAATATGTACCCATTCACATACCTCTTAAATATTGTAATTGTACCAGCCTCCACCACTTCCTCTGACAGCTCATTCCATAGACACACGACCCTCTGCATGACAAAAGTTGCCCCTTAGGTCCCTTTTAAATATTTTCCTCTTACCTTAAGCCTATCTCCTCTAGATTTGGATTCCCTTACCCTGGGGAAATGACCTTGGCTGTTCACCTTATCCATGCCCCTCATGATTTTATAAGTTCACCCCTCAGCGTTTGATGCTCCAGGGAAAATAGCCCCAGTATATTCGGCCTCTCCCTATCGCTCAAATCCTCCAACCCTGGCAATTTGTCAATTTTTTCTGAACTCTGTCAAGTTTCACAACATCTTTCTTACAGCAGGGGGACCAGAATTGAACGCAGTATTCCAATGGGGTCCAACCAATGTACTGTACAGCCACAACATGACCTCCCAACTCCTATACTCAATGCACTGACCAATAAGGAAAAGCATACCAAACGCCTTCTTCACTACCCTGTCTACCTGCAACTCCACTGAAAAGTGTGAAGTGATTCATTTTGAAGGACAAACTTGAAAGCGGAATACAGGGTTAACGGAAAGATTCTTGGCAATGTGGAGGAGCAGATGGATCTTGGGGTTCATGTTCACAGTTCCCTGAAAGCTGCCACCCAGGTGGATAGAGTTGTTAAGAAGGTGTATGGTGTGTTAGCTTTCATTAATAGAGGTATGGAGTTCAAGAGCTGTGAAGTTATGCTCCAGCTATACAAAAGCCTGGTTCAGCCACACCTGGAGTATTGTGTCCAGTTCTGGTCGCCTCATTCAGGAAAGATGTGGAAGAATTGGAAAAGGTGCAGAGGAGATTTACCAGGATGTTGCCTGGAATGGAGGGAAGGTCTTACGAGGAAAGGCTGAGAGAGCTAGGGCTTTTCTCTTTAGAACGACAAAGGATGAGAGGTGACTTGATAGAGGTGTACAAAATGATCAGAGGTATAAATAGAGTAGACAGCCAGAGACTTTTTCCTAGAGTGGAGGTAGCTATTACAAGGGGGCATAGTTTTAAAGTGAGTGGAGGTAGATATAGGGGAGACGTCAGAGGTAGTTTCTTTACTCGGAGAGTGGTCAGGGCGTGGAATGCATTGCCGGAAAGGGTAGTGGAGTCGACTTCATTAGGGGCATTTAAGCGGCTATTAGATAGTCATATGGATGATAGTATAAGGTAGGGGTGGAGGTTAGATAGACCTTAGGATTAGGGTAAAAGTTCGGCACAACATCGTGGGCCGAAGGGCCTGTACTGTGCTGTACTGTCCTATGTTCTATGTTCCACTTTCAAGGAATGATGAATTGGCACCCCAAGGTCTCTTTGTTTGGCAACCCTCCCCAGGACCTTACCATTGAGTGTAGAAGTCCTGCCTTGATTTGCCTTTCCAAAATGCAGCACCTCACATTTTTCTAAATTAAACTCCATCTGCCACTCCTTAGCCAATTTGCCCATCTGATTTTTTTTTAACAATGATGATGGAATGGCTTTCTATCATTGTGCCTACCATCACTGTGGCTGCTAGACTTTTTCTCAGGGCTATCACTGGATAATCTAGGTGAAGCATAAGCCAGATTTAAATTCCACTGCAGCCTGATGGAGTACATAGGAATCATTTGCCATTTTATGATAACATTGGGGCAGAGGAAGCAGAGTGATCACATCAACCAGTTTCTGCTTGGATTTGAACAAAAGGTGGACTTGATCTCAAAGGGAAATTTTACTGCATTTTTGTGGGGTCAGTAAGAGTGCAAGTTCTCCTTCAGGTTTCATAAAATCTGCCTGATTTACTGCTGATTCAGATAGACACTGTGATATTACCTTCATTCTTTCCTGAATAACTCATCAAGATCACCCACCTCCGTCTTCCCCCACAATTCTTAACTCAGCTCTAAATGTCAGGTAGATCACTCAATATTGCACTGGTTTGGAGACAGTGCAGTCTCGGGGCACTAGTTGTACAGTTCTCCAGAATGTGCCCTCAATGTGCACCTAGTGCTCCTCTGGAACTATTAGGTGGTCAGTGGGTGTATGCTGCCCGCTGACTGCCCAAAAGCTGGACCAGAGATAAACTCTCCACCCACAGTCTAAGAAAGGCCTGGTTCTAATTGTGGTATCTCGTGGTTTAGCTGATCTCAATTTGACCAGATCTGTGTGACCATGAGACAAATGAAATGACTTGGGTAAATAACCAATTGCCAAAGTGTGATTTCCTCTGTCGAATGCTGTCAGTGATGCTCTCATTATATTAACACATTAGAAATATCTGCATCTCAAAAAAAAACAGGAATACTATCTGAAGAAATAAAAGACTTCTGGAATTTTCTGGGCAAGTTTCCGGCTCCATTGGAAGTTGATGGCTAATAGCCAACATTGTCAATGGTAGCTAATGACTCACAATTTCTTACTGCAGTGAGATATCCAGCTTTATATTCATTAATAAATGTCTAAATTGATCAATAACAAATAATAACAATGCCAAAACATCCACTTCATGTTGGTATCAATGGTACAAGGTGGGAGCACAGAATGAAGGATAATAGCAATCCGAGTTCAACTTAACAATACTAATGTAAACGGTTTTGGGAAAAAAGAAACTTGAATAAAAATAAAATTCATTTCAGTTGGAAAGATTACACATACTGGAAGTGTTTGAAAACATTTCACATTGTACCCTTTGAACAGGAGATTTTCTTGGTTCCCTAACTATCATTTCTCTCCCAACTAATAGTACCATGTGCAGATTACTCAGTCATTTAGCTCATTGATGTTTGAAGGTTATCATGGTGAGAATAATAACATTGGGCAGCATCTTGTGTCCTCATTCATCATGGGTTTGGGAGGATTTAATCAGGCAGGAGGATAGCAGGTAGGGGTATTTCTGTCTTTCTGTCTCTGGGCCAATTATGCCACAGAAGGCCAGTAAACAGCCTTCCTGTCCCACTGTCAACTCAGTTGCAATTAATGATCACTTTACGGACTTCATTCCACTCTGCTGATATTAACTTATTTTCATGTGAGCATCTTATCATGTAGGGAGCACGACGAGCAAACTCTGCTGTGTTTGCTTCCAGGCTCCTACCATTATGGGGTTGGAGGAGTTAGGAGATAGTGGTTATTCTTTCAAACCCACTCAGTGTCTGAGTAACTGAATGTTGGAAAGAGGGCAGGAGTTCACAGAGACCCAATCTCAGTCCTTGCTGTCAACATTCTTTCCACCTCCACATTCCCATCTCTAAGGTCCCCTTCCCACTTTCACACTCCTGTGCCTGGGCCCATTATTGATATAAAACCTCAGCATGGGGTAGTACTAGCAACAGCAAACACTTCCCCTGTAGCACTGCTGTGTATGAAAGAGCTACAAGTCTCTGATTGACCAGCAGCTCTTGGTGGGCGAGACTTCCGCCTACGGGCCCCTCGATTCCAGGGGAAGGACAACTGCTAGCCTGTCAATTGCCTGAGTGGCACAAGATGTTGTGAATTTTCTTGCAAAGAGCTAACATTGGACTTTCGGAGAGACCCCTCCACAATATTCTGTCTACTGTGTGTATAAGAAAATTTTATGGTTGAACCATGTAAACTGTTTGCCCTGAAAAGAGTAGTCAGTACTTTAAGAACTGGTGGACCTCAATATTGGAGGCATCAAACTCTGACTATCATGTGGAAGAATGGCTAGAAAAAGTGAAGGAGATAGTTATAGATAATGGAGGACGGGAATACAGGCAGGATCTTACTAACGGTTGCTGCAGCTATTGAGTTTGTAATTGGTTGGCACCTATTAATATTCTTGAATGGACAACTGTGCAGAATGAATGGGAGTGTGTTTCTTGAGTAACAGTGGCCAGATATCACTGATGTGAAGGTTATGATTTGAAGGTAAATCTCCAGTATTAAGTCTAACACTGGGGTGTGCAAAGAATTCTTTAATCATGGTATTGATCAATCATCCACAGCCTTTCAAGATGGACATACAGCAAGTCAAATGTTTTGAGCTGTGATAGCTTCCCGTACAACATTGTGCTGATGGCTCATGGCAGAGCCACTAGTACCACAGGCTGATATTTGTCACGTTGGTTGTCGGGTGCTGTTGCAAGTGATTTTTAGTATTGGCACCTGTTGCCAAGCTGCATGTACCCCTTGATTATTATGATAGCCCATGCCAGCCCAGAGGTGATGATGCAATTACCCAAGGTCACCAGGTAGTGTCTCCTGAGTGCTGACATTGATATTTAGTGCCATCATGTCACACTTGCAAGCATCATTGAAGTGGAGATTTGGGGGTCCTATGAATCGTGTGGCTTGAAAGACGTTGCCAGGCAGAAAATCTTCAGGAAAACTTTCGCCTTCCATCCAGTGAACACACCAGTGCAAGTGAACTCACCTCAGCTTGATGAAAACCCACATACCTGGGAAGTTTGTTTTTGAAAGTTCTTCCGCATTCATGGCTTTGTGAAGCCATGAGATACCACGAATGAGCAGCAAATGGAGAAGATGGAAAACTGGACACGTAGAAGACAGGAGTAGGCCCTGCAGGCCTGCTCTGCCATTCAGTATAACCATGGCTGTTCAGGTGTTCAGTTGTCATGGCTGAAAATTGGTTGAGCTTTCTGTCTTGATAACTATACATGAAAGAAAACAGATTGTTGGAGAGGGGAATCCTCCAGAGAAATAAGATTAAAATGAATAATGGAGGAGCTATCGCCAGCACATTTTTGATCGACTAAATGGCCAATATCCTTCTGAATTGAAATTTCAAAGATTCTGTGATAACATTTAGGGATCGTGGAAAGAAAAATCTGTTGCTAATCATGAGGGCAAGTGATGTGGTACAGTGTGAGTCAAGATCCAGCAACAATTCCTTCAAATTACTATACTTACCACAAGTAGTGCAATTTGATGCCAGAGTACCATAATTTTGCATAAAAATTCTAAGACTAAGTGACAGTGCATGGTTCTGCGTGAACGTGGCTGATAAACAATTCACTTATTACAATCAATCACTCCCTTGAATAATAATCCCTTTTTTAAATAAAACCTAGAATTCGAAAGAAAATAGAAATGGCAAAAGAGTTTACTGTCAATCAGGCTTAGCGTCAGGAATTAAACTGGCCCAAAGCCTCCCATCCAAAGTTTTTTGAAGAGCAGAAGTTTGAAATATATGCTGTCATAGTGTTGACATTCCAAAATTTGAGGAGGGCGTTTTCCAAACAGTGTCATTTATTCAAGGCTAAAGCACAGAAAATTATCTTATGCTGCATTTATATAGTGTTTCTCACAACTTCATGACTACTGGATGTGTTTTACAGCCAATGAAGTATTTTTCAAGTCAGCATTGTAATGTACAAACAGCCACATGATAGTGAGCAGACCAGCTGTCCTTTGTAATTTTGATTGAGAGATAAATATCAGCTCCCCAGCTGACAAAAGACCATTGTCTTAAGATATTATTTTTTTCTTAATCCACAGATGCTGCCAGACCTGCTGAATATTTCCAGAATTTTCTGTTTTTGTTTCAGATTTCCAGCATCTGCTGTGCTTTAATTTTTCTTAACTTCCCTGCTCTTCTTCCTAATCGTGCTGTGGGTTATTTTGCATCCACCCAAGCAGGCAGTTGGGTTGAAAGATTCACTTTAAAGATGGGCAAATTGTTTTCCACTGAGTGGGCTAAATCTAAAACATAAGAATGATTATTCTCTCCTTCAGTTTTATGGAAGAATGAACATTTGGCTTCATTTCAAGTTTTGTTTTATGAATTGAAACTAGAATATAGTTACAGATCTAGGAAAGCTTATCTTTGGTTTAGTTCACGAAACAGTCTGCATTTCTGGGCAAGATTTATGCACATCATTCATGTACAGGTAAACAGCTATAAAATTAAGCTTGTTGCTTGAATGTTCTATTAAAAGGTATTTTCCTCAGAAAGCCATAGGCAGAAAGAACAAAATTACCCAATAAGCAGATGCAGCTAATATAGCCTAATATAGACCTACACAGTCTCACACTCTCACTTCTTATTTATATCCTTTTAATGCCTAAAGAAGCCCATCTGCAGGCCAGTCAATGTACTCAGCCAGCCATTATGCAGCATAACATAGCAGGTAAATAATACAGCAGCTCTACACTGGGATTGCTCTGTTATAAAAGAGAAGTTCATTATAGTTACTTTATCAGCAGTGGGTTTATTGGTGAATCCATGGGAGATATTCTGGTGAAACAGGAGCAGAAAGAAGCAGTGCATCTTTCCATTAATAAGCTCTCTTCTGGGATCAGGCATTAGAGAGATTCAGCAGATCATAGAGCACTGGGGTATCATTTTTACATGATCACTCTAAATTCTTAGACCAGAGACTTAAGAGAAGGGTTCTCACAAAGGCAGCTGAGGGAATTGCTAAATGATTGGCCTAGCACTTAATTCAATAATTTCTTTTTTTTCTCTCATTGATCAAGCTGGTTCGAGAAAAGTGATACTTTGCATATCTAGCTAAATGCTGTTAACAGCCTCAGTCTGCGGTTTGTATAAAAAAAATTGTGAGATCTTGCTGGAGAAGTAATTTGCTTCTCTCTAACCAATGATGGCTTGCACTTTATGCAAATTGGTACCAAGGGAAAACAAATCCCTTTTAATACATATGCATAGTTCATAAAAAAGACAGGGCAGGGGGGAAAAAAAAGAGATAAAGCAACGAGTCAGCAAAAGCCTTGGTTCTATGGAATTTTATCTTCCCAAATTAGATGTTTGTAACAGATGATGTGTAAAAGTGTTAACTTTGTTTTCAGCGGCTCCTGGCATAACATCAGTAGACATCACACAGATTATGTTTTAAGGAGCTGAACTGTAATAATAAAAAAAAAGTGTCTGTGGGCTTCAGAGTGTTGTGTTCCATATGGTTAGGGAAGTACAGAGTTATTGCGACAAGCATCTTGTGAAGCTCATTACCCGCCATGGTGTTAGATGCGAATAGCTGCATATTGCTATAGGGTATGTACATGACATCCCCCAGTCTGCAGATAGCAACTGGAAATGAAAGATATGAAAGCAAAGTACAGCTTCGGGGAACATGTTAGACAAAACATCTGCTGGTATCAGAACACTGAATTATCAGATCATTCTGGCCATGCATTTTTTTATAATAGCACAATTTAAAGTTCAAAGTTTCAAAGTGACATTTGTATAAAAAAAAGTTATCTTCTTAATTGAATGAAGTGCATGGGGAGAGTGTCCAGAAATCCCAAGTATGGCACATACCAAACAATCATGTCATAATGAGAGGAAGCTGCATTCAATCATTTTTTTAAAAAATCCTCCATTTAACAAATTGCTTTTATGTGGTAATGCTAGGTGTTGTGGCCAGTTTTACTGAGATGATGATTTGTTTTACTTAATAAAACAGATCATGGATTTTACATCCCTACATTACTTTTACACCTGAAGAATGAACCTCAGTTGTCGTGGTAACAGCCTGATCAATAATTTTAACCTAACCGAAGTCATCACCTTTGTTCTCATTTTTAAAGGGCTCTTCAAGATTGGAATTATGCTCATAGATTTAAAAAAAGATGAATTGTTTTCCCGCATTTTCAGGATCCTTTCTTTCTGATGGGATGTTAAAAAAAACACAAAGCTGATCTCTTGGAGCTGCTGTTGTTGTAAAATGGAAAGGTGCTTTACACTTTGTGGGCTGAGGTTGTGCAACATTTTGCAGAATGTGGATAGATTTTTCTCATTATCGTTTTAGAAAGCTATGATAAAATACCGTGTTATATCTTTAAAATTGTCAAACAATATTGGAGAATACCATTGATCTTGTAGCTTCTCATGTTCAGAAATGATAAAAGTTTTTCTTACGTGAATCTCATTTCTACTGCTCACCTAGAGTTATAATATGATTCATAGATTATCATTATTATAACAAAGGAAAAATAGTCAGTGCTGTGGGTTTAGCATGTCATGATATATCATTCTAGAACATTTGAATATCCCTGTGGGCTGAATTTTCCAACCTAATGATGCTGGTCCTCTACCTAGTTTGAATGCAATGTCAAAGCTTTGTACTTGTACTGTGCACCAAAACAAAAAGAATGGCAATCTCCAAATCATGCATGGACCACTTGTTTCAATTTATTCTCATAACACGGTTGCACAAAAACTAAAATGTTAGGAATGGTGGTGAAGGAAACTTGGATGTTAGAGTCAGTTTGCATTTCAATATCTGAGGCGTTACAATTTTTTACAAAGGTTTACATCTTTGCCTGTACCTGGACTCCTGTTGAACTGGGTACAGATGGCCACTAATTATAAAACAGACATTACTTAAGGAATACAATTTTTTTCACGCATTAGCTGGTTAACTGCCCTCAAGGGCGATATCGAAGACATGTGGAGGAGAGAAATTGGAGAGCCAGCAAGGCCTGAATCCCTTTTAACTAATCCGCTCCCCAAACGATACAAAAGCGAGCTTCCTACCACCAGATAGCCACATGTACAGTCATGATCGAAACAAGCCTTCCACATTCCCTTGTGTTAAGTCTGACAATATGTTAATGCTCACAGAGTGACAAATGTATTGTCCATTTTGAATCTGCGATGTTTAAAAATAATGTTTTCCAAGGTAATGTACTCAGAGCAAACAATATTTTAATCTCACATGACAGAACTTGGTTTAAATTGTTGTACGTTATGCAGCTTTTATTTATTTAGCAGGGAAAGGATTAAGATTCAGTTCAATTTAATGTTTGTTATATCTAAATTGATTTTACTTGAATCAGAAATACTATTGTAAACAAAAAATAATAGTCACATTTTATCTTTTTGCTACATTCCTTAAAGCTACTAATTTCTAAATTTTTTATGACTTTGGAATATTTAAGAATGCTTTTTTTAAATTAAAAGCACTACTGTGATAGAATATATGATTACATGTCAACATTGAATCAATATTTTAGTGATTTTATTTTAATGATTTTATTGGTAGTTTTTACAATATTTTGTCTACATCTTCTAACTTTACCAACAAAGCTGAAATAATATACTGTCAAGAGATGGGTTATTTCCAAATACTTGCACTGCAACAGCTGAAAATTAAATGAATAACTCCATTACTTCAGTACCTAAGTCCAAACCTTCTTCTGCAGCAAAGAGCTGACAGCTCTGCTTTGCTTTGCTTTGTCCTCCTTCCCGAAAGTGAGAACATACATTACCTCAGGTGATGGAGAGATCTTCCCTGTTTATTATATACTGCATGGGCATTCCATTTAAAACGTTGCTGATAACAAACAATCTCGTAAAGTCTTCGATTAATCACAGCTGGCAACACTGAGCTGTTTGATGTTAACTGACATGCCTCCAGAAGCTCTCTTCACACCAGCAGTTCCACAAGCAGCCCAGAAAACAGATTGTCTATGTGAATTAATCAGATGTTTCTGCATGTCATTAATGATGTGCAATATTTTTTACTATGTAATACTTACTCTCTTATTATGTGGAATTAAAACAATTAGGTGCCTGTGTCACAATATAAATCTTTTATTTTTTTTGAGGGTCAAAGGAAAGAAGGAATAATTACCTAGGCCCCTGGAAAAAGAAACACAGTATTGTTGATGAATCTTAGCCCTCTGCTTGCTTTATTCTGAGTGCACTTGTCCCTTGCGGTTTTACTCTGGGATGATTTACAATGGGAAAGGTGACATTAAACACGTCATTGAGCATGCAAAGATGCTACACTCAAAGCAGCATATGCTTGACTTTGTTAAAAGATGAATGCTGCCAAATCTGCAGGGCCCATCGTGATCCGGCCTCTTTGTAAACTTTGTGATGGCTGCCGAGGCTTGTTTTTGCTCTGAAAAGCACAAGCAAATCTATTCATGATTCATGCCTGTACATCCAATCTAAATTAAAAAGGGTTGCATGTAAACTATATTGTCTCCCATTTTCCCAGTTTAACACCACTTCCCCCCAACCCCAGCCTCTCGTCACCTGTGCTCATTCTCCCATTTTACAAAAAAACAAACTAAATAAAACTTCTCAAAACCTTTAAGGTTGAAGTTAAATGCACAACTAAGGACCAAAATATCTCAGATGTTTTATTAAAATATTTATAACTAAATCCTGCATGTAACTGCAAGTAAGTGGCAGATTTTTATCTTTATTTGCCAGTTATTGTGCTGATGAATGGTTGCAGCGCTAAGTTTTCTTTTTCATCTTGCTAGAGCTGCTTTGACCTAGATTCTTAGGATAGTGCTGACATTGATGTCTGGACAAGACATGGTAGCCTCCAGTTGCATTGGTTTCAGTAGTTATAAAAAATGAGCTTCCCCCACCCTCTTTGAATATGAAAATGCTGACAGAACACAGCTCTGTCATTTATGTGATTGCTACAAATCAGAGCATTTGGAATTATTATTTTTTTTCTTGCCTTGTTATACAGTGCTCAGCATACATTTGGTGTCTTTTTTCTTGCTTCTTTTATATTTATTCCAATTATTCCAAAAGCTGTAATGTTATTCAATGGTATAACTGTCTTAATCGTCAAAGATATATAATAGATGATGCCCCTTTACTTATCTTTAAATTCCTTCACAATCCTGACATATATAGTACAAAAATACATGTTTTCTTATTTTCCCTTGCTTTGTTTAAATACCAGATTAGCGCCTCATGGATCCGGAATAACACTATTAGTTATTCTGAAAATCTGTCATAGGTTGTAAAGTATAAAACAAACCTGCAGTGATACAGTTCAAGACTAATTATTTTATTTGAGGTTCGTTGTCAGTAGGTTAAAGTTTGGAACCATTTAAGATGAACTGTCCTGTTTACAATGCACTTGGACTTCTAAAATTTTATAACATCATTCTTGATGTTGTAAACCAGTAATTTCTGTAATTTTCTTTTTGGAGAAAAAGTCACTTTTCTTTAATATAGCAGAATTAATTACGTTGACAACCGTAGATTATGTATCATAAACAAAACATATGACTATAAATATTTTCTGGCATACATTAACAATATCTGTGTGGAAAATGTGGGATCCATAATATAATTCTATATATTGTATCGTATGCGCATAATTTAGTATAATATGTTGTATAGGTATGCAGACAATTAAATTAACATATAGACATTTTTATACTAGTATATAAATTTAGGCATATATAATTTATAAATATGTGGGTGTTTGAGCTGCTGTATTTGTATGTATTGTTATATGTCTATATATTTATACATGGATGATATTCATTTTGTTTTTACTCACAATGAATATAAGCCACGGAAGTAAAATCTACACATATACTTTTTGTATGTCATCCAATCGTTCATATGGGGAAAATAACATTTAAAAGAGAAAAACAATTTATATTATTTTGAAATACATGAATTTTAATATACAAAAATGAGCAACAATCTACTATAAAATATAAATGTAAAAGAAAATATCATTCATTTTGGAAATGGAAGGTAATATAACATGCCCTCAAGATAAATTAACCTTCTGACTACTAAATTACTTTTAGAGTTCAAAATGCATTTTTAGCCATACGGTAGCTTCAAAACTGTATTTCTGTACATTTCTCATACAGACTTTTATAAACTTGGTTTAGAAAAGTTGTGTGGACCAAATAAATATTAAAATCTGTAACCGACTCACAACGTTGCCGTGGTACCGAAATAATAGTATAGCCTTCATAAAATGATCAAATAAAATATTTTTTTAAAAAGCTGTGATATGAATTAAAGGTTTTTTTTAAATCTGTGCCAGCTTGAGAAAAAAAAGTTGAATCTTTTGCTCTTTAGGTAATGACGGCATATTTATCTCAGTTTTTTTTGGTGAAAATACTATCATTGAAGATGCACCATATGAATTTATCAAATGATTCCCCTAACATTCAGCTTAATAACATCAATGAAATAATCAGTGTGGAAGGGACATAATGGAGGCATTGTATTGTAGCCCACAAGGAAATTATCATAAGACCTGTACCAGTTGTTTCATAATATAGCATTAGATGGTGGAGCTTATTATAACATTGATCTTTAACATATCATGAACAATCTGACATTTTTGAAAGGAGTGGAGCCTCTGGTATCAAATTCTGAAAAGATTAAAATAATTTTGTGCATCCTTGGTCTCACCGGTGATGACATAACATCCTTCGTGCTGCCTTCATTTCAAATTTGTTGAAGGAAGGATCTCAAATCATTCTGCCAAAGTCTGTTTATTTATAGGTGCTCATGATGTGTCATACGGTTGTTTGTTTACAGCACTTCACTTTGAATACAGAATGAAGTTTGGAGTTGTTTGAATGTATTTGGCTTAAAGAAAAGGTAATACATTGTTTCATTAACAAACAATGTCAGAGGAATAATTTCTTGAATTAAATTAAAAACAGCATTAAATGATATAAGACATACGGATGCTTCAATCTGTTTTATACCTCACACAAGCTTTTTGTCACTCTACTTTATCTAACCCTGTCTGTACATCCCTCTCTTTGAATTCAAGTTCTCCTTTTAGCCATCTGTGATACTCAGCTGAACTACCTCTTGAGGAAACAAGTTCCATATTCTTAATGTCCTTTGGATAAAGCTGCTTCTCCTCAATTCCCCACTCTATTTATTATTGACCATTCCTAGCTTCCAGTTATGGATTTCCCCCACAAGTATGGAAACATCATCAACCCTATCAAACTTCTTCATTATTTCAAAGATAGCTATCACATCACCCCACTTCCTTACCTCTTCCAGTCAAAAGTGCCCTAGCCTCTTCAGACTTTCCTGATACACACAGCTTCTCACTTTTAATAATATCCTTTTAAATCATTGTCTCAATATCAGCACAACTTATTAAAACAGTACAGGAAGGAAACAAAACTGAAATAATAGAGAAATTTTCTTCAGATTATAAATAACTTTATGAAGGAGGTAAATATGAATGCCAGGAATTTGACTGAGGCAGGTTTTTCGCTCAAAACAAAAAGCAGAAGAATCCTTTATTAATTGCAAGGCTTTGTTAGATGCAGTAATTTAGGCCAGCAATGTACAAATACAGTTGGCATGATCTTCATCACTGAGTACCATTCACAAAAACACAGACAGCACAATTGTCTACAGCAAACACAATTACTGCCAACATGGTATGAGGGCTGCTTCCTGCCATTGCCTGAGACAACTGGTGAGCTGGTGCCATTGACCCCTGCCTGCCTGGCTGCTGCCACTGGGGCTGCTCCAAGCACGCTCCCCTCATCTCCATCCCTGGCTGTCATCAATCTTGCTAAAGTGACAGCAGACAGATGTTAGCCTTTGCAAAGATCAAATCCATGGCTTTGGGGCTGTTCACCAAGGAGCAGCTTAGCCTGCACCAAGCAGAGGCAGCAGCAATCACCTCTATTATATCACTCTGGCTTTCTTCATTTGCACAGGCATGACAGTCAGAACATTTTTACTGCACTGTGCAAAGGCCAATGATTTTTTTTTAAATATTCGTTGTGACTGGCTTTAATCAATTATAACTGAATTCTTTCCTAGTTGGGATTCCTAACTCCCCTTTGAATACTGTTAGTATTCTTGTACATTAACAAAGTATGACACAGTAGCAGATATATCATTAATAACAAAATATTCTTTCATGTTGTCTGAATTTTTTTTTATTTAAAGGGGCATTGTCATTGGCGATTGTGGTTTCAAAGATGAACATTAGAGTAAGTTGTAGGACCCAAGACGTAAGACCCACGATTCGTGGTCATCTATTCTCAGTCCACACAAATCTTGCACTGCCTGCTCATCTAAATGATTTCAGCAAAGAATCCAATGCAGAACACGATTGCGAACTCTGCACACTCAACAGGTATGTCCTGGTAGCATGCATGACTAACAGGATGTGTTACTAGTTTGGACCATTTAAAGACAACCTGCCTCTTTTAAAGGGGATCCATACCCATAGAAACTGGTGCAACTGGCTCTGGAGTGCTTGGCTAACAGGATAAGGCTAGCAAATAGAGGTGTGGAGCTGGATGCACACAGCAGGCCAGGCAGCATCAGACGAGCAGGAAGGCTGACGTTTCGGGTCTGGACCCTTCTTCAGAATTTCTGAAGAAGGG